>NC_142580.1:8397500-8703229 GCF_041283825.1 Pyrus communis
AGTCATGCAATGTTATTGAAGAAGTAAAAGGATGTTGGAGAACAACACAATTAAAAAAGTAATTAACATTAATATCAAATGAAAGGACAAAGAGAAAAAACCAAGTGGGCGGCTAGAGGAGAAAAATTTTGAGCGCTAAGAGACATAACCACCAATATCTTAGCTGCAACTTTCAAAGTGTTATTAAAAACACTGATATCTGAAAAATTAAAAAAATACAATTCGTGTTCCTCCACTTCTGTTCCTGATTGGTTTCTCCGAGTCTCCGACCTCTGACTGGTTGCGAGCTATTGCCGACGTAGACGTCCTCCTTGTTGTCCGTCGTTCCATTGTCTTCGTCACTGCCTCACCATAGAGTGGGACAATACTCCACCCCTTACATGCTAAGTAGTTGTTGTTGTTTTTTTTTTTTTTTTAAACAAACGGTATTACCTACACTAAGGGGGGAGAGCGTTGGGGTTTAGCCTCATGCAACAGTGTGGTTCAAATTTGTCTTCGGCGAGAATCAAACCTAAGACCTCTCACTTACAAGTAAAGAGTACCACTAAACCTTAGTACTAAGTGGCAACAAGTAGTTATTCTTTCTTCAATGACAACCTGAGACAAACTTCATAATTGAATCCGTTCATTTCAAGAGTATTTTTAGGAAAAGAATAATTTTACATGTAAAGAGTTAGGCAGTGTCTTAATTCATCTTCGGATAATTTGAGTAAAAATAGTAGTTTTAGAATACGATGTCAAAAATCCAAAAAAGAAAAATAGATAGTTATTCAAATAAAATAAGGATCAACCACTTAGTTCCAGTTTGGTATAGTTTTTTTTTATTTTTTTTTTATTTTTTTTATCAAAAACTGTTTCACTTTACAGTTAAAACAGTAAAAAAGTGTTTAGTAAAAATAAAATATCCTGCTTATTTTAAAAGCAATGGCTTCCAGACAATAGCTTTTTAAAAGCAGCATATCATTTGGTTTACTGAATTAGGTCTAATGGTCTCTCTAGCATTATCCAAAAACTAATACTAAAGTAAAATTTATACAAGTCCAATTTTGTGAGTGTTATTGGGTTTAGTCTATTTTTTTTGGGTTATGTCCATTCATTGATTATTCACACCTTTATTTTTATTATCTTTTTTGTTAAATGGTGATAAATGTCATCCCCTGTTTATATGCTTATCGTTTACTTAATTTTAGGATTGAATATAAAAATTAAATATTGATTCTCCTTTTTACTGGTACTAATTCATATTCAATTTTTTATTGTACCTCTATTGCAGGTTAACTGTGTTAACTAATCTATGTTGTAGATACTAAACGGAGTGGAGCCTTTAATGAATATTTTGAATTTATATAATATGCTCATTAATTTTAAAAAATAACTTTATTTATCCTTCTAGACAAATTTTATTTTTGGAGAACAAAGTGACCAACACCATCTACCACTACAAACCCTAACCTCTTACACCAACATTGCCATTACCACCACATTGTTGCCACCATCACTACACAATGATGCCACCATCACCACAACTACAACCACCACCACTATCACCAAAATCACAACTACCACCACCATCACTACCGTCATCGCCTCCATCACCACCATATACACAACCATCACCACTGCCACCACAATCGCCACCATCGTCATTGTCGCCATCCCTACCACCATTGTTACCATTGCGACCCAACTTCCACACCCCTTTATTGGCACCGCCACCACCACCACCACCCTCACAACCATTGCTTTCGCCACCCTTGTCGTCGTCATCATCGCCCACACTATAATGTCCATGTTTGTCATTAGATACAATTATATTACTTTTACCTTAAAAATTTGCCAAACGATTTTTCAATGTGTTCATACTCACAACACATTTAAAAGAACAATACGCTCCCTTGCTTTATTTTACAGTTGGTTATTCTTGAAATATAGTAGAAGTATTTTTTTTTTAAAGCACAACAATCCCAAATTGACCCTAAGTAGTACGGTCTAGTGATATCCATATTCACTTGTAAGTAAATGATATTAGGTCGGAATTTCAAAAATGATGAGTTTTGCAACCAATTATTCTTCTACTCTCTTAGTGTAAACATATTTCTCTATTTAAAAAAAAAAAAAAATGTCTGAAACTGCTTTTGAGGACTAAGAACAACTTAAAAACACATTATAAACAAATTATGAAAATGGTCATAAATCACAGTATAAACAAATTATCAGTTAACTCATCAACTTAAGGCCATAACGGGAAGTTAGTTGAGTGAGAAATATGCCCAATGAGTTTGTATTCAAATATAAGGGTTATTCTTAAAATATGCTTGTGAATGGGGGTAAATATAAAAGAGTGCTATTAGATCCACCTCATTATACTATTTTTCACCCACCATAAAAACTTAAAAAATTAAAATGTTATTTCCCACCCACTATTATTCCCAAAATAACCTTCTTTTTTTTATATATTACCTATGGCACTGCCTGAGCTGATTTCATTCCTCGAATGTGCTATTTGGATACCTAACAAGAATTCTCAGACCTCACCATTGGATTCGTCCAAGCACTTCGGCTGTATCCAAATGACAATCTTCAGAGAAAACAGCATGCCATCTTACAAATTCTGGTCTAATTGGAAAGAAAGCATCCAACTCAACTGTTGAAGCTTTCTTCATATAAAAAAAATAAAACCAACGCCATTCTCTCTCACAACTAAGCATCCAAGATAAAACCAATTCAATCGCCTTCGGTTTTTCTTCACTAACTACAACCGTAGAAATTCAAATTAGATTTTTTCATTCGTCTTCGATTTTTTGAATAGAAATATTATAATAAATTTATAAATAGGGTCTAAAAGTCTTTTCTCTAAAGTATAGAAATGCCATTATCATTTTTATTAAAATGGAATGGAAAAATAAGACAATGAGGTGGGTTTAGTATCACTCATATAAAATTTTCTATTTTCAATTTTACTTTTAGCTTTTCAGTTTTAAGTTTCTAATATCGCATCTGGAAGCAGAGATGAAGAACAACTAGAGCTGGCCCTAGCCAAATGCGGGCAGGGCGATCATTCGACGCCTCAAAAAATCAGGGCACCAAAAATATTAGGTGGTATATTCATATATGTTTTCAGAAGAGTATAAATTTATAAAATTTGGTTAAATAATCAAGTTTAATAAGAAGGGGTGGTTTCTCCTCCTTAAAATTAAAAAGGATGTTGCGGGTTCGAAACCCTATTTGTGGCTATGTTGATTGCAATTTTTAGAGGTTCATTCCAATTCAAGTCTAACCTTCAACAAAGAGTAATGCAAGGTAGATCAAATTTGCAAACCACATGACGTGTCACGAATAGAAAATAGCGTGTTAATCAACAATTAAATAGTAATCAAATCATCAACAATCATATTATATGGTTTACAAAATTTGATTTAAAATTTGGTCTCCTTAGAATTAGTTTTCAATAAATTAATATATGTATGTCTTTACCAATACTAGCCTACTAGGTTTAATTAGGTGCTCATGCATTGCTTAAACATATCAATTAAAGACTCGAAAATGTGAATAAATTTTTTAGTCCCATACTAACAAGGTTAGTAAATAAGCAAAATACCTCACGATTTATGTAAAATAATTTAAAAGTTCACATAAAGGGGAAACAAAACCCATCGTCCATCTACTTGTACATTTGGGTTTTTTTTTTTTTTTTGTGGTTTCCTTCTCTCAATATAAAATAAATTGGTTTTTCCATGTTTCTAAATTATTGAGTTTGAAATATTTTTCTAAGTACAATTTTATCAAAATTATAATTGTGAAAGCTTATATAAAGTTAGGGCACATTTTTTAGCGTCACTCTGGATCTTAGAAATCTCAGGACCAACGCCGAAAACAACAGCAAGAATCCAGAAAAACAGAGGGGGACGGGAGGGGGAAGAATAAACTCCAAACACAGCACCTCCAACAAAAGCTTGAAATCAACCAAATCAAAGCCTGAAAATTACAGTAAATGAAAAACCAAAAATCCTCCAAAGAAACCGTTCTAGTCTTCTAGATCGACCACCCACTCCCTCCTTAAAAAAAAAAGGTCAAAATTTTGAGATTTGATTAGAGAGGGAAATCATTTGGTTGACGAAGCAACAGTATTGAAAACACACGCAGGTGACATATTCATTAATATATTCCATGTCACTCTCTAATTATTTCTTCTTTCTTTCTGTTGTCTAACGTTCAATTATTACTATTTCTTTATGTGTTATGTAAGCATATACATTATAAAGTACAAGAAAAAGCTGGGATTTAGACATATATTCATAGATTGACCAAAAAAAACAAAGACTTGTATTCATAATTTATACATAAAAAGTTGTATTTTATCAAAGTGAGTACGTGGAAATGATAACCTAGGAATAAGACAAAAGTCGTAGCGAAATAAAAACGATGGCGTCGATACGACTTTTATTTTGCCACCACCACTACTGAGTCGTAGTGAATTCAAAAAGTCAACAAAAGAATAAGACAAAAAACGTAGCGAAATAAAAACAATGGCATCAATATGATTATTTTTTGTGCCACCATCACCACTGAGCTGTAGTGGATTCAGAAATTTAACAAATGAATAAGACATGAATCGTTGCGAAATAAAAACTATGGCATAGATACGACTTTCTTTGTGCCACCACCACAACTGAGCCGTAGCGGCTTCAGAAATTTTTTCTTTGATTTTGCTTGCTTTAAATCGGTGAAAAAAATTTAGAAGAGACTTGTGATTCAAATAGTAAAAAGCGCTTGACACTAGAGTGACCACAGTCAAGGTCAGGTGTTCGAATCCTCCTCTCTAATCGACTTTATAATGGGTTGAGTTTATAATTGTTGTATTACATACTTATACATTTTACAAGATATAAAGTAAAACATAACAGGTACGCCTTGGTAATATACCTCTTTAAAAAAACTAGGTATACCAATTGTTTAGATTACATTTATAAACCATCTAACGTGTCACCAATAGAAATATATGTACGTTAATCAATACTTAAGTCATAATCCAACGCACAACCATGTTATATAATTTACAAAATTTCGTTTAAATAGATGGTCTCCTTAACATTATCCTTATATATTGCATACTTATTCCTTGGATTTCCTATTCGACTGAAGTACTCGGAAGAATTACCGAAAAGTAGATCTCTAAGATGAGGCACTTGCATGCAAAGCAACCAAAGAAGCATAAATGCCATCCTCGACGTTGATCAAAGTTTCATGCGTTCCTTTCTCTGCAATCACTCCATTTTTCACCACTGCTATTAAATCTGCACTCTTAATCGTTGATAACCGATGAGCAACCACCACCGTGGTTCGATCCACCATGACGCGATCCAGTGCGTCTTGAACAACTCGTTCGGATTCAGCGTCGAGCGCACTTGTGGCTTCATCTAGTAGTAAAATCTTTGGTGCCTTCATTATAGCTCTTGCAATTGCCACCCTTTGCTTCTGTCCGCCGGACAGCTGAACCCCCCGCTCTCCTACGATTGTATCGTAACCCTGTATTGTTTTCCGAAGTTAATATGTATAAATCTTCAACATTCTGAATATAATTTTGTAAAACTAGTTCTCTTTTATGCAACGCCAAAGATTTTTATAGTGATAAGTGATACAAACGTGCATTACAAACATAAAGATCGAATCTTCATCTCTTTGAGTTGGCTCGATCTTCATGTTTTGCTACTGAACTTCAAAATCGTCATCTAGTTGAGATGGCTCAATCTTTATTTTCAGCTACGCATGTTCCTAAATCATACTGATAAAAAAGAAATCGACGAAGTTTTTAAGTCAGTGCCTACCTGTTGTAAACTACTGATGAACTTGTGAGCGTTTGCCAATTCTGCTGCAGCTATAATTTCAGCTTCTGTTACATCCCCTTCCTTTCCATATGCAATGTTGGCTCGGATAGTTTCATTAAATAACACAGGCTCCTGGCTCACCAGCCCCATTTGCTGCCTCAACCACTTCAACTGTAGCTTTTGGATTTCGATTCCATCTAGTGTAATGTGACCTGAATCAGGGTCATAAAATCTCTGCAACAATGAGACGACTGTCGATTTCCCACTTCCACTTTCTCCAACCAGAGCAACCGTCTGATAAACACAAAATACATTTCCAAGTTCCAGAAACGCATATTAGACTATTAGACTACAAGGTCCGAATCTCATGAATGAATTGAAAACGATTAAAAAGAAGAAGCATGCATGCTACTAAGTTACCTTGCCACGACGAATGGTCAAGCAAAGGTCCTGGAAGATTGGCACGTCAGGTCGAGTTGGATACTTGAAGCTGACATGGCGGAATTCAATTTCGCCTTTCACATTTTCTATCATTGTTCCAGAATCATCACTGGAGTCTATTTTTGATTTTCGATCGATAATTGCAAATATAGAAGCAGCAGAGCTCTTTGCTTTACTTACATCAGTAGCTAGGGAGCCCGACTGAGACACTCCAACAGCTGTCATAGTAAGAGCAAAGAAAACCTACAAACCAGAAGGGCAAAATTTCAGGCATATGAACAAATTTTCTGTGCCATTCACTACTTGAAGACTTGCAGAGGAAGGCAAAATAACTTACCCGGAAAACATCAGCGAATGTTGTCTTTCCAGCTGAAACAAGTCGGGCTCCTGCGTAAAAACTAGTGGCGTACACAGAAAACAGAAAAAAGAAGGATAGACCAAATCCTATTCCACTGATTAACCCTTGCCTGATCCCTGTCTTAATAGGGCCTTCACATTTTTTCTGGTACAATTCAATCACCTTCTCTTCAGCACAAAAGGAAGCAATTGTTCTAATACTCCCTACAGCATCATTCGCTACTTGACTTGCTTCCTCGTACATTTTCTGCAACCATTTAGAATTCAGTATCAATAAAAATTAGTCTTATACATATTATGTATGTGAGATTGGATCATGTTTTGAACTGCACCGGCAACAAGTTGCATACTATAATTTTTCTTAAAATTTTGGATTTCAGAGAATTACCTTTGCATCTGCACTGAATCCTTTCATGAACTTGACGTGAAAATAACCATTTACTCCTAACAGAGGCAGCAAAACAAGAATTATAAGTGCAAGTTGCCAATTTGCCACAAAAGCAATCAACAAACCAGCAATTGCAGTTGCTAAATTCTGAACAAGCAAACCAAGAGCATCTCCAAGCAGCCCCCTCAGAGAAGCTGCATCTGCAGAAAGCCTTGCGCCAATTGCACCACTTGAGTGCTCAGGGTCGTCAAACCAACTTACTTCCATGTAAACTACCTTCTCAAAGCACATAGATCGGACTCGTTTTATTAATTTAAATCCAGCCACAGAAAAAAAGTAGTGACTTGCTGGAAGTGCTATTAAAGATCCCACTCCAAGAACAATAAAGATTAATGCCCAAAACTTTGAATGCTTCCGGAGTTCTTGAGGTGGCTCAAAGAAGGTCTTTATTACACTGGATACCAATAACCCAAAAATAGGTAAGACTACCCCATTGGCTGCTGCAGCTATTGTACCTAGGAACAACACTGGGATCTCTGGCTTGTTCAGGTAAGCTAGGCGGCGAAGTGAGACTTCTGGAGGTACTCTTGATGATTTTGAAGCAAGAATATCAGATTCTGCAGGTGCTGCGTCAAGGACACCTATTGCAGTGGGCATACCAAATGAGATTGAGAAGGAATGACGACTACTGTTTCCTCTTCCAGATGATCCCTGGCTTATGGATCGTAAGAGTGAAAATCTTTGACTTGAATGTCTCCGAGAATCCACACTACTAATTTCTGGCCTATCATGATCATTCACAGTCGTCTGTTCTGACACACTGCTCATTTCTTGCAACCTTATAAGCTGGCTATATGCTCCTTCAGGGTCCTTAATTAGCTCCGAATGTCGACCTGCTCAGTTGAAAAAGTTCGGTATGAGAAGTACTCATTAATTAAGATTATGGTAACGATACTTTAAACTTGATGAAAGTAAGACTGGGAACTCGAATGGTAAGATAGAAAACAAATTTGTTACCTTTTTCGACGATTGCCCCTCTATGTATAACAGCAATGGTGTCAGCATTCCTTACTGTACTCAAACGATGGGCTACAATGACAGTGGTGCGATTAATCATAATTCTGTCCAATGCCTCCTGCACAACTCTCTCAGATTCTGCATCGAGGGCACTTGTGGCTTCGTCTAAAAGTAGAATTCTTGGGTCTTTCAGGATTGCTCTAGCTATAGCAACTCTTTGCTTTTGGCCCCCAGACAGCTGAGTTCCATGTTCACCAACCATTGTGTCTAGTCCCTAAAAAATTAATTAAACGAGCTGAATTAGGATATGTTTCCATCTTTGAATGTATTGAAATGGTAAGATCAACAAAGAAACACCCAACTTAAAGAGTGTGTATAAACGAATTTAACCTGTGGCAGTTTGTCTATGAATTTAGCAGCATTAGCAAGCTCTATAGCAGCCCTTATTTCATCGTTAGTTGCACCGTCCTTCCCATAAGCAATGTTATCTTTGATGCTAGAAGTAAACAACACGGGTTCCTGGCTGACAAGACCTATTTTCTGTCGGATCCATTTCAGCTGGAACTCTTTGAGATTAATACCATCAATAAGAACTTCCCCAGCTAAGGGATCATAAAACCTCTCAATCAAACTGATCACAGTTGATTTACCACTTCCGCTCTGCCCAACCAAAGCAGCAGTTGCACCGCTAGGTATTGAGAGAGAAAATCCATGGAATATTTGTTCATCTGGTCTTGCAGGATAACTGAAATAAACATCCCTCAGTTCTATGTCTCCACGGATGTCTTGTAACTGCTGCCCATTAGTGTCATAAGAATCTATCTCCGGCTTTCTGTTAATCGTCTCAAACATTTTATAAGCTGCGGCTTTTCCAGCAGCAAATGCACTCAGGCATGGAGAAGCCTGCCCAAGAGACCTGGAAAAGTATCATGGAGACATTTTCATATCATGATATTCTGAAGCATCAAATATTAAATTTTGAAGTGAAGAGTGGGAGTAGTCAATAACTTTAAGATATCACAACTTGAAGTGTATGCAAAAGTGAAAACATGTTTACTAGTGCAATTACGCAACGTTCACAAAAAAATTTCATCAAAATTTATCGAAATGCAACTTACATGGAGGCAGTCAACGCAGCGAAAATTACATTGATTACTTCTCCTCCAGTATATCCTTTTTCAACTATCATCTTTCCGCCAAACCATATAGCGAAACCATAACTAGACATTATAATAAACAGAATAACACCAATCCCAAAACCAGAAGCCAAACCCTCGTGCACACCCGACTTGTAAGCTTTTATTAAGGAGTTGTTGTAATTAGCTATCGCCTGTTTCTCTCCTGTAAATGATACAACCTGCAAGGGAATGCTCATCGTTTTTGTTCTATACCAAGATAATATAGAGAATAAAATTAGAATCTGTAGACAAGTAGGCATACAGTTCTGATTGAACCAACTGTCTGCTCTACCACAGTTGATGCCAGTGAATAAGCAGTTTGCCCACGGGATGCCATCTTCGATAAATTGATGCCCATGACAGCACCTGAGAGGACAAGAAGGGGAAGAGATGATAGCATGACAAGGGTGAGAAGCCATCCCTTAATAAATGCTATTATGAAGCCTCCAATGGATGTGGCAAGTAATTGGATGAACCTTCCTACCTGCAATAAGAACATGAAACAAAATAGAGGCTGTTAGAGAAAATGGAAATCATTTGAGGCTTTTGTGTAGCGTGTAAATACCTTCTCGCCCATGGCCTCTTGAATGAACACAGTATCCCCAGACATCCTGCCAATAATTTCCCCAGTGTTCGCTTCTTTATCGAAAAAACCAACATCTTGCCTTAATATTGTTTTCAAGTATAGACCTCTTATTCGTGCAGCCTGTCTCTCTCCGGTGATCATCCAGCAAGACATCTCTGACATATAGCAAAAGATAATTTATTATCTCAGTTTCCAATAAGCCAAGCTATTTCTTCAATACTATAAGGGAGCTCGGTAATACTTACGCAGAAATGCAGCAGCACCAGCTCCCACAGCCAAGTAAACATACTTTAGAGCTACCTGAGGATATGATCCTTTTTTAGCAACTAAACCGCAGACACCGGAAACCAAGTTAAAAGTTCAAAAATAGAAGTTCAGACACAAATCCTAATGGAACAACCATTTGGCGGCTGAAATAGAGAAGATTTGAATCGAGTTCATGATTCCAAGTAAGTCCTTTAAAGTGCACCCCTTTATGTGGGACTTATAGGACACGGAATGTTGGACTGTTGTCCAATTTCATAAGTTTAATCTTAAAATGTATGAGTTCAACACACAACGCCATGACATTAGTGTCGTTTAATTGAAATAGTCGAATCCAGGCCCCAGGAGTAATTCCTAGTGAAGAATATTTACCTTAGAAACTACATCCACAACATCTTTGGTATTCTCAGTTCCTCCAAAAGAATTAATGATATCTCCCATGATTACAGTCATTAGAGGCATACAGAGCCCGTTTCCAACGGCGCTGATTACACCAACAGACATTAGCATGTAATCCAAGGAATCAGCAAAGGAGAAAAGCCTGAAATATGGTACTGTTTTGGTGCCATCCTCCTTGTTCTTGCTTGTATCTTGCTGGCTGTTTTCAGAATCCTCCACTGCTGCGTGCTCGTTTGTTACTGTCGCGCCCTGCTCCTTGACCACATCGCCCTCCACAGGATTTACCTCAGCCATGTCTCTCACAGGAGTAGTGTTAACTTGCTGTTTTACAACACAAGCAACTCAGACAAGTTGGATGATGAGATCAGAGCCGCAATAGGAACAATTTATGGTTTGAATTACCAACCAAACTGTCTTAAAAAAAAAAAATTAAAAATATAGTTCATCAAAGAATGGATGGAAAATTTGTTGTAATATAGTATAGGATTTGATTATTCAGCCAAAAATTAAAAAATCATTCAGCAAAATGTTTGCCATGAAAATTTATTCTCCAAAAAAAAAAAAACAAAAATTCAAAAGCTTCACATAGCAATCATGCAATGCAAGGAAGCTAATTCTTGTGAGTATTATACATCAAAAGAAGAAATAAAAAGCTGCAGAGAACAAATATTTACAACCTCAGCAGACCAAATTCCATCCTCCACAACACACAAATAAGCACTAATTAACATGAAAGCGAAGGATCAAATCAAATGACAAAGAGAAGGAAAGCAATGCTGCTAAAGGAGAGAATATATCGTAACATAATGAGCAGTGAAGAAACAAGCTTCTTACCACTTTGTGAGAGTTTGTTGCGTAATTCCCTGCCAAAATATTGGTTTTATAAGCCACGATCAGTCCAAATTCAAAATTTCCAGAACAAGAGTTGAAAAAAAGTTGTTACTTTGAACTGAGTTGGAAGAAATACGATTCGAGTTCTATACCTTTTTGCTTTGATAGGATGAGTTTTCTTTTTCCTTTTCAGTTCTTCTGGGAGTGTGGAAATGTGATGGTAACTCTGGGTTGGTTTGGCATTTGGGTTGTGATCGAATATTATCAGATCCTTTGTCTGCTCTGCTGTTTGTAAATGGCGACGCAGCCGTCCTATTTCGGTGATCCGGTGGTCAATTGTTCTCAATCATCAAGAGACTTTGGGAAAATTAAAATTAAAAAAAAAAAAAAAAATTGTACTCAATCATCCTGCCCCCCGCCAAAGTTTTTGTTTTGTTTTTTTAAGGGAAAATTAGAATGTTCTACGTCTTTTCTATAATGGTTAGATTAAACATTCATAAGGATTTGATTAAGGTGCTTCTATCAATTGTCACCTCAATAATTTTTTATTTATTTAATTTCCATGTCATTAATTTAAATGCATTTATATAGTGGCATAAGGTAACTTAGCAACTAATTGCCTATAATATAGGAATTTAATTTCATCAACCCCTTCTACGCATTAAATGACATTTTTTTAATAAAATAAAATAAAAAATCTCATTTCCTTATTATCAGTATTTAAAAAAAAAAAAAAAACCCTTTCTATTAAAATTGTCTCAATAAAAAGTCTTCAATACATATTTTTTTTTTCATGTATAGATATATAAAAAAAAATATACTTAAAACTTATGGTACATTTAAGAACAAAAGTATCGACTTTTGGTACGTTTAGATTTCAAATGTACCGAGAAACCAAATGTACCATAAAACCAAATGTACCCATTGTTATGTAACCTTTTTGGTACGTTTAGATTTCAAATATACAGAGAAACCAAATGTACCAAAATTTCAAATGTACCATAAAACCAAATGTGCCCATTGCCAGGTAACCCTTTTGGTACATTTAGATTCCTATTGTACCAAAAGGCCAAATGAACAAAAAATCCCAAATGTACCACAAAAATCAAATGTCTCTATCAGATAACCCTTTTGATACATTTACATTCCAAATGTATCGAGAAATACAAAAAATCAAATCCACTATAAAACTAAATGTGTCCATATTATAGGTAAGTAGACATAGCTATATAATCAAACAAATCTTTATTACGTGTTGGGTCTTCTAAATCATAAAATTTGACAATTTTTTATTATAAATATTCTATTATATTCACAAAAAAAAAGTAAAAATTATAACAAACAATAAAAAAAATGCATAGAGATGGATAATAAATGCATAAATGTAGGAATAATAGGACAAGAAAAAAAAAACCGAAATGCCCAGGAGAAGTCGTGAAAAACTAAAATTCTAAACAAAATTGAACTTATGTGAAAAACTAAAATTAATAACCAAAATTTTAGGAAAATGTTTGATCAAATTTTCAAAAGGAGTGTATGTTTAGTCTAAAAAAAATTAAAAAACCAGGCGCCTATATCAAAACGCCCCTTTTTCTAATTACAAGCTTTTCATTTCTAACAAAAATGCTACTCTTACCACATTTGCCATACCATAGTTGTAGCATGATGTGATCATGTGTTGATGGGCCCTACCTCTATTAGAGAGGTTGTACATATGAAGAGATTTTTCAACGTGCTGGGAACACGGTCCGAAACACCAAATGTAATAATACAATTGGTTGAAAAACTTTAAAAAAAAATTCTAATCAATTGTATTATGACACTTGGTGTTCCGAGCTGTGTTCTCAACACACTGAAAATTTCTCGTACATATAGACAATGCAAAATGTAATAAGTGTAACATTACTCTTTTTCTAAACTTCAGGCATCGTAGTGAGTTGAAGAGAAAAACTATTAAAATAATTGATTTTGACATAGGATCATACATTCAAACTAATGCAATGCAGAATTGGATATGATTTCAAAACTTCAAATGTAGTTTGAGAAAATTGATATGAGCTGACACGTAAGTCTCACATGCGTTCATTTTAACATGGGACTAACGGAAGTTTTATATGTATACATACACACACAATGATTTCTACTCTACGTGATAAGAGTTTGAACTAGGACACACAATAGGTCAACAATTAACAACGTATCAAATTTAATACAATTATATAATACATCATTATCATTTATGTGAGTCAATTCTGAAACTTGTTATTTGCGTGGTATCACCATAGAACCGAGAAAGTTTTGAATTCAACCACAATTGCCAAAAACTTTAGGGGCATTTAGACTTAAGGACCTAAAGAAGATTTTTTTTTTCCATTATAACCGGGATGCTTTTATAATAGTTTTAGTCCCTAACTTTAAAACTCACTATTAGTCATATTAAATACCACTGCCCCCTTTTATTATTTTCAAATTTTCTTTCTAAAATTCCTAATTTAATCATCAACTAGACCTTAAAATAGGAATTTTTATTTCTACAAATCAAATTTAGCAATTTAAAATGGAAGACTTTTTAATACATTTTGCTAATGAGAATTACACTATATAAATCACAAAACCAAACAAATAACTAATATGCAGACACAATAAATAATATACATAATAAAGGTACATGAATATATATATATATATATATATATATTTATATATATAGGTGCATATATATAGGTACACATATATACATAGGTTCATATGTATAAGTACACAAATGTATATATAGGTGCATATATATGGGTACATAAATACATATTTATGTACATATGCATAGGTACACAAATTATGTATACATATATATACGTGCATATAAACATATATGTATTGTTACCACTTAAGCAATTTTTTTACACGTATTGAATACACATTAAGTAAAAATCTTTAATTTATAATACTAAAAATAAAACAAAACAAAAGTTAATAATTATTAGCTAGATTTTAGGTGATATATAACCAAAATCAGTATTTAATCTTACACCCAACTTTAATGAAAAATGCATCTTATTATAATATAGTTTCCTAAAAACTTTGTTACCACATGTAAAAGTGTGGTATCACCATAGGACCACAAAAAAAATGTGGCCAAAACTTTGAACCCAAACCCATAATAAATAGCAGCCCTAAGAAAAAAAATGATAAATTTGGCTAAGACTTTAAAATCCTATAACTGTAATTAGAAATGACAAATTAACCTATTAAGTTGTTAATGAATAATTATTAAGGTTCGTTTAGTTTGATTTCACTATTGTATAATGATGAGATTGATAATTATGACGAAAAAGTAATTGTAAAATTAAACTAAATAGATTTTAAGAGCAATTCCACGTATTACCCAAGGGCGCAAAGGCAAGGACTTCTCTGTTGTCCTTTAACCTTAAAAAACTCATCCACCAGCCCATAAATGTAACCACAAATGGCGAGCCAAGCCGAGTTCAGCCCAGTGACAGTGCAAGAGTCACATTGTGGTCCACCTACTAACTTGGCTGACGTCAGAATGATGTCAGCCATGGCATACTAATGATGTCAGCCATGAGGTCAGCCAGGTTATACTATTTTTATGTGTCTAGCGAGTGTAATACACACGCATCCATGCGAGTGGGCCGACTTGTTCTACTGCTGTAGGGCCCTCATGTGGTCCAACAACCTAGTTCTTTTTTGGTCGGTCACGTGGTGCCTTGCAAATCGTTAGATTTCAAACGGAAAAAACATCTCATGGCCTATATTATTCTTGACTTAAATTTTTATTTAACAAATTAAAATGTTGAAAAAAGGTTTTAAAACTTAAAAGAAAAATTAGAAAAAAGAAAATATTTTTAAAAACACCAAAAAAATGCAACAAAACATAAAAATAATGAAAAAGTATATTTGTGAATAGTAAACACTGTTGCCATCGTCCAACAGATGGTGTTGCAAAAATACGATTACTTTTCAAAGTGAATAATAACTGTCATAGGGTTACCTTTTCTCTTGCCCTTGCCTAACTAGTTAAATTGCTCTTTTTTTTTTTCTTTTTTTTTTTTTTTTAAATTGCTTTAATAATTACAAATTAACAACCTAATGGATTAATTTGCTACCTTAAACTCTAACAACCTCAAAATCCTAATAATCTCATAGATGACAAGAAATCAATTTGGTCACCTAGCAATGCATATGTGAAATATTAATTAACATATTTTATATGTCAGTCTCTAATTATTTGTCCTTTTTTTTTTGTTCTCTAGCATTCTATTAATATTTGGTCATGATATATATGCTAACCAAAGCATATCACCGCATTAGGTAGGATATGATGCTGCTTTAGCCCTTAACCACTGTCTACTGTCTGCATAATGGAATGAGTAAAATAAAGAGCTTGCATTTGGATTTATGTTCATAATTTGGACAATGGTTAAGTTGCATTGGCGGATTCAGAAAATTTTCTTTCGCTCCTTCTTGCCTTTCTTTATCCGGAAGGATTGTCAAACAGCTTGTACTAGGACAACGGTCGATGTATAAAATTGGATCAACTTAGATCCTATAGTAAAATCACATGAACGCATAAAAACACAAATGTATCGTGATTTACTTAAATTTAAGCCACATCTTGTAGAATTATCAGAGAGATTGGCCGTGGGACCCAATTAGTGGGTCACACATGAGAGATCCACACATCGACAACCACATGGAGTCAAGGGGACCCACCCTACACGTGAGGCCAAGGGACCCACCATCATCGCGTGGGGCCAAGGGGACCCACCAATCACGTGGCAGTACAGTACGGGTTCGCTCTCTGGCTCTGATACCATGTAGAATTATCAGAGAGACGGGCCGAAGGTCCACTTCCAACAACGTTGATACTGTTCCCAACTTGGTAATTATCACCTACACAATCCGTCAGGTGTGGGGTTTTATCACAAAATATCTCGGTGTTTGTTGGAGTGGGGTTAGGATATTTAAACTCTTTTTTTTTTCATTAATACGGTCGATGTGGGACATTTCAACATATTTATGTTGGTTTAGTTTCTGTTTTCATTGTATAACCGAAGCAGTTACATTGTACATAGAGGCTTGAGCCTTTAGAGAGTAAAGGACCTATGGTTGAGGCTACAATGAGAGACCCCCTCCCTAAAATGAGTGAGGAGTCGTTTTACAGGACAAAGGGTTTTCCTCTTTTTTATATAAACAAGATTAAATAGTGATGTGCAAAGAAAAATAAACGGTGTAATCATCATGTCCTTGTATCTTAATATATGCATCATGTTTCGTGCATGTTTGTTTAATAAAGGGATGACATGATTCTTTTTACGGAGACTAATTGGCCTCTCTCCATTTGCAGCCAAAGAGGAAGGAGCTAAATATAATCTTTTTAATATAACTCACTAACTCAGAGCTACGTTAAGAAAAGAAAAAGAAGCAATCTGACATCAGTCATGACAAAGGCAACTCTCAGCTGTGTTTTTTCCTCCGTCGGATTAAGCTTTTTGAATTTGTGGATTGGTTAGGGTGGAGTTGTTGTCTTTGATATTTGCTTATTGGCCCAGTTTCTTTTTTATTTATTAAAAAGAATTACCGGCCAACTCACTGGATGATAAATCGTTATGCAGATTTACACATCAGTTTCTGAGTAGATGATGGTGAATTTGGTACTGTAGAAACAGAAGAAAATGACCAGCGTGATTATAGTATTTGTAAGTCGTAACAGTCATGACTAATAGAAAGGCTTTCTATGAATATTTGTAACGGTCATAATGGATATATTTTGTATTATTGTTCAGTAGTCTGAATCAGACGACCTTTCTACATACTACAAGAAGTACGATGAGCCGTTCAAAGTGTAGGGTTTTTATATCACAAAAAACACCGGTGTTATTAATATTATTATATGTGGGTCTCACTTATATTAGAGGATTCGTCTTTCAACACGTTCTTTGTGTATGGACGATGAAGTCATTAGAGTCAAATACATTTTGAGCCGATCACACAAATAGTCTACTATGCTAGAATGCTAGAATGAGCATTCAACACAAAACCAATTGGCTACAGGTGCTTCAGGCACTTGCATGCAGTGCAACCAAAGAAGCACAAATGCCATCCCGGATATTGAGCCAAGTTTCATGCTTTCCTTTCTCTGCAATCACTCCATGTTTCACCACTGCTATTAAATCTGCACCCCTATTCGTGGCTAACCGATGAGCAACCACCACCGTGCTTCGATCCACCATGAGGCCATCCAATGCGTCTTGAAACCACTTGTTCAGATTCAGCGTCAAATCTAGAGCACTTGTGGCTTCATCTAGTAGCGGTATCTTTGGTGCCTTCATTATAGCTCTTGCAATTGCCACCCCTTTGCTTCTGTCCGCGGGCAGCTGAATCGTGCTCTCTATTACTCTAAAACTTTCTCGACGTAGTTTTGTAATTTCATCAACTAGTCCTAATTTAATTATGCACACAGGAAATATGCACAAATAGAATCGCTTATATACTTTTGATCAAACATACAACTAGGGGATAGTAAACAGACAACAAGCCGTATACATAGTGTGCATGCGTTCCTTGTCTGTTTAGTGTCCATACAGTTCTATTTTTGATCAAAAATTTGTGACTGGTCATCCTTGTGCACAGATTGACAAAGTTTTTATGGAAACTTCTAATGAATTTGTGAACATATGCCAATTATGCTGCAACTATAATTTCATGAAAAAGTGGAAGAAAAAAAAAATATAGGATTCTTTAGATATAGACCATTGCAACTCTTATTTCCTATATAAAAACCCCACCTAATTATAAAACATCCAAATAAAACCCAAATTTAAAAGTGATTGTCATGTAGGAAAGTAATTGACCTATTAATACAAAATATTTACAACTTGTACCACAATATTCAAAATAAATCAATAAATATTAATACTCACCTTAATTACAATGAACAAATAATTTATTGCATATCATTACCCCTAACACACACACATATATACATATAAACGTTCAAATGTATATAGTACTACCATAAGCTCTATATATATGTAGTACTACTACATATACGTTCGTATATATATATATATATATATATATATATATATATATATATATATATAGGGTTAATCTCTGTTTACTACCCTGAAGTTTCGTGGGTTTCAACATTTGGTACATGAAGTTTTTTTCATCCCAGAGTCATACCTCAAGTTTTAATTTTGGGACAGTTTCATACATCTGTTAAGTTTTTCGTTAAAAATTCTGTTAAATGATGACGTGGCGTCCACGTGGACAATAATTTAGCGCCATGTGTCAATATGGGTCCTCTTTAATATTAAAAAATACAATAAAAATTTTAATTTAAAAAAAAAAAAAAAAGTTTATGGGCCTTAAAGTCCTACCCGTCTTCTACCTCCCCCAACCCCTTGCAACCCACACCCAACCCCTCTGCAACCGGCACCAAACCTCCTCCATTCTGTCTTTTATGCCATTGTTTCGATCGCCGGCGACCCCTGCAATCCCCGACCCCATCCATCCCCCCTCTCTTCTGCATACCATGTCCTCTCCCGACCTTCCTTTCTCCGACTAATCAATTCCTTGTTGTCCATCACCTTCGCTGCAAATACGCACCCCTGCGCCCCACCAAGGGACTTCAACTCGGCCAAGTAGGTGGAGCCAAGGTTAAAGGGAGAGTTGCCAGATCAGGGATTTGGATCAGATCTTGTAGATTGCGGACCAAAGAGGGTCGGAGGAAGAGGATTAGGGTTGGGACTTGGGGACTACGGAGGCGAGGAGGCAAGCGGAGGAGGAGGCGGAGGGCGGGATTGTGGATTCGGAGTTGTTTGTGTAGCCAATTGCTCTGAACAGCTCGAATATTCCCATTCTCTCTCTCTCTGGGGTTTTCTGAAGCTTGTTGAAAGACAATAAATAGAAGAGACAGAGAAGAAAATGGAGATGCCAAGCAACGAGGAGAGGGACTAAGACGGGGAAGGAGGGTTTAGGCCTAGAAACTTGGTGTGGTGGTGGAGGTGAAGCTCCGGCTTTGGAAAGAAGGGAGGGAGGAGGTCGGGGGTTGAGGCCTAGAAACTTTTTTTTTTTTTTTTGGTATTTTTTAATATTAAAGTGGGCCCATATTGACACATGACGTTCAGTTATTGTCCACGTGGGCATCACGTCATCAGTTAACAAAAGTTCTAACAGAAAACTTAACAGATGTATGAAACTGTCTCAAAATTAAAACTTAGGAGGATGAAAAAAACTTCATGTACCAAATCCTTTGTTTTTGTTGCGCAAAATAATCTCCCGCGGGATCATGTCTTTAATTTTCTTGGCTATTTTGTTTGGAGTCCCTCTTTTCACAAAATTGGTGCACATTTGTAAAGGTTTCTATGCTTTTTCCGACCGAAATCAGGCTAACCGGACCTCGCCGTTTACCACCAATCGGCTTCCTTTCATCTCTGGAACAAAAACCATTATTTGCATGCCTGGATCATTACGATTTAGGTGAATCATAGTAAGTTGCTGTCCAGTTTTTCCGGCGAGGGTTTCCGAGTTTTTCGTCGAGTTTCTTATTTTATTTTCTGTTGTTTTAAGGAACCAGAGCCTTTCCATGCTCGAGCTCCACAAGTATGGCACTGCTCTTTTACATGTTTTTTCTTTGATTCCTGTTTTTTCCAAGGCTGGTGTGGTGATTCTCTGTGAGGATTGCAACGGGAGAAGGTGGCTGCTCTGTGGTTTTAGCAAAGGGGCGGAAAAAACGAATGTGAAATCTGAGGCCAATCGATTCTACCGCCGATGCCCATCTTGCAGAGCTATGAGTTTTGAACTCCTCCTCACAAGAGAAAGCCCAATAACTTTTTGTTTCAAAGGTTTGATTTTTATGGAATTTGAAGTGAAAGATTTGGTGCTTAATTTTTAGGTTTTCTTTTTAACATAAATTAATGTGTTATACGCCATATCAGATGTTAATACACTTGGATCACACAATTCACAGGAAAAATGAATGCATTCTTAAACTTATGTAGAAGCAAGAATTCAGCAAGTTTATATATAAAAGGATGCCAGACACAATGCTCTTTCAGGATGATGTCTTGAAACGTTTTGTTTCCTTTTCACAATTGTGCAGGGAAACAATAGGAGCTTCAATGTCTTCAAGTTTCTAGATAATTGATGTTTCCTTTTTTTAGTTGTAGTTTTGGTTTAATTTGTAATTTTTATGGTGCTTAAGAATCCATAGCTTCTAAGGTTTGATTATTTTCTATTTTTAACTTATCCTTGGGTACAGCAATTTTGATGAAATTATGATTTTGCTCAGCTTTTCAGTATTTCACTACTACAAAGTTATCTATAACCGGTGGTCCAAAAATCGACAAAAAACGTATATTACTAATATCCGACAGAAAATGGATGCAGTAGCGGATATAATAAGCGACAAAATTGCCAGCGTTAGAAAATGAATTTTCTGACAGAAAATACTCTAAAATTGACAGAAATTGTGTCGGATATAACCGACAGGGAATATATTAATAATGAATTAATAAGAGCATTTATGTTGGCTAAAACCGACAGAAAATACTAAAACCGACAGAACTTCTGTTGGATATAACCGATAGAAAATTTATTAATAAGAATAAATAAAAGCATTCTTGTCGGATAAAATTGACAGAAAATATATTAATAATTAAAAAAAATATAAACAACCACTTTCTGCATTTTCCATATCCCCTGCATTCATTGCATTTTCCATATTCACTGTAACATCCCACATCGTCCAGGGAAGTGGATCTTGTAAGCCTTATATGTATATTCATATCTCTACCTAACACGATGCCTTTTGGGAGCTCACCGGCTTCGGGGTTCGTAGGAACTCTGAAGTTAAGCGAGTTCGCGTGAGAGCAATCCCAAGATGGGTGACCCCCCTGGGAAATTGCTCGTGAATTCCCAGAAACAAAACCGTGAAGGCGTGGTCAAGGCTCAAATTGGACAATATCGTGCTACGGTGGAATCGGACCCAGGATGTGGTGGGGGTCTGGGTCGGGATGTGACAATTTGGTATCAGAGCCAATCCCTAGCCAGGAGTGTGTCGACGAGGACGTTGAGCCCCTAAGGGGGTGGATTGTAACATCCCACATCATCCAGGGGAGTGGATACTATAAGCCTTATATGTATATTCCTATCTCTACCTAGCACGAGACATTTTGAGAGTTCATTGCCTTTGGGTTCCGTAGGAACTCCGAAGTTAAGCGAGTTCGTGTGAAAGCAATCCTAGGATGGGTGACCCTCTAGGAAGTTGCTCGTGAGTTCCCAGAAACAAAACCGTGAAGGCATGGTCCAGGCCTAAAACGAACAATATCGTGATACGGTCAAGTAAAGCCCGAGATGTTGTGGGGCCCGGGCGGGGATGTGACATTGATAGCAAGATTAGACATTCACATTCCATTAGAATTACTTAATCACAACATCGTTTGTTTCTACCTACACACGTTCACATTTCATTAGAATCACTCAATCACAGCAAGCATTGCTCATTCAATTGAATCTCTCCTTGAAGTCGAATGAAAGTCGAAATACTTACAGTGTTGATGACATCTATGATAATGGAGAGCTACTGGTGAGCCAGCTACAAGTTCTCCACCATGCTCTGCCATTGCTGTGAAATCAAATAGTTAAACCCTAAAAAGCACCACTGCAAATAGTATAAAAAAATCGAAATTAACCCTAAAGAAATTGGGAGAAAAGATATGAAAAGGGAATACCTTTCAGCCCTTTGAGTTATTGGTAAAAAAACCCAACAGAGCAAAAGCCTCCAACTCCAAAGACTGTTGTGGGATTTTGAAGAGAGAGAAAATATCAGAAGAAATGAAGCAAGAATGGGGAACCAAAAGGGGGAAAAAGAAGAAGCAGCAGCAGCAAAAGCGAAGTAGAGGAAGAAGAAATAAAGGAAAAAATGACGATTGAAATTAATGCACTAAACGACGGTTGAATCGAGAGTTATGGAAGAAATTTGTACTTCACTGACATGTAGAAAAGCTCGGATCTTTGAAGCAAAATGAGACGATGAGTGGGTTGCAGCAAGGGCCAAGCTGACTCAGAGCAGATTTGTCGTCATAGTCATCCCCAACCTGTGAAGCGCTCAAACGTCATGACGGCAGCGGCAATTCAGCTTTTAGACGGAGTTTGCTCGTGTGTGGAGAGAGGAGAAGATAATGAAATGCAGAAAGGAAAGGGGGAAGGGAGAAGGAAATGAGGAGAGAAGAGAAGGAAACGCAGAGAAGAGAAAAGGGGGAAGGAAGGGGGAAGGGAGAAGACACCTACACAAGGAAGAGATAAAGGGGTTTTATGTTGGAAAATTTTCATTATTGTTGGTTAAAACCGACAGAACATTTTTTTTAAATATAACCGACAGAAAATTTTCATTCCTGTCGATTATAACCGACAGAAAAAAAAATGGTGGAAAAAATCCCCCCAAAATTTTGTTATGATTTAAAAAAATAAAATAATAATTTTTTGGTTTAATAAATAAATAAATAATATGTATTTAAATAGAATACGTTTTTAGAAATTAAATAAATAAATTTTTTTTTTTGTCGAAAATAAATAATTGTTTGGTTTAATAGATAATAACCCATGTAAAATATGCAATGAAGAAACAAAAAGATAATTGTACAATGAAAATGTCATCACACAAACTAAATATTGTCTAATCAATACTTGAAAAACATAAATAAAAATTTGGCACAAATTACTTTTCACACTTCAAAATTTAGGCAAATTTAACAGAGATATACATTCTACGAAACTAATTTCAATGATCTAACCGTCAAACTTGTTTGTAGATACTACAAGAACGCATACGTAAAAAATCGCAAAAAGAAAAACATTTAGAGATTAGGTAACGGAACAAAAGTTTTCAACGGTTATAAACGAAAAATCACAATTTAACGGTTATTTTAGCTCTGGTTTTGATGATTTTTTTACAACTATACTCCTTGACCCTATAAGAATGTTATTTTAGCTCTGGTTTTGATGATTTTTTTACAACTACACTCCTTGACCCTATAAGAATGCAATGAATGAATTCGATCTTCAATTTAAAATATTTACACTAGTGGATACCACAAAATCTTATTTTATACTTAATGGAAGTATAATATTAACTCTAAGTGTTTGTTTAATCTACCGTTGTAACACGATATGCATTCTACGAAACTTTTTTCAACGATCCAACCGTCAAACTTATTTGTACACACTCCGAGATTGCATACGTAAAAAACAAACTTTCATAGATTACGTAACGGAATAAAAGTTTTCGCAGGTTACAAAACAAAAAATCACAATTTAACGGTTATTTTAATTCCGGTTTTGATGATTTTTTTGCAGCTACACTCCTCGACCCTATAAGAATGCAATGAACGAATTCGATCTTCAATTTAAAATATTTACACTAGTAGATACCACGAAATCTTATTTTATACTTAATGGAAGTATAATATTAACTTCAAGTGTTTGTTTAATCTACCATTTTGACGCGATATGCATTTTATGAAACTTTTTTCAACGATCAAACCGTCAAACTTATTTGTACACACTCCGATATTGCATACATAAAAAATCATAAAAAATAAATATTCAGAGATTATGTAACGGAACAAAAGTTTTTGACGGTTATAAAAAAAAAATCAGAATTTAACTGTTATTTTAGCTCCGATTTTAATGATTTTTTACAGTTACACTCCTCGACCCTATAAGAATGCAATGAATAAATTTGATCTTCAATTTAAAATATTTACACTAGTGGATACCACAAAATCTTATTTTATACTTAATGAAACTATAACATTAACTCTACGGTTTTGAAGCGATACACATTCTACGAAACTTTTTTCAATGATCTAACCGTCAAACTTGTTTGTACACACTCCGAGATCATATACGTAAAAAATCACAAAAAAAAACGTTCAGATATTAGGTAACAAAACAAAAGTTTTCGACGGTTATAAACGAAAAATCACAATTTAACGGTTATTTTAGCTTCGATTTTGATGATTTTTTTACAGCTACACTCCTCGACCCTATAAGAATGCATTCAACGAATTCGGTCTCCAATTTAAAATATTTACAATAGTGGATACCACAAAATCTTATTTTATACTTGATGGGGAAGTATAACATTAACTCTCAGTGTTGGTTTAATCTACCGTTTTGATGTGATACGCATTCTACGAAACGTTTTTCAACGATCCAACCGTCAAACTTGTTTTTACACACTCCAAGATCGCATACGTAAAAAATCGTAAAAAACAAACATTTAGAGATTAGGTAATGAAACAAAAGTTTTCAATGGTTATAAACGAAAAATCACAATTTAACAGTTATTTTAGCTTCGATTTTAATGATTTTTTGCCGCTACACCCCTCGATTCTATAAGAATGCAATGAATGAATTCGATCTTCAATTTAAAATATTTACACTAGTGGATAAATATTATTTTATACTTAATGGAATATAATATTAACTCTTAAGTGTTTGTTAAATCTATCAATTTGATAGGATATGCATTCTACGAAACTAGTTTCAACGATCCAACCGTCAAATATGTTTGTATATACTCCGAGATAGCAAAAAAAAAAAAAAACATTCAGAGATTATTCTGGCGACGGTCCAAAATTTTGCTTTGTTCGTGTTGGTTATATCCGACAGGGCCATGAGTGAAAAAAAATATTTAAAACGTGTGTTTATTTATTTATAATCATTATAACATTTTAAAATAATAAAATCAGACATAATAGAGTACACCAGATGTTCATGTGTGTTTATGTGCCAGACAATGTGCTTTGTGACGCATTGACAAAAATTGTTTGAATTTCTTTGTATCTTGTTGCTTGTCTGTGAGGGAGCATAATCCTTATTACAAAAATGATAGAGCTTCAGATTGTAGTCTGTTGTTATTATTCTCTTAGAAAATTTATGGCTCGTGTGAATTGAGTTCATTAGACTTTAGGGTCATAAGTGAAAAAAAAATTTAAAAATATGTGTTTATTTATTTATTTATTTTTTATCAATGTAACATTTAAAAATAATAAAATTTTCATTTTTGTCGGTTATAATCGCTAGAATACTAAAATAATAACCGCCAGAAAGTAAAATAATAAAATAGTCAATTTCTGTCAGTCATAACCACCACCATTAACTTGAAAACCGCCAGAATTTGTAAAAAATATTTAAAAAAAAAAATTCAAAAAAACTGTCGGTTATTTTTTGATATCCTCCACTAAATATCCGTCAGGAATTTATGTTGGATATAACCGACATGATTTTTCTAATATCCACCACCTAAAGCTAATATTATAGTAGTGTTTTCAGGCAATTGAAGTTGAATATGGAGAAGGTTTTGACACATTTAGACCTGTTGAACTCTTTGAACTCTCAAGTTTGATGTGGTAATGAATTTAATGAGTTATGTGTATATTAGTTAAATTGTGTTTTATGTTTTGTCAAATTTAATGTACTAATTATACTTTTTGCTGCTATAACTTCCTACTGTTAATTTTTACTTTGAGTAGGATTTTTTGAATGACAAACTACAAGAAGGTTTTCTAAAATGAAAAACAATATGACATGAAGCCTGATGATCTAATTGTGCATTGAGTTTTTTGGGTGAGGGATTTTGAGTTTTCCACCAAGTCTGTCTCTTATTTTTAGTTTTTGAGTTGTAAGTAATACTTTATGGTCAATGTGATCCTATATCTATTTAATTAATTATATTCTTAGATCATGTAGGAAGACTAGCAAGTAGCAATGTTGTTGCTTTTTAAGCTATTTATTCCTCTTATTTGGATTTAATGTGGGATATCCATGACTGGTTGTTCGTCGGGAGATGAGCGACATAAGTTACCTTTTGAGAGAGAAAGGAAGGTAGGTTGGAGCACAACTGAGGCTGAGAATCCTGACCGAGAGAAATGCAGAGGGGAAAAAAGCGGAGAAAAAACGGGACAAGGAGATATGTGAAAGATAAAAGTGAAAAGCAAAGGAAATATGGGAAAAAAAAATGCATCAATACTCTATAAAAGAAAAGTGTGTTAGACAAAAAGCTAAGCATTTCAATGCTTTTCTGATTGTATCCTAATATCACCAGTACCACTACTTCCCTTTCAGCTCTTTCAGTTGTCATTGAATTGCATACCGTTTCGAGATTTATCTTCAAATCTTGTCAGTAGCTTAATTGCTTGAATTTCTCAGAAATCCCTTATGTGATGAACCATATGAAAAGAATCGGTTTAAATCGAATAATTGTGAGATAAACTTATCGAATATTGACTCTTTATCAATTGGTATTTTCTATAGGTGGCGTGATGGGATAGTCACATCAGAGTTCCATCGTGTTTGAAGTGGGCTACTCGCAGAGCCATGTTCATTGTATGATATTCAAGGTTTGATTTTCTAATGCAATTGTTATACACATTAACCACAAAATTTATTTAAAAATCTTTATTATTGGTTTTTGCATTATTTGTTGGGAAATATCCATTCCTCTCTGTGCTTATAATTTTTAATGCAAGGAAAACAAGCAAGTTGGGAAATATTTTTTAGTTCCTTAAAAAAATTAAGATTACTGATTTATTTCCCTTATTTCAATGTCAATGCAGCTACATAAAATCTACTTAACTAATGGAAATGACTTAGCGTTTGGTTACGGTAAAGTTTTGGCTGGTAAGGTGCTACTGCAACTCATGTGAATCTGTTGCAGAGTGGTTTTAGTGTGTGAATTTCATTTTCAAGCATTATCTAAATTGCTTAAGTGCTTCAATGTTTGAATTTGATCTTTCAAATTGTATATGAATTGCAGTCCATTAGGGAAATTTTTATTAAAATGTAATGGATGCCTTTGGTTAATAATGCATATCAAGACCCTTGAATCTGTAGATTCAGATATTTGAACAATAATGCATATCAAGACCTTTGAATCTGTTGATTC
The DNA here is from genome assembly GCF_041283825.1 of Pyrus communis. Classification (NCBI taxonomy): domain Eukaryota; kingdom Viridiplantae; phylum Streptophyta; class Magnoliopsida; order Rosales; family Rosaceae; genus Pyrus; species Pyrus communis. The sequence continues at coordinate 8,424,763 of NC_142580.1, forward strand.
AGATGTTTGAACACAGTTGAAGCTCACAATGTTGTTTTTGTAGTTTGATTAGCAATTGTTAATTAGAGTTGCCTAATTTTTTTACTAAGAGTTTAGGGCCAATTAACAAAACTATTGAGTGATATGTAAAAGTCTAGAAGCAAACCTTTTGGAGAACTTGAAGTCATTTGGAGTAAACAAATAAAATTTGACTATCTGCCCATCATGTTTTTTTTACTATTGACAACTTCTCAACCATATTTACTGATTGCAAGAACTTGTTGCATTTGAAACCCGCAGCATTGCGCGGGCAATTTTTGCTAGTAACATATGCTTTGTAGGTATTTTATTTTGTATGTATCATCATATATATTGGGCACATTTTATTATTATATGTACAAAATAATAGGTAAAATAGTATTGAATAAAATAATAATATTTTTTTTATGTAGTTACATTGTTTTGCATGTATTTTGCATACATTGGGTTTGTTTTATTATGTAGGTAAATTATTTTGCATGTATTTTACATATAGTGGGGAAATTATTTTGCTTTTTTAAGCAATTTAACATTTTAAAATTTGAATTGTAGGTGCACTGAATCAAATAACATTTTTTGTAGGTAAATTATTTTGCATGAATTTTTACGTATACTAGGCATGTTTCTTTTTTCTTTTTTCTTTTTGTTATATATGTGTGTGTGAAATAATTTACCTACATTTATATGTAAAATATAATTTGTTGACTTAACTAAGCATGTACATATATTAGGCATGTTTAGTTGTTATTATATATTAGGAAATAAATTTATTATTTTTTATTTTCATAAAATCATTAATTCTCCCTTACAATTTGTATGAAACTAATTGTATACATCAAACATTCAAATATGGGTGTTTTGGGCATTGAAATTTTTTAAATATGTAAAGTCGAATATAATTAATAAATTTGCTAATGTGAAATCTAGTCAATGAGTTTTATTTAAATTTCAAGGACTAGAATCATATTTTCAGAAAAATTATATCATTACACTATATTACTAATGCTTTAATTAAAAGAGAGATGTTTGCTCAAAATATGCAGCCAAAGAGATTTTTCTTTGGTTGTGTAATTTCTTCTGTGCCGAAAATATTAACTTTGTAGATTTAACCATCGTTGTGACTTGGTTTGTTCATATCTTTGAAGCCTAAGAACATGCATCCCATGCAAGCATCAGGATTCCATAAACTAATTAATAAAGCACATTAAATTTCTACTAATTAATAAAACACTCATTGTCAATCAAAATTTTATGAAATTACTATTTTAACTCTCTAATTAAAACATAACATGAATAAGAAATATAGGGTAGAAATGTAATTTCACACAACCAAATTTTGCTGTTTTTTTTTTCAAAGCATCACCTACATGTAATCATAACATATCTGTAATTAAAAAATAAATAAAAAAATAAAAAAATAAAAACTTCCCACTTCCACATTCTCTATCACTCTCTTCCTTTCTCCTTCTATTTTAAAAATAAAAATAAAAAATTTTCTCACACACTTTGTGTGTGCCTATATTCTAGTTATAATAATAATAGTTATTGATAAAAAAAACTGGAACTAAGACCAAAGCCATAAACATGGCGTTTGTACCGGTTTTTGCACGCTGTTAGTCATGCATTTTAGGCCATCTTTAGGTTTGTTAGGAACAGTAAAAAGAGATTCAATCACCGAAAAGTTTGTGCCAAAAATTTGGTAATGGTACAGTATTTGTATCAAATCATACATTTACGGTACGATATTGATATTCAAAACTATTACTAGTGGTATATAATACCGAATTGGTATGATTAGTATTATATACTATATTTATTAATTTATATATGTAATTATATACTAGTAAATGTCCACACACAAAGTGTGAAATTTTTTACTTTTGTTGTTAAAATTGAAGAAGAGAGGTCATTCAGTACTACGGTTTGGTGGTATTCTTCTTCACTTGGAAGTGAGAGGTCTTAGTTCAAATATCGTGGATTGTGAATTCAATACCAAATTAGGTTACCCATTGTGTGGCTTAGCCGAACTCCCCCTCTCCTTAGGCCATCTCTAACTGACCCGGCCAAAGGGCTAAAAATATCTTGAAATGACATGAAAACCGTCTCCAACTGAGGGCTAGATCAAAAGGCTCGTGAGCCCCACCGGGCCAAAAATTGGAAAACATGCCAACCGGCTAGCCTAAAAGAGCCATCCAGCCCCGGGCCAACCCAAAATTCAAAGGCAACGACTACCTGACGCTAGGTACACCATTTCTCACATAATTTTCACCATTTCATACTATCTTACCTCATTTTATTTCAATTCTTCACTTTCTATTCTCTTAACTCTTCCAATAATCTTTCCTTCAATTTTTTCAATAAATTTCAAATGGCCACATCTGCAATGAAAGGTAGCGCTTAGACCCGAAAAAAAGATGAACCTCTTTGCAGGGCTTATAAATGGGTCTCGGAAGATAGTGCGAGGGGGAGTTCTCTAGTGTGAGGGGGAGTTCTCAAACAAGTGAAGGTGTTTGGACTCGTACATCCAAAAAGTATTATGAATTCTACGAAGGCACCACTCTACCGAATTTCCAAAACCACGAGAATTGTTCTTCAAGATGGAAAAAATATCTTCATCCAAGTTTGAATAAATGGCATCAAGTAGTGTTAAAAGCCGGAAGCAGACATGAAAGCGGAGCCAATTACTACAACGAAGTAAGTGGTTTCACAAGTTATTTTAAATATTTAATTATATTACATTTCATTTCATAAATTAATTTCCTTTAATTTTTGTAATTATATTTATAGGTACACCAAGCGGAGGAATTGTATATGGAGGACAACTCAAAACCCTTTAGTCATCACGGTTGTTGGGAAATTTGTAAAGGGTGGGTGTTATCCACCTCAAGAAAGATTTGGTCCTACGCCGGTGTTCGGAAATGTTTCCTCAAATGCAGTTGGGGATGAACATGGATCTCCTACCATTCAAGAAACAAGGGTAGAAAATTTGTCTCCGGGTGAAGCTTCCATACCTAGGGCTATAGGATGAAACAAGGCCCGAAAATTGAAGAAAAGGGTAAGGTAAAGGATGATTACGCCTTTCGACAAGAAATGGCATCCTCATTGCGATTAATGACGGAACAAAATATCTTTGCCGCGGAAGAAAGGAACCGTAGGCACCAAGAACGGGCAAAACAAATACAAGAAGAGATGGATGATACGAACAAAATATCTTACACTCCAATGTGTAAGGCATATTTTGATAGGAAAAAGAGTGAAATTATGGCCTGACGGGAGTTATTTAAATTCGACTATACTCCTACAATGGTGCATGAAGATGATGATTATAGCCTTTAAATTGAAGTTGTTGTAGTCTTTAATATTTAAGTTGTAGTTTTTAAATTTAAGTTGTTGTAGTCTTTAAATTTAAGTTGTAGTTTTTAAAATGAAGTAGTTGAATCTTAAATTGAAATTGTTGTAGTTTTTAATATGTCCGAAAACCTTATTTTAATAATTTAGTTTAATTTAAGTAACCATATTAATTCAATTAAAATAATAAATTATGTTTAGCCTATGGCCCTTTGGTCCTCTTGGTTGAAGATGGTTTTTTGTCACAGAACTATATTTGGCCTATGCCCCCCTCGGTTGGAGATAGTATGAAATATGGCTTAGCACTGTTCATTAAAATATAATTTCTTGGAGGGCTAGGGGGTTAAAGGGAGCTATCTGGCCATCCTTTGGTTGGAGATGGTCTTAGTGCAAAAATATCGATGTATTAAAAAAAATTGAAGAAAAGAGGAAGAGAGTGAGAGAGAAGGTGGGAGTGAGGAGAGAGGGAGAGAGGTTGTTTTTTTATTTATTTTTAAATTAGAGATGATAAATTTACATGTAGGTGAAATAGCAAAATTTTGTTTTGTGAAATTACGTTACTATCCTTAACTTTTTTTGTTGTGATAGAAGACAAATATGTATTTTCATCCTCTTTTGGTTGACAAAAAGGTAGACCTGTCAGTTTCTAACACGACACGAAAATAACAGGTTTCGGGTCAACACGATAACTAATCGGATCATTATCGGATGACCCGTTAATAACATGCTCTTAACGGGTATACACACGGGTAACACGTGGGTAATCTGTTTAAGCCCGTTAAGAAAAAAAATTATTTTGATAATTTTAAAGTTTAATTATTAAAAGATTTATTATAAAATACAATAGCCATATTAATATATACAATATATTCTATATTAAATATATAGTTTTGTATTATTATTATTCTATATAAGTTTAAAAAAAAAATTAGTCATTATTTATTTTTATTATGAGAGTTCCTTATTATCATTACTAGGATAAATTCTACTTAACATATTGTTGTCCAAAATTAAAATAAACTAGTATAGCATTTGTACAGGCAAGAACGAAGAAGACATACATACAAGTATGAAAAATGTGAAAGAATATATAAACACTCATGATTCATCATTATTCCTCCACGAGTAGATATTGTAACTTTCCATGAATTTCCCATTTCTCGCTCAACGACGGAACTTTGCTTATTTCTTTTTTTGAGGATCGACGAATCAAATGATATTTTGTTTCCAATTTTTGTCTCTTCTTCTCCCGCTGAATCAAACTTTTTCTTGCCATAGTTACTTACATTATCATTTAGATTTTTAAAATTCTCCAAGCCCTTATGAATAATGTTTTTTATTTGAGGGCATAATTAATAAAATTAATAATAATTATTGTAGAAGTGTAAAAAATGTAAAAAAAAATATACAATCACCCATAGTGACAAGCTTTACAACTTTCATGAAGGGGTCAGCTTTGAAATCCAACACTATAATCCATAAATCTTAAATTTACATTTAACCGACGATTGTCATTTACGCTTTATTCTTCTTACTGAATTTCATTTTTAAAATTTTCTTTTTTGAAAACATGATCATCTAGCGGATGTAAGAAGATGGACGGTTCAGATCTTTGATATCACGTTTCGATATTTACAGTTAATTAAAATATAAGTCGATATCATATAGTTTGTAGAAACTTTATAAACATCATGCAATATTTTCACTAACCGTAAAACTCTGAATATAATATTAACGACCCAAACCGTTCATCTTCCTGCATCCTCTAATAGATCATGTTTTTGAAAATGAAAATCTGAAAAAACAAAATTTGATGAGAACAATGAAGCGTAAATGTAAACAACAACCAACGGTTAAATTTTAATTTATGATTTATATGATTATAGTGACGAATTTCGAAGTTAAGCTCTTCATGAAAGTTGTAAAGTTTGTCATTACGAGCATTTATATATTTTTTACACTTCTACATTAATTAAAAAACTATTAAAGACTTTAGGTAAGTGAAAATATATTTAAAAGGAAAATGCGTTTTTACGTTTTGGATGTGACAATATGGTATGTATATACTTATTTAGTATTATGTTTTTCATTTTATTATTTATTGATTTAAAATATATTTTCCTTAACGAGTAACGGGTCGGATCATATTACATGTTAATATTATCGGGCCGATTTCGGGTCGGGTCATTTTACCCGTTTATTTTAACGGGTGTTACACGACACGACCCATTAAGATATCGAGTATGACACGAAAACGACACGAACACAAAAAATATGACACGAATGTCAGGTCTACAAAAAGGGTTTCATTAATGTAGTTTTAAATTATGTAATTGTTATTTATTATTATTATTATTGTATGATGGAAGACTAAATTACTTTACTCCCTATGATTTTATTTGTGATAGAAGATTAAATTGTTTTTCACCCACTTTTGGTTAGATTTCATGTTTTCCTCATCTCCTCTCACACTCTCTATTTGTTTCCCCAACCAAAAAACCTAAGCCCTCTTGTGACTTCATCCCTCTCATCTTGCCGGCAACTCCATCTATGTTTTTCTTGTTTTCAACAACTAAAAGTGTTTTAACCGTTAAATTTAATTTCCAAAATTATTATTTCTATTTTCAATCTCTTTGAAAAACAATTACAACATGATATGAAAAATATAATAAGTGTAACATTACTCTTCAATTGATATTTGACATTCGACATGAAAGTGACAGAGTTAAAGTTGGTTTGAGTTTCTTTTGTAGCATGTGGGGGTTTGTGGGTATTCCGATAAGAGGCAAGCAATCAGTATTATTTCGAGGCAATTCGCGGGCACCTCTTGTTGCCAAACAGTTGAGAAGATTTTGTTCAATTGGTGGATGTTGTGTGTTGAAACTTGAAACCATTTGGACGTTAAAATTGATGCAATTAAGGTTGGAGTTAGAATTTTCTTTTAGTGGGGGCAGTTCTAAAAACAACTAAGAAAATCTTATTATAGTATGGTTTATGATAATATGTATGATTTCAAATGATGATGTATCACAATTCTAATGTTAAAAAATTTCAATATAGTAGCAGAAAGTGGCAAAGTGATTGGAAAAATATTAATACAAGATAGGGAGAAGAGGGGTTTTTCGGTTTGAATGACAGAACAAGAGTACTTTTGCTCATATAATATTTGATATTGAGTATAAGTAGCATGATACATATACGTTCTTAAAGAATAACGCGTGTATATTATATAACTGTAATCTGCAACTAAACAAATGAATTACTTGAGTAGGGTATTTGCCTCTAGTGAGCCTTCATTGGCTTCGTCCATGGATGCAATCATGCAACCACTCGTCAAATTTGAGCCGATCATCAGGCCTGGTATCCAGTATAGCAAAAGACTCGAAAGTGCCGAAGACTTTGTGCAACAGGAAAAAGTATCTAGTAATGTTGTCGAATCTCTCTTGCTCCACGTGAAATTGGATGAACCTTTATCTAATGAGTTTAATTAGAGTAGAAAATTGGAAGTGGATCTTACTTTAAGCGGTTTAGTGCATTTAACAATTCACATCAAGTCCTGTGTTCGATTTTTCTTTCCCGAATACCCTTAGTAAATTATATAAAAAAAAATTGAAGGGGAAAAACTAATGTAAACAAATCCAACATTATTAAGGGTTGTATTCATAAGTGCTGTATTACACTTCAGATTCCAAGTGAAGCTTTCAGGAAAGAAGAAAAAAATGAACGAAATATGCCTCTTGCTAATTTACCTCTTTGCGAAGCTCTCTACAATGAGGCACTTGCATGGAGTGCTACCAAAGAAGCATAAATGCCATCCTCGACATTGAGCAAAGTTTCATGCTTTCCTTTCTCTGCAATCACTCCATTTTTCACCACGGCTATTAAATCTGCACTCCTGATCGTGGATAACCGATGAGCAATCACCACCGTGGTTCGATCCACCATGACACGATCCAATGCATCTTGAACAACGCGTTCAGATTCAGCATCAAGCGCACTTGTGGCTTCATCTAGTAGTAAAATCTTTGGGGCCTTCATTATGACTCTTGCAATTGCCACCCTTTGCTTCTGTCCACCGGACAACTGAACACCCCGCTCTCCTACGGTTGTGTCATAACCCTGCATTGTTTTCCAAACTCTATGCATTAATCTCCATCATTCTCAAGATATTTTCGTAATATTTCATCAACTAGTCCTCATTTATGCAACATCATGGCAAAAGTGAAATACGTACATATACAACCGGTTATATACTTAATCAAAGACAGAACTGGGGGGAAACAAAATAGACAATAAGTTGTATAGTGTGCGTTTATTGACAATTTAGTGTCCCTCCGGTTCTATTTTTTATTAAAATTTTGTGACCGGTCCTATTTGTGCATAGATGGACAAATGTGTTTAAGTTAGCGCCCACCTGTTGTAAACTACTGATGAATTTGTGAGCGTTTGCCAATTCTGCTGCAGCTATAATTTCAGCTTCTGTTGCATCCCCTTCCTTTCCATATGCAATGTTGGCTCGGATTGTGTCATTAAACAATACAGGCTCCTGGCTCACCAGCCCCATTTGCTGTCTCAACCACTTTAACTGTAGCTTTTGGATTTCCATTCCATCTAGTGTAATGTAACCTGAATCAGGATCATAAAATCTCTGCAACAAGGAGACGACTGTTGATTTCCCACTTCCGCTTTCTCCCACCAGAGCAACTGTCTGCATAATGTAAATCAAAATGTAAGTTCCGGTAACATAAATCAGACTAAGAACTCCAAATCTTTATATTGATTGAAAAGGAGGAGTAAATGTACAAAGCATGGTAGTAAGTTACCTTGCCAGGATGGATGGTCAAGCAAAGATCCTCAAAAATTTGAACGTCAGGTCTGGTTGGATACTTGAAACTCACATGTCGAAATTCAATTTCTCCCTTAACATTTTCTATAGTTTTTCCTGAGTCATCACTGGAGTCTATCTTTGATTTCCGGTCGAGAATTGCAAATATGGAAGCAGCAGAGCATTTTACTTTACTTACATCAGGGGCTAGGGATCCAGACTGAGACACTCCGACAGCTGTTATAGTGAGAGCAAAGAAAACCTGTAAACCAGGACAACAAATGTTAATGGACTGAATCGAATAATGAAGATTTATATCTCAAATAACAAGTATTTATTTAGCAAAGTGCGCATCCTGCAGTTATGTTTCCTGAGCTAGGTAGTAACCTGAAGACTTGTAGCATAATGTAGAAGAACTTACCCGGAAAACATCAGAGAATGTCGTCTTGCCTGCTGCAACTAGTCGGGCACCAGCATAAAAACTACACGCGTACACAGAAAAAAGAAAAAAGAATGATAGCCCAAATCCTATCCCACTGATTAACCCTCGTCTTATCCCTGTCTTAATAGGGCCTTCACATTTTCTCTGGTATAACTCCATCACCTTCTCTTCAGCACAGAAGGAAGCAATTGTTCTAATACTCCCTACAGCATCAGTCGCTACTTGACTTGCCTCCTCGTACATTTTCTGCAACCATTTAGAATTTTCAGTATTGTCAGAAAAGGATTAGTCTTATACTAGTTGTAAGATCTTGTTTGGTATCAAGGATTGGACTGGATAACTGATTAGGTTCCACGTATATTGAATGAAAAAATGGATGATGTTTTGCTCCTGATCACCTAGTGAAGATGGGACTTTCTTGCGCAACTGTGTATCAGGAGTTGCTTGTTCCTCCTATTTTCATAATTGATACTCTTGGCGATGACAGGGTTGGTTTAATCAGACTCCATCTTGTTTCTGTTTGAGTTCTGCTGTTGGTGTTGTCTCTTTCCATCCAAAAAAATGGTTGATGTTTTGAGGTGCACCAGATAGCAGTTGTAAAGTACATATTTTTTATAGTTTGAGATTGGAGAAATACCTTTGCATCTGCACTGAATCCTGTCATGAACTTGACTTGAACGTAACCAGTTACTCCTAACAGCGGAAGCAGAACGAGGATTATAAGAGCGAGTTGCCAATTTGCCACAAAAGCAATCACCAAACCAGCAATTGCCATTGCTAGATTCTCAACAACCAAAGCTAGAGCATCTCCAACCAGCCCTCGCAGAGAAGCTGCATCTGCAGAAAGCCTTGCACCAATTGCACCACTCGAGTGCTCAGGATCGTCAAACCAACTTACTTCCATGTAAACCACCTTCTCAAAGCACAGAGATCGGACTCGTTTTATTAATTTACAACCAGCCACAGCAAAAAGGTACTGTCTTGCGGGAAGTACTATGAAAGATGCCACTCCTAGAACAATGAAGATTAAGGCCCAAAACTTAGAGTCCCTTCGGAGTTCATGAGGTGGCTCAAAGAAGGACTTGATTACACTGGATATCAGTACCCCAAAAGTAGGTAAGATTGCCCCATTGGCTGCTGCGGCTATGGTACCAAGTAATAAAACAGGGATCTCTGGCTTGTTCAAGTAAGCCAGGCGACGAAGTGAAACTTCTGGAGGCGCGCTTGATGATGCTGACTCAGGAATATCAGATCCTGCATGTGCTGTTTCAGGGACACCTACTGCAGAGGGCACATCATATGAGACTGAGAAGGAATGATGACTGCTACTTCCTCTTCCAGATGATCCCTTGCTTATGGATCGTAAGTTTGAAAGTCTTTGTCTTGAATGTTTCCGATAATCCATACTTATAATTTCTGGCCTTTCATGATCATTCACAGAAGTTTGTTCTGACACACTGCTCATTTCTTGCAACCTTATAAGCTGGCTATATGCTCCATCAGGGTCCTTGATTAGCTCAGAATGTGGACCTGCTCAGATGAAAAAGATCAGTATGTGCAGTATGATAAATTGTAAGAAAACGTGGAACTATTGGCAGTGAGATTGCAGACCCATATGGTATAATAGGATACCTTTTTCGACAATTGTTCCCCTGTGTATAACAGCAATGGTGTCAGCATCCCTTACTGTGCTCAAACGGTGGGCTACAATGACTGTGGTGCGGTTTACCATAATTCTGTCCAGTGCCTCCTGCACAACTCTCTCAGATTCTGCATCAAGAGCACTTGTGGCTTCATCTAATAGTAGAATTCTTGGGTCTTTCAGAATTGCTCTAGCTATGGCAACTCTCTGCTTTTGGCCCCCAGACAGCTGAGCTCCATGTTCACCAACCATTGTGTCGAGCCCCTGAAAAAAGAATTGAACAAGCAAAATGGTAAAATTCCACCAAGTGGAGTTAAAAATTGACAGCAAATATTCAGCGAAGAAACACCCAAACTTAGAGCAACTATAAACAGAATTAACCTGAGGCAGTTTGTCTATGAATTTAGCAGCATTAGCAAGTTCAGAAGCAGCCACTATTTCTTCATCAGTGGCACCATCCTTCCCGTAGGCAATGTTATCTTTAATGCTAGAGGTAAACAAAACGGGTTCCTGGCTGACAAGGCCTATTTTCTGTCTGATCCATTTCAGCTGGAACTCTTTCAGATTAATACCATCAATAAGAACTTCACCAGCTTGGGGGTCATAAAATCTCTCAATCAAACTGATTACAGTTGATTTACCACTTCCGCTCTCTCCAACCAGAGCAGCAGTTACACCACTAGGTATTGAGAGTGAAAATCCATGGAATACTTGTTCATCTGGTCTCGCAGGATAACTAAAATGAACATCCCTCAGTTCTATGTCTCCGTGTATATCGTGCAACTGCTTCCCATTAGTATCATAAGCATCTATCTCCGGCTTTCTGTTAATCGTCTCAAACATCTTATAAGCTGCAGCTTGTCCAGCAGCAAATGCATTCATGGATGGAGATGCTTGCCCAAGAGACCTGAAAATTTATAGCATTAACTTTCATATCTTGATATTCTGAAGCATCACATTATCCAATTTTTGGAGTGAGAAAGGAGGAGGAGGAGAGGAGGAATAGTCTATAAGTTTTTTAATATCGCATTCTTGCAACGCAAAGATGATGCCAAATTTATGGAAATGCACTTACATGGAACCAGTCAGCACAGCGAAAATTACATTTATTACTTCTCCTCCTGTATATCCTCTTTCAAGAATCATCTTTCCGCCAAACCATATAGCCAAAGCATAACTACACATCATAACAAGCATTACCGCTCCAATTCCAAATCCAGATGCCAAGCCCTCTTGCACACCAGAATTGTATGCCTTAATTAAGGAGTTGTTGTAATTAGCTATAGCTTGTTTTTCTCCTGTAAAGGATGCAACCTGCATTGGGAACGCCTGTAAGATTTAGTTCTATAAAAAGACAATATTATTATGAAAATTTTATTTTAAAGACAAGTAGGCGTACAGTTCTTATTGAACCAATTGTCTGCTCTACTACAATTGCTGCCTGTGAATAAGCAGTTTGCCCCTGGGATGCCAACTTCGATATAATTATGCCTATGACGGCACCAGAGAGGACGAGAAGGGGAAGAGATGATAGCATGACAAGGGTGAGAAGCCATCCCTTCACAAATGCTATAACAAAGCCTCCGATGAATGTTGCAATTAATTGGATAAAACTTCCTACCTGCCATAAGAAAATGAAACGGAATCAAAATGTTAACTAGAGATAATGACAATAACTGAAGGCTGTTGTGTGGCGAGTAAATACCTTTTCGCCCATTGCCGCTTGAATGAGCACGGTATCACCTGACATCCTCCCAACAATTTCCCCAGTGTTCGTTTCTTTATCAAAAAAGCCAACATCTTGCCTTATAATTGTTTTCAAGTATAAACTTCTTATTCGTGAAGCTTGTCTCTCTCCAGTGACCATCCAGCAAGACATTTCTGGCATATAGAAAAAGCTAATTATCTCATTTTCCAATAAGCCAAGTTATTTCCTTAATACCTGCAGGGAGTTCAGTAAAACTTACGTAGAAATGAAAGAGCAGCAGCTGCCACAGCCAAATAAACGAACTTTAGAGCCACCTGAAAAGGATATTAAGTTGGCCTAAATTATTTCCCACTAAACCTAGTAATAATAGTTGCATATAGCACAATTTACAAATATGAGAATTTCTTAATGCAGAAATTTGGTGGAGGGGCAATGATCCTATTTAGCAACAAAACTGCAGGCACCAGATAATCGGAAAAAAAAAACACAAAAAAAAAGTTCCAATAAGGAAGTTGAGAGCTCAGTTGACATAAAAATTCGGATGGAACTGCATCGAACAATGTACTGCATACGTTGTTCTTTGCTTTCCTTTTATGATATTGCTCGGTTGACTTAATTTCTAGAGATGTTGCACTACCAGAGAGAAGTATTTATCAGGTTTTAGTCACAGAATATTTACCTCGGAAACTGCATCAACCACGCCTTTGGTATTCCCCGCTCCTCCAAAAGAATTAATCACATCTCCAAGGATTATGGTCATGAGAGGCATACAGATCCCATTTCCAATGGCGCTGATTGTACCAACAGACATTAACAGGTAATCCAAGGAATCAGCAAAGGAGAAAAGCTTGTGAAATGGAACCGTTTTGGTGCCATCCTCCTTGCTCTTGCTTGTATCTTGTGCGTTGTTTTCAGAATCCACCACTGCTGACTTTCCGTTTGATGCTGTCGTGCCCTCCTCCTTGATTACATCTCCATTAACAGGATTTTCCTCAGCCATGTCTTTAACAGTAATAGGTTTAACTTGCCATAATTGACAAGCAGCAGCACTTCCGAACCGTTCTTCTTTTTTCCCTTTTGTTTTCTTGGAAATTCAACACTTCAGAAAGCTTAGTTGCTTTGTTTTACAACACAAGCAACTCGGACAACTTGGATGGTGAGATCAGAGCTGCAGGAGAAACAATTTATGGTTTGAGTAAATTGTACTTAAAAAAACCGCATTAGTTCATGAGCACTAAATTGACTATACAGGACCTCTTGCAACAAAAGTTCTGCGGTTTTGGTAAGCAGTAAAGAATACAAACCCATCTACGATTCCGGCATTGAAAACAAGAAATTTGGCCCCATTGAAACAACACAAGAAGTAGTAACTCAATAAATAACGAAGAAGGGTGGTTGTTACTTTGCAGTGAAAGATTATTACAACAGAACTAAACTAATCATTAAAATACTTCACAAAGCATGCAATATAGGGAAGTTAATTCTTCTCAGATTTTCATATGAACAAAAAGAATAACCACCTTAAAAACTACTAGCTTGATGAAACGAGGAATCAAACGAAGGAAGGAAACAAGTGGGCAGCTGCTAACGCATGCTAATTGCTAAAGGACTGAAACTTTAAGGAAGAGACAGTTTTACAAACATCAGAGGTGCAACCATAAGAGTGGTGCAGGAAACATTTTAACTGCGAAAGATGAAGTTTCTTACCAGTTTTTGGGAAATGGGTTGATAAAGTTTTTTTGGAATATTCCCCGCCAACCATTGCTTTTTATACATCGCAACCCTACAGATCAGTCAAACGTTCACATTATGGAGAAGATTAAAGAAAGTAGATACTTTTAAACTTAGTTGAATGAAATACAATTCAAGCTCTGACCTTTGATTTATTTATTTTTTATTTATTATTTTTTTTTTTAAGAAAAGTTAATGAAAATGATTTGAAATTTTTTAATTTTAACAATAAGAACAAAATAAAGGATAAAATAAATAGTAACAGGATTAATTTTTTAGTATAAAAATATGATTTTTCGCTAAAATAAACAGTATTACAGACTTTTCATTAAAACCCCTCTTTTTTTCTTTTTTTTTTTTTCTTTTTTTTTTGGGTTTTCTTCTTCTTCTTCAAGTAATGAAGTATCACTACAGACTTTTCATTAAAACTCTTTTTTTATTTTTTATTTTTTATTTTTTTTGGTTTTCTTCTTCTTCTTCAAGTAATGAAGTATCTGGCTGACTACAGACTTTTCATTAAAACTCTTTTTGTATTTTTTATTTTTTTATTTTTTTGGTTTTCTTCTTCTTCTTCAAGTAATGAAGTATCTGGCTGACTACAGACTTTTCATTAAAACTCTTTTTGTATTTTTTATTTTTTTATTTTTTTGGTTTTCTTCTTCTTCTTCAAGTAATGAAGTACCTGGGAAACTTGGGTTGCTCTGATATCTGGCGGTTGTAGTCCAACTTCGATATACCATTTGAGCTCCTGGGTCTGCTGTGCTGCTTGTGGGTTGCGATTTACGATGTAGCCGTCGTGTCCTGATGTACGGAGGTCAACTGTGCTCCGACCAGCCTACCCCACTGTCCTGTTGGCTTTTAATTTTTACATGGACGACGAGTTTCTTCTTGTAATGTCATTGGGTCCATGTTTGCTTTTCCATTTTTTGTACCACTTTATCCAAAAAAAATCTTCGTGGCAGTCCAAGTCCAACCAACATGCACTTCTCTCTTTAAAAAATCTAATAAAAATGACTTAATGAATTTAGAATAATTTTTTTTTCTTAAAGTAATTTTAAAAAAAAAATATGTAAACTATCTTAATTTAATTTTATTAACATTTTAATCTAAAAATATTTAGATTTCAATAAATATTAAAAAATCACTAAACCGACATCATAGAACTAGTGAAACACTATGAAAGAATATGAAATACATGAAAAAAAAATTAATTTAGACAGTTGGATCTTTTATTTACCGTTGATATGATCACGTTAGGTCTCAACCTTTGGATTCAATGAATTTAGAAATATAAAATTGAAAAAAAATACACATATATGGTGGGTAAGCCCACTAACCTAGGGGTTTGACCTAAATTTGCCTCAAATATGAGTTTTGGGTTAAAACTCATATTTGGCCCAAAGGTTGGAGCAAGTTGAAGTGGATTTAGAACCTAAAATTTGAGTTTTACTTCAAGAGTTTGAATAGGTCTGATGAGTTTTTTTCCAAAATCCAAAGGACCAAGATTGAATAATACCTAAAATCTTGACCATATTCTTGGCCAATAATATGGGGCGATATGCATGCGACAAATTATCATTTTATCGAATGCCTCCGAAGGGACTATGCAATATTGTTATATTTTTACACGAGCAAATAATAATGCAACGAGTATGTCCTTTTGTTTTAGAAAACAAGGAATGTGTTGTTAATTACTGTTAAACAAAACAAGAGACCATGATGACATCTTATTAGGTTATGACGTGAACGGAATGAGGTTCAAGCTTGTTTTCTTGTATCGCCCTTACAGCGTGACAAGTCTAAGCATGGAGAAAAACAAAGAAAAAGAGATTTACACTATGTTATGTACTTGCAAATTCTTTTTCTCCAGAATAATGCCTATTTTTCTTTGTTTCTCTTGCTCTTTTTTCAGTCACAGAGAAATGAATTTACTTTGTTATTCTAATAGTAGAGAGAAATGAATTTATTTTGTTACTTATAAGTTTGCTCTCTATATGATAGAGCGATATCAATTTCTCTTACACCTCGCACACGAAAATAATAAACATAAATGAATTTATTCTATTAAATGCAAGTTTTTTTTTTTTTTCTGTCTATAAACTCATCAGTGTTTATTGTCTACACAACGAATTGAGTAAAACAAGAAGCTGGTGTTGGAGTTATGTTCATAAATTAGATAATTAAGTTGCATCTTAAAGAGAAACACCACAAGACTGCAACAAAACACAAATGAAGGAATCAAATATGGCTTGTATGGAATATTATTGCACTCATGAAAATAAAAAATGCTCAAGCTTATGCTAAAGAAGAACAATTTCAATATGACTTTCTAGGGAGACTTTTTCTTGGGTCACTACCATTTTAGGGAGACTATTCTTTTTATACAATGATATTGATGTAGAAGAAAGGGTTCTGGCTAAACCGCTTGGCAGATCAGTAATAATTAAGTATCCAACTAGTCAATTTGAAATTCTGAATTTCAAAATGACAATTATCATTAGATCGTAATAATAACGACATGTTTATAAAACTTTAATCAAAAGATATGTCATAAATCTTTTCTCAAGTTGCTCACAATATAAAGCCAAAGAGATTCTCTGATCTGTTGAATTAAGCTTTGCTTAGTGGCCAAGTTAGTAAAATTAATGAAGGGACCATCTGGCCAGCTCATTGGATGACAAATCTATGTGCATGTGTACTAATTAAGCAGTTGTAACCAATAGAAAACCTAGTAGGAAATCAAGTATTTTGTTGAAAATTCAAAACCTCTAGATTTTCAAGGGGATGAAAATTCCTTATGTCATGCAGCCAAAAGTAAAACTGGAATCTATAGATTATTGGGAGTCAGAGTTGGTTGCGGTCGAACATTGAGTTGCATCCATGTCATATTGGAAGGAAATCATCATCATGTTCTCATTGGCATTGTTTGTTTGCACAGAATCAAGGTCAAGAATCGATTCTGTTAATGAGACTCAATAGAAATCGGATGAAGATGTCGTGACTACCTTGAAGAAACGAGAGAGTTTCACGTCTTTGTGAGAGGTTTTCTAAACAATACTTCGGAAGGTTGTATCACTAAGGCAACTTTCACTTTTATTAAACCATGAGGGTCGAGTATGATCAAAATACATAAGAATATCATGCTTTCTATGAGCGATATCCCTGAACCAAACATTACTTGGAGAACTGTCCAACTTGACCAAAGGTTGTTTGTTCAAAATTTGGCTCTTAATTGGAACGACATACATAGAAATGATAGAGAAAGTAAGGTATTCGGCCTCCAAAAACGACTGGGGTTTTAGACCCTCAGGAAATCCCCAAGTAGTGCGGAATAGGATAATCACCAGATTGCTCCCTATAATGTTTTTGTAGATTCTGAAAATTTCATGGAGGTCAATGCACCAGCCAGCCAGTGTGATGGCGAACCCGATGAACTAAAGCGAGTTTAATACTCATTCTTGGGACAGTGAATTGGCAAAATTGTTGAATAATCATTTGCTTAGACGTTTAATTATGGTGGATTGTTAAGCATAATTGTGTTGCAGCTGCAAACAATTTGATTAGTGACTCCGATAGAGTGATGTGCAGTTCAAATGGGTGATTAACAATTGAACAAAAAAAAAAAAAAAAAAAAAAATTAAAAACATTCAGTCCTGCACACAATGTCTTGTATTCGATGTGTTGCTTGTATCCTAAACAAAAAACAGACCTAGGATATAATTATTTATTATTTTTGTAAAATCATTAATTCTCCCTTACAATTTCTATGGAACTAATTGTGTACATCAAACATTCAAATAGGGGTGTTTTGGGCATCGGAAAATTGTAAATGTGTAGAGTTGAATATAATTAATAAATTTGCTGATGTGAAATCTAGTCAATAAGTTTTATTTGATTAAAAAACTTATAATGGGTTTTATAAGAAGAAAATTAAATTTCAAGGACTAAAATCATATTTTTTAAAAAATTATATCATTACACTATATTACTAATGACATGTTTTTAAAACTTTAATTAAAAGAGAGATGTTTGCTCAGAATATGCAGCCAAAGAGGTTTTTCTTTGGTTGGGTAATTTCTTCTGTGCCGAAAATATGTAAGTTTGTAGATTTAACCATCGTTGTAACTTGGTTTGTTAATATCTTTGAAGCCTAAGAACATGCATCCCATGCAAGAATCATGATTCCATAAACTAATTAATAAAGCACATTAAAATTTCTACTAATTAATAAAATACTTATTATCAACCAAAATCCTATAAAATTACCATTTTAACCATTTAATTAAAACAGAACATAAATAAAAAATATAGGTTAGAAATGTAATTTCACACAACCAATTTTGCTGTTTTTTTTTTCAAAGTCTCACCTACATGTAATCCTAACATATCTTTAGTTAAAAAAAAAAAAAAAAAAAAAAAAAAAAAACACTTCCCACTTCTACATTCTCTATCACTCTCTTCCTCTCTCCTTCTATTTTAAAAACAAAAATAATTTTTTTTTCACACACTTTGTGTATGCCTATATGCTAGTTATTGATAAAAAAAATTGGAACTGAGACCAAAGCATAAACATGGCGTTTGTACCCGTTTTTGCACGCTGTCAATCATGCACTTTAGGCCGTCTTTAGGTTTTGTTAGGAGCAGTAAAAAGAGATTCAATCACCAAAAAGTTTGTCCCAAAAATTTGGTAATGGTACAGTATTTGTATCGAATCATACATTTACGGTACGGTATTGATATTCAAAACCATTACTGGTGGTATACAGTACCGAATTGGTATGATTAGTATTATATAATTTATATATGTAATTATATACTAGTATATGTCCACACACAAAGTGTGAATTTTTTTACTTTTGTTGTTAAAGTTGAAGGAGAGATGTCACTTAGTACTACGGTTTGATGGTATTCATATTCATTTAGAAGTGAGAGGTCTTGGTTATAATCCCGTGGATTGTGAATTCGATACCAAATTAGGTTACCTATTGTGTGGCTTAGCCTAACTCCCCCTCTCCTTAGGCCATCTCTAACCAACCCGTCCATATGACTATAGGGCTAAAAATATCTTGAAATGACACGAAAACTTTCTCTAACCAAGGGCTAGGTCAAAAGGCTCGTGGGCCCCACCAGGCCAAAAATTGGAAAACATGCCAACCGGCTGGCCCAAAGCAGCCAGCCAGCCCCGGGCCAACCCAAAATTCAAAAGCAATGGCTACCTAGAGTCAGCATGACGACAGGTTAGCATTGCGTTTGATTTTTTTTTTTTTTTTCCGAACAAATTGTTTTTCTTTTTTTTTTTTAATTCTAATTTTGCTTTTTTTTTCTATAAATACCTAAGTTATTCCTATATCATTTCTCACATAATTTTCACTATTTCATACTATCTTACCTCATTTTATTTCAATTCTTCGCATTCTCTTACCTCTTCCAATAATCTTTCCTTCAATTTTTTCAATAATTTTCAAATGGCCACATCTGCAATGAAGGGTAGGGCTTAGACCCAAAAAGAAGATGAACCTCTTATCAAATGGCCACATCTTCATCCAAATTTGAATAAATGGCATTAAGCAGTGTTAAAGGCCAGAAGCAGACATGAAAGCGGAGCCAATTATTACGACGAAGTAAGTGTTTTCACAAGTTATTTTAATTATTTAATTATATTACATTTAATTTTATAAATTAATTTTCTTTAATAGTTGTAATTATATTTTATAGGTACGCCAAGCAGAGGAATTTTATATGGAGGACAACCCGAAACCCTTTAGTCATCACGGTTGTTGGGAAATTTGTAAAGGGTGGGTGTTATCCACCTCAAGAAAGAATTGGTCCTACGCTGGTGTTCGGAAATGTTTCCTCAAATGTAGTTGGGGATGAACATGGATCTCCTACCATTCAAGAAATAAGGGTAGAAAATCTGTCTCCGGGTGAAGCTTCCATACCTAGGGCTACGGGATGAAACAAGGCCTGAAAATTGAAGAAAAGGGTAAGGTAAAGGATGATTACGCCTTTCAATAGGAAATGGTGTCCTCATTGCGATTAATGGCGGAACAAAATATCTTTGCCGCAGAAGAAAGAAACCGTAGGCATGAAGAACGGGCAAAACAAATACAAGAAGAGATGGACGATAGGAACATGCAAAGAAACACTTTGGATTACACTCCAATGAGTAAGACATATTTTGATAGGAAAAAGAGGGAAATTATGGCCAGACGGGAGTTATTTACATTCGACTATACTCCTACAATGGCGCATGAAGATGATGATTATAGTCTTTAAATTGAAGTTGTTGTAGTCTTAATATTTAAGTTGTAGTTTTTAAATTTAAGTTGTAATTTTTAAATTAAAGTTGTTGTAGCCTTTAAATTGAAGTTGTAGTTTTTAAAATGAAGTAGTTGAATCTTTAAATTGAAGTTGTAGTTTTTAATATGTTTGAAAACCTTGTTTTAATAAGGTAGTTTAATTTAAGTAACCATATTAATTCAATTAAAATAATAAATTAGGTTTAGCCTAGGGCTGGAAAAAAATCCCAAACCAAACCGAAAAAATCCCGATCCCAAACCAAAAAAATCCCAAACCAAAATTCCCGAAAATTTCGGTATGTCATCCCGAACCAAACCGAAATTTTCGGTATGGGATTCGGGATTACATCTCCATTTTTTCGGTATTCCCATACCGAATAGAAATAAATATTATATATATATATATATATATTATTTTTTAATTATAAGAGAATTATTTTTTAATTAATGGTATTGGTAGCCACTAGTGTGATTAATCTTTGTCTCAACTAAATAACTAATGTTTGTTTTTTCAATTTGTTTGTTTCTATATTCCAGTTGTCTCAACTAATGTGATTAATCTTTGGATATTAGTTTCCTGCATACCTAGCCACTAGTGTGATTAATATGTGGATATTAGTTTCCTGCATACCTAGGCAAATCAAGGAAACAAAGGAGCAAAGACCATTATGCATGCATGAACATATCAGTATACATATATTGTATATATATACACGGACAAGGTGGGTACAGGGCATGCAATTAGTTGAGCTCAAATTTTTTTTCTTTTGTTTTCGAGTACACAATATAGTTGTTCTTTCAGACATGGGCGCCGCCAAAATTTTCATTTAATTACAACTATGTGGAGGAGGAATCAAAGTTGGAATGTGGGGTGAGATGGCATTAGCCCAAAAACTTTGTGCACAAATGGGTAGTGGGTAGATTGAAACTTAATTTTAGCCCAAAAACATAATATGTCAAATTTTAGTCCAAAAGCCCAAAAACATTTCGGGATTCCCGATTTGTCCCGAAATCCCGAAATTATTTCGGGATTCCCGAAAATTGGGATTCCCGAAAATTTGGTTTGGGATTGGTATTGAATTTGGGATTCCCAAAAATTTCGGTTTGGGAATCGGGACAAGGGTTTCGGTATGGGATCCCATACCGAACCACCCCTAGTTTAGCCTATGGCCCTTTGGTCCCTTGGTTGTAGATGATTTTTTGTCACAGAACTATGTTTGGCCTATGGCCCTTTGACCTCTTCATTTGAAGATAGTATGAAATATGACATGACACTGCTCATTAAAATATAATTTCTTTGAGAGCTATAGGGCTAAAGGGAGTCATCTGGCCCTCCTTTGGTTGGAGATGACCTTAGTGCAAAAATATCGATGTGTTAAAAAAAAAAATTGAAGGAGAGAGGAAGAGAGTGAGAGAGAATGTGGGAGTGAGGAGAGTGGGTGAGAGGTTGTTTTTTTTTTTTTTAAATTAGAGATGATAAATTTACATGTAGGTGAAATAGCAAAATTTTGTTTTGTGAAATTACATTACTGTCCTTAACTTTTTTTGTTGTGATAGAAGATAAATACGTCTTTACACTCTCTTTTGGTTGATAAAAAGGGTTTCATTAATGTAGTTTTAGATTATGTAATTGTTATTTATTATTATTATTGTTGTATGATAGAAGACTACTTTACTCCCTATGATTTTATTTGTGATAGAAGACTAAATTGTTTTTTACCCTCTTTTGGTTGGATTTCATGTTTTCATCATCTCCTCTGACACTCTCTATTTGTTTTCCCAACAAAAAAACCTAAGCCCTCTCGTGATTTCGTCCCTCTCATCTTGCCGGCAAATTCATCAATGTTTCTCCTGCTTTCAACAACTAAAAGCGTATTAGCCGTTAAATTTAATTTCCAAAATTATTACTTCTATTTTCAATCTCCTTGATAAATAATTACAACATGATATGAAAAATATAATAAGTGTAACATTACTCGTGAATTGATATTCGACATTCGACATGAAAGTGACAGAGTTAAAGTTGGTCCGAGTTTCTTTTGTAGCATGTGGGCGTTTGTGGGTATTCCGATAAGAGGCAAGCAATCAGTATTATTTCGAGGCAATTCGCGTGCACCTCTTGTTGCCAAACAGTCGAGAATATTTCGTTCAATTGGTGGATGTTGTGTGTTGAAACTTGAAACCATTTGGACGTTAAAATTGATGCAATTAAGGATGGAGTCAGAAATTTTTTTTAGTGGGGGCAGTTCTAAAAACAACTAAGAAAATCTTATTATAGTATGGTTTATGATAATAGGTATGATTTCAAATGATGATGTATCACAATTCTAATGTTAAAAAATTTCAATATAGTAGTAGAAAGTGGCAAAGTGATTGGAAAAATATTAATACAGGATAGGGAGAAGAGGGGTTTTTCGGTTTGAACGACAGAACAAAAGTACTTTTGCTCATATAATATTTGATATTGAGTATAAGTAGTATGATACATATACGTTCTTAAAGAATAACGCGTGTATATTATATAACTGTAATTTGTAACTAAACAAATAAATTACTTGAGTACGGTATCTACCCCAGTGAATTCGCTTCGTCCATGGATGCAATCATGCATGCAACCACCCAGTTGGACGTTAAAGTTGATGCAATC
Organism: Pyrus communis; assembly: GCF_041283825.1. Lineage (NCBI taxonomy): Eukaryota > Viridiplantae > Streptophyta > Magnoliopsida > Rosales > Rosaceae > Pyrus > Pyrus communis. The sequence continues at coordinate 8,447,423 of NC_142580.1, forward strand.
ATGCAACCACTCGTCAAATTTGAGCCGATCGTAAGGCCTGGTATCCAGTTTAGCGAAAGACTCAAAAGTGCCGAAGACTTTGTGGAACGGGAAAAAGGATCTAATAATGTTGTCGAATCTCTCTTGCTCCACGTGAAATTGGATGAACCTTTATCTAATGAGTTTAATTAGAGTAGAAAATTGGTAGTGGATCTTACTTTAAGCGGTTTAGTGCATTTAACAATTCACATCAAGTCCTGTGTTCGATTTTTCTTTCCCGAATACCCTTAGTAAATTATATAAAAAAAATTGAAGGGGCAAAACTAATGTAAACAAATCCAACATTATTAAGGGCTGTATTCATAAGTGTTGTATTACACTTCAGATTCCAAGTGAAGCTTTCAGGAAAGAAGAAAAAAATGGAAACATGCTTCTTGCTAATTTACCTCTTTGCAAAGCTCTCTACGATGAGGCACTGCATGGAGTGCTACCAAAGAAGCATAAATGCCATCCTCGACATTGAGCAAAGTTTCATGCTTTCCTTTCTCTGCAATCACTCCATTTTTCACCACGGCTATTAAATCTGCACTCCTGATCGTGGATAACCGATGAGCAATCACCACCGTGGTTCGATCCACCATGACACGATCCAATGCATCTTGAACAACGCGTTCGGATTCAGCATCAAGCGCACTTGTGGCTTCATCTAGTAGTAAAATCTTTGGGGCCTTCATTATGGCTCTTGCAATTGCCACCCTTTGCTTCTGTCCACCGGACAACCGAACACCCCGCTCTCCTACGGTTGTATCATAACCCTGCATTGTTTTCCAAACTCTATGCATTAATCTCCATCATTCTCAAGATATTTTCGTAATATTTCGTCAACTAGTCCTCATTTATGCAACATCATGGCAAAAGTGAAATACGTACATATACAACCGGTTATATACTTAATCAAAGACAGAACTGGGGGGAAACAAAATAGACAATAAGTTGTATAGTGTGCGTTTATTGACACTTCAGTGTCCCTTCAGTTCTATTTTTTATTAAAATTTTGTGACCGGTCCTATTTGTGCATAGATGGACAAATGTGTTTAAGTTAGTGCCCACCTGTTGCAAACTACTGATGAATTTGTGAGCGTTTGCCAATTCTGCTGCAGCTATAATTTCAGCTTCTGTTGCATCCCCTTCCTTTCCATATGCAATGTTGGCTCGGATTGTGTCATTAAACAATACAGGCTCCTGGCTCACCAGCCCCATTTGCTGTCTCAACCACTTTAACTGTAGCTTTTGGATTTCCATTCCATCTAGTGTAATGTAACCTGAATCAGGATCATAAAATCTCTGCAACAAGGAGACGACTGTTGATTTCCCACTTCCGCTTTCTCCCACCAGAGCAACTGTCTGCATAATGTAAATCAAAATGTAAGTTCCGGTAACATAAATCAGACTAAGAACTCCAAATCTTTATATTGATTGAAAAGGAGGAGCAAATGTACAAAGCATGGTAGTAAGTTACCTTGCCAGGATGGATGGTCAAGCAAAGATCCTCAAAAATTTGAACGTCAGGTCTGGTTGGATACTTGAAACTCACATGTCGAAATTCAATTTCTCCCTTAACATTTTCTATAGTTTTTCCTGAGTCATCACTGGAGTCTATCTTTGATTTCCGGTCGAGAATTGCAAATATGGAAGCAGCAGAGCATTTTACTTTACTTACATCAGGGGCTAGGGATCCAGACTGAGACACTCCAACAGCTGTTATAGTGAGAGCAAAGAAAACCTGTAAACCAGGACAACAAATGTTAATGGACTGAATCGAATAATGAAGATTTATATCTCAAATAACAAGTATTTATTTAGCAAAGTGCGCATCCTGCAGTTATGTTTCCTGAGCTAGGTAGTAACCTGAAGACTTGTAGCATAATGTAGAAGAACTTACCCGGAAAACATCAGAGAATGTCGTCTTGCCTGCTGCAACTAGTCGGGCACCAGCATAAAAACTACACGCGTACACAGAAAAAAGAAAAAAGAATGATAGCCCAAATCCTATCCCACTGATTAACCCTCGTCTTATCCCTGTCTTAATTGGGCCTTCACATTTTCTCTGGTATAACTCCATCACCTTCTCTTCAGCACAGAAGGAAGCAATTGTTCTAATACTCCCTACAGCATCAGTCGCTACTTGACTTGCCTCCTCGTACATTTTCTGCAACCATTTAGAATTTTCAGTATTGTTAGAAAAGGATTAGTCTTATACATGTTATGTACGCTCACCAGCCACTAGTTGTAAGATCTTGTTTGGTATCAAGGATTGGATTGGATAACTGATTATGTTCCACGTATATTGAATGAAAAAATGGATGATGTTTTGCTCCTGATCACCTAGTGAAGATGGGACTTTCTTGCGCAACTGTGTATCAGGAGTTGCTTGTTCCTCCTATTTTCATAATTGATACTCTTGGCGACGACAGGGTTGGTTTAATCAGACTCCATCTTGTTTCTGTTTGAGTTCTGCTGTTGGTGTTGTCTCTTTCCATCCGAAAAAATGGTTGATGTTTTGAGGTGCACCAGATAGCAGTTGTAAAGTACATATTTTTTATAGTTTGAGATTGGAGAAATACCTTTGCATCTGCACTGAATCCTGTCATGAACTTGACTTGAACGTAACCAGTTACTCCTAACAGCGGAAGCAGAACGAGGATTATAAGAGCGAGTTGCCAATTTGCCACAAAAGCAATCACCAAACCAGCAATTGCCATTGCTAGATTCCCAACAACCAAAGCTAGAGCATCTCCAACCAGCCCTCGCAGAGAAGCTGCATCTGCAGAAAGCCTTGCACCAATTGCACCACTCGAGTGCTCAGGATCGTCAAACCAACTTGCTTCCATGTAAACTACCTTCTCAAAGCACAGAGATCGGACTCGTTTTATTAATTTACAACCAGCCACAGCAAAAAGGTAGTGTCTTGCGGGAAGTACTATGAAAGATGCCACTCCTAGAACAATGAAGATTAAGACCCAAAACTCAGAGTCCTTTCGGAGTTCATGAGGTGGCTCAAAGAAGGACTTGATTACACTGGATATCAGTACCCCAAAAGTAGGTAAGATTGCCCCATTGGCTCCTGCGGCTATGGTACCAAGTAATAAAACAGGGATCTCTGGCTTGTTCAAGTAAGCCAGGCGACGAAGTGAAACTTCTGGAGGCGCGCTTGATGATGCTGACTCAGGAATATCAGATCCTGTATGCGCTGTTTCAGGGACACCTACTGCAGAGGGCACATCATACGAGACTGAGAAGGAATGATGACTGCTACTTCCTCTTCCAGATGATCCCTTGCTTATGGATCGTAAGTTTGAAAGTCTTTGTCTTGAATGTTTCCGATAATCCATACTTATAATTTCTGGCCCTTCATGATCATTCACAGAAGTTTGCTCTGACACACTGCTCATTTCTTGCAACCTTATAAGCTGGCTATATGCTCCATCAGGGTCCTTGATTAGCTCAGAATGTGGACCTGCTCAGATGAAAAAGATCAGTATGTGCAGTATGATAAATTGTAAGAAAACGTGGAACTATTGGCAGTGAGATTGCAGACCCATATGGTATAATAGGATACCTTTTTCGACAATTGTTCCCCTGTGTATAACAGCAATGGTGTCAGCATCCCTTACTGTGCTCAAACGGTGGGCTACAATGACTGTGGTGCGGTTTACCATAATTCTGTCCAGTGCCTCCTGCACAACTCTCTCAGATTCTGCATCAAGAGCACTTGTGGCTTCATCTAATAGTAGAATCCTTGGGTCTTTCAGAATTGCTCTAGCTATGGCAACTCTCTGCTTTTGGCCCCCAGACAGCTGAGCTCCATGTTCACCAACCATTGTGTCGAGTCCCTGATAAAAGAATTGAACAAGCAAAATGGTAAAATTCCACCAAGTGGAGTTAAAAATTGACAGCAAATATTCAGCGAAGAAACACCCAAACTTAGAGCAACTATAAACAGAATTAACCTGAGGCAGTTTGTCTATGAATTTAGCAGCATTAGCAAGCTCAGAAGCAGCCACTATTTCTTCATCAGTGGCACCATCCTTCCCGTAGGCAATGTTATCTTTAATGCTAGAGGTAAACAAAACGGGTTCCTGGCTGACAAGGCCTATTTTCTGTCTGATCCATTTCAGCTGGAACTCTTTCAGATTAATACCATCAATAAGAACTTCACCAGCTTGGAGGTCATAAAATCTCTCAATCAAACTGATTACAGTTGATTTACCACTTCCGCTCTCTCCAACCAAAGCAGCAGTTACACCACTAGGTATTGAGAGTGAAAATCCATGGAATACTTGTTCATCTGGTCTCGCAGGATAACTAAAATGAACATCCCTCAGTTCTATGTCTCCGTGTATATCGTGCAACTGCTTCCCATTAGTATCATAAGCATCTATCTCCGGCTTTCTGTTAATCGTCTCAAACATCTTATAAGCTGCAGCTTGTCCAGCAGCAAATGCATTCATGGATGGAGATGCTTGCCCAAGAGACCTGAAAATTTATAGCATTAACTTTCATATCTTGATATTCTGAAGCATCACATTATCCAATTTTTGGAGTGAGAAAGGAGGAGGAGGAGAGGAGGAATAGTCTATAAGTTTTTTAATATCGCATTCTTGCAACGCAAAGATGATGCCAAATTTATGGAAATGCACTTACATGGAACCAGTCAGCACAGCGAAAATTACATTTATTACTTCTCCTCCTGTATATCCTCTTTCAAGAATCATCTTTCCGCCAAACCATGTAGCCAAAGCATAACTACACATCATAACAAGCATTACCGTTCCAATTCCAAATCCAGATGTCAAGCCCTCTTGCACACCAGAATTGTATGCCTTAATTAAGGAGTTGTTGTAATTAGCTATAGCTTGTTTTTCTCCTGTAAAGGATGCAACCTGCATTGGGAACGCCTGTAAGATTTAGTTCTATAAAAAGACAATATTATTATGAAAATTTTATTTTAAAGACAAGTAGGCGTACAGTTCTTATTGAACCAATTGTCTGCTCTACTACAATTGCTGCCTGTGAATAAGCAGTTTGCCCCTGGGATGCCAACTTCGATATAATTATGCCTATGACGGCACCAGAGAGGACGAGAAGGGGAAGAGATGATAGCATGACAAGGGTGAGAAGCCATCCCTTCACAAATGCTATAACAAAGCCTCCGATGAATGTTGCAATTAATTGGATAAAACTTCCTACCTGCCATAAGAAAATGAAACGGAATCAAAATGTTAACTAGAGATAATGACAATAACTGAAGGCTATTGTGTGGCAAGTAAATACCTTTTCGCCCATTGCCGCTTGAATGAGCACGGTATCACCTGACATCCTCCCAACAATTTCCCCAGTGTTCGTTTCTTTATCAAAAAAGCCAACATCTTGCCTTATAATTGTTTTCAAGTATAAACTTCTTATTCGTGAAGCTTGTCTCTCTCCAGTGACCATCCAGCAAGACATTTCTGGCATATAGAAAAAGCTAATTAACTCATTTTCCAATAAGCCAAGTTATTTCCTTAATACCTGCAGGGAGTTCAGTAAAACTTACGTAGAAATGAAAGAGCAGCAGCTGCCACAGCCAAATAAACGAACTTTAGAGCCACCTGAAAAGGATATTAGGTTGGCCTAAATTATTTCCCACTAAACCTAGTAATAATAGTTGCATATAGCACAATTTACAAATATGAGAATTTCTTAATGCAGAAATTTGGTGGAGGGGCAATGATCCTATTTAGCAACAAAACTGCAGGCACCAGATAATCGGAACAAAAAAAACACAAAAAAAAAGTTCCAATAAGGAAGTGGAGAGCTCAGTTGACATAAAAATTCGGATGGAACTGTATCGAACAATGTACTGCATACGTTGTTTTTTGCTTTCCTTTTATGATATTGCTCGGTTGACTTAATTTCTAGAGATGTTGCACTACCAGAGAGAAGTATTTATCAGGTTTTAGTCACAGAATATTTACCTCGGAAACTGCATCAACCACGCCTTTGGTATTCCCCGCTCCTCCAAAAGAATTAATCACTTCTCCAAGGATTATGGTCATGAGAGGCATACAGATCCCATTTCCAATGGCGCTGATTGTACCAACAGACATTAACAGGTAATCCAAGGAATCAGCAAAGTAGAAAAGCTTGTGAAATGGAACCGTTTTGGTGCCATCCTCCTTGCTCTTGCTTGTATCTTGTGCGTTGTTTTCAGAATCCACCACTGCTGAGTTTCCGTTTGATGCTGTCGTGCCCTCCTCCTTGATTACATCTCCATTAACAGGATTTTCCTCAGCCATGTCTTTAACAGTAATAGTTTTAACTTGCTATAATTGACAAGCAGCAGCACTTCCGAACTGTTCTTCTTTTTTCCCTTTTGTTTTCTTGGAAATTCAACACTTCAGAAAGCTTAGTTGCTTTGTTTTACAACACAAGCAACTCGGACAACTTGGATGGTGAGATCAGAGCTGCAGGAGAAACAATTTATGGTTCGAGTAAATTGTACTTAAAAAAACCGCATTAGTTCATGAGCATTAAATTGACTATACAGGACCTCTTGCAACCAAAGTTCTGCAGTTTTGGTAAGCAGTACAGAATACAAACCCATCTACGATTCCGGCATTGAAAACAAAAAATTTGGCCCCATTGAAACAACACAAGAAGTAGTAACTCAATAAATAACGAAGAAGGGTGGTTGTTATTTTGCAGTGAAAGATTATTACAACAGAACTAAACTAATCATTAAAATTCTTCACAAAGCATGCAATATAGGGAAGTTAATTCTTCTCAGATTTTCATATGAAAAAAAAGAATAACCACCTTAAAAACTACTAGCTTGATGAAACAAGGAATCAAACGAAGGAAGGAAACAAGTGGGCAGCTGCTAACGCATGCTAATTGCTAAAGGACTGAAACTTTAAGGAAGAGACAGTTTAACAAACATCAGAGGTGCAACCTTAAGAGTGGTGCAGGAAACATTGTAACTGCGAAAGTTTTTTGGGAAATGGGTTGATAAAGTTTTTTGGAATATTCCCCGCCAACCATTGCTTTTTATACATCGCAACCCTACAGATCAGTCAAACGTTCACATTATGGAGAAGATTAAGGAAAGTAGATACTTTTAAACTTAGTGGAATGAAATACAATTCAAGCTCTGACCCTTGATCAATTTTCTTAGTTTTTAGGAAACTAATTGGAAATGTTTGAGAAAGTGAATAGTAATATAATTGATTTTTTTAGTATAAAAATATGATTTTTCGATAAAGTAAACAGTACCGCGAGCTTTTCGTTAAAATTTTCTTCTTTCTTTTTTTATTTTATTTTTTATTTTTTATTTTTATGGTTTTCTTCTTCTTCTTCTTCAAGTAATGAAGTATCTGGGAAACTTGCGTTGCTATGATATCTGGCGGTCGTAGTCCAACTTCGATATACCATTTGAGCTCCTGGGTCTGCTGTGCTGCTTGTGGGTTGCGATTTACGATGTAGCCGTCGCGTCCTGATGTACGGAGGTCAACTGTGCTCCGACCAGCCTACCCCACTGTCCTGTTGGCTTTTAATTTTTACATGGACGACGAGTTTCTTCTTGTAATGTCATTGGGTCCGTGTTTGCCTTTCCAGTTTTGTACCACTTTATCCAAAAAAAATCTTCGTGGCAGTCCAAGTCCAACCAACATGCACTTCTCCCTTTAAAACTAATGAAAGTGATTTGATGGATTTAGAATATTTTCTTTTCTTAAAGTAATTTAAAAAGTATATATATATATATATATAAACTATCTTAATTTAATTTTATGAACATTTTAATCTAAAAATTTTTAGATTTCAATAAATATTAAAAAATCACTAAACTGACACTATGAAACTGGTGAAACATAATGAAAGAATATGAAATACATAAAAAAAAAAAATTAATTTAGACTGTTGGATCTTTTATTTACCGTTGATTTAATCACGGTAGGTCTTAGCCGTTGGATTCAATGAATTTAGAAATATAAAATTGAAAAAAAATACACATATATAGTCGGTAAGCCCACTAACCTAGGGGTTTGACCTAAATTTGCCTCAAATATGAGTTTTGGGTTAAAACTCATATTTGGCCCAAAGGTTGGAACAAGTTGAAGTGGATTTAGAACCTAAAATTTGAGTTTTACTTCAAGAGTTTGAATAGGTCTAATGAGTTTTTTTCCAAAATCCAAAGGACCAAGATTGAATCATACCTAAAATCTTGACCATATTCTTGGCCAATAATATGGGGCGATATGCATGCAACACATTATCATTTTATCGAATGTCTCCGAAGGGACCATGCAATATTGTTATATTTTTACACGAGCAAATAATAATGCAACGAGTATGTCCTTTTGTTTTAGAAAACAAGGAATGTGTTGTTAATTACTGTTAAACAAAACAAGAGACAACATCTTATTAGGTCATGATGTGAACGGAATGAGGTTCAAGCTTGTTTTCCTGTATCGCCCTTATAGCGTGACAAGTCTAAGCATGGAGAAAAACAAAGAAAAAGAGATTTACACTATGTTATGTACTTGCAAATTCTTTTTCTCCAGAATAATGCCTATTTTTCTTTGTTTCTCTTGCTCTTTTTTCAATCACAAAGAAATGAATTTACTTTGTTATTCTAGTAGTAGAGAGAAATGAATTTATCTTGTTATTTATAAGTTTTCTCTCTATATGATAGAGCGATATCAATTTCTCTTACACCTCTCACACAAAAATAATAAACATAAATGAATTTATTCTGTTATATGCAAGTTTTTTTTCTGTCTATAAACTCATCAGTGTTTATTGTCTACACAACGAATTGAGTAAAACAAGAAGCTGGTGTTAGAATTATGTTCATAAATTGGATAATTAAGTTGCATCTTAAAAAGAAACACCACAAGGCTGCAACAAAACACAAATGATGGCATCAAATATGGCTTGTATGGAATATTATTGCACTCATGAAAATAAAAAATGCTCGAGCTTATGCTAAAGAAGAACAATTTCAGTATGACTTTCTAGGGAGACTTTTTCTTGGGTCACTACCATTTTAGGGAGACTATTTGTACACGCATGTTTATAAATATATTCTTTTTACACAATGATGTTGATGTAGAAGAAAGGGTTTTGGCTAAACCGCTTGGCAGATCCGTAATAATTAAGTATCCAACTAGTTAATTTGAAATTCTGAATTTCGAAATGACAATTATCATTAGATCGTAATAATAACAACATGTTTATAAAACTTTAATCAAAAGATATGTCATAAATCTTTTCTCAAGTTGCTCACAATATAGAGCCAAAGAGATTCTCTGATCTGTTGAATTAAGCATTGCTTAGTGGCCAAGTTAGTAAAATTAATGAAAGGACTATCTGGCCAGCTCATTCGATGACAAATCTATTTGCACGTGTACTAATTAAGCAGTCGTAACCAATAGAAACCTAGTAGGAAATCAAGTATTTTGTTGAAAATTCAAAACCTCTAGATTTTCAAGGGATGATAATTGGGAGTCAAAGTTGGTTGTGGTCGAACATTGAGTTGCATCCATGTCACATTGGAAGGAAATCATCGTCATGTTCTCATTGGCATTGTTTGTTTGCACAGAATCAAGGTCAAGAATCGATTCTGTTAATGAGACTCAATAGAAATCGGATGAAGATGTCATGTCTACCTTGAAGAAACGAGAGAGTTTCACGCCTTTGTGAGAGGTTTTCTAAACAATACTTCGGAAGATTGTATTACTAAGGCAGCTCTCACTTTTATTAAACCATGAGGGTTGAGTATGATCAAAATACATAAGAATATCATGCTTTTTGTGAGCGACATCCCTGAACCAAACATTACTTGGAGAACTGTCCAACTTGACCAAAGGTTGTCTGTTCAAAATTTGGCTCTTAATTGGAACGACATACATTGAAATGGTAGAGAAAGTAAGGTATTTGGCCTCCAAAAAGGACTGGGGTTTTAGACCCTCAGGAAATCCCCAAGTAGTGCGGAATAGGATATTCACCAGATTGCTCCCTGTAATGTTTTTGTAGATTCTGAAAATTTCATGGAGGTCAATGCACCAGCCAGCCAGTGTGATGGCGAACACGATGAACTAAAGCGAGTTTAATACTCATTCTTGGGACAGTGAATTGGCAAAATTGTTGAATAATCATTTGCTTATACATTTAATTATGGTGGATTGTTAAGCATAATTGTGTTGCAGCTGCAAACAATTTGATTAGTAACTCCGATAGAGTGATGTGCAGTTCAAATAGGTGATTAACAATCGAACAAAAAAAAAAAAAAAAAAAAGATTAAAAACATTCACTCCTGCACACAATGTCTTGTATTCGAAGTGTTGCTTGTATCCTAAACAAAAAACAGACCTAGGATGATTATGAAAAGGTTTTGGAACTTAAAACAGATTATCACTCATAGCAGTTGACCAACCTGAGAAAAATATGTGATGGGCCTCATGATTGAAAAAATCCAAAAGAAGAAAAAAAATGATTATGCATAAATAATTTACGTTGCATATGAACTTCATATTCAAGTGATTAATTATGTTTTGTTTTAAGGTATCCTCGTTCTACTAGGATGATGATTATTAATTCTCTGCTCTTGGAATGTGAGTAGTTTGATTTTAAATTCGTGTGAATGTAATTTCTATTCTTATGAATATTATGTAAGTACTTTGTTAGAAGAAATCACGATTTTAAATTTCACTTATTTGCTTTGATGAAAAAGAAGTTTTATATAAAACGTCATAAGATAATACAACATGTTTTTGACACGTTGTGAAATGGACATTGAATATCTTCGAAAATTTAGACATGTTTATATAATTTTAGTAAGGTTAAGCAAGCCAAAGCTAAAAATAAAAATTCTCTGGCGGTGGTGCCTCGATAGACCCGACAGCGGTCGCAGCAGCTGAGCGACAAACCAATCAATCTCTTCCACAAAACACTTAAAAAGCAAACCTTCACTTGCACCAGTGCTTTTCCTGTCGTTGTACGAGACTTAAAATTATCAGATATTTTCAGATTCCACTCTTCTTCTACTCCTCTCGCGCTCCGCAACTGCAACTGCAACTGCAACTGCAAGGACCCAGCTTTCAGCTTTAGAGATGTACGCGTCCGAGGCGTTGGGGAAATTCTCAGTTTTCAGAGAGACCCCTGTTTCAATGGCGGCTTCCAGCTCTCTCAGAACCCCGTTTCGAATCCGACCCATGTCCCAGAACTTCATCAGCAGCAAGAATTTGCTCCGGAATCATGGAATGACGTGCAACTGCAGCAGCGGCGGTGGCGGCGTTGACGAGAAGTCAGCGTTTTCGTTGACTTCGTCGAGCAAGTACGAAGTGGATTACTTGGGAGAGAAAACCAAAGGGGATTTGAATGTGAAGATGGAGCATCTCCAAGCTTTTGGTAACTTTTTATTATTCCCCTATCCAAATTCCAGTTCACTCTTTCAATTTTCCCACTTGTGAAACTGCAACTGCATTAGCCTGCAATGTGTAAAGTTTTGATCTTTTTCGAAAACCCGCGTAGGAATTGATGGTGATGTAACTTTGAAAGGGCCGATTGAGGAAGTTGCCAGAGTGGAGGCTGAAGAAGCTGGAGACTTGCTCAGAGACTTGGGTATTCGGGTGCTGTTATTTAATCTTTTTGTTGCATACATTTGTTTTCAAGTGACAATTTTCGATCTTCGCACTATAGTTTTAGCCATCTGCACCCCAAATTGAATAGCTTACAATGTTTGAATGAGTGTTTAATTCACCGGTCTTGTTCCAGTGAATGTCGCACTGATCATTTGCTTATGGTGGTACTTGTGCATCGAACTTACCAGAACTTTTATGTGCAGAGCCCTTTTTCGTCCAGGCAATCACCTCGTGGCATTTTCTGTAGCCGCACGTTGAATCTCCGATCAATCAGTGCCATCGGATATGATATGGACTACACCTTGATGCATTATAACGTGATTGTAAGTTTCATCAGTTTCTGTTTTTGTATAATTTTGCATTGGCAGTGTTGGAGCCAGAGTGCATTAGTAACCATTACTATTCTGGTTACTGCTGGTGCTGGAGGAGGTGGAATTGTGGATTGTCTGACATGGATTTGTATCTTGCAGGCTTGGGAAGGGAGAGCTTATGATTACTGTATGGAAAATTTGAAGAAAGTGGGCTTCCCTGTTGACGGTCTTGCATTTGACCCTGACTTGGTACCATCTATAAACTTGGTGAAAATTTAACGAGTATTTACATTTATGCAAGCCAGCAGATCTTCAATTTACTATTTTCTTCCCCACCTTTGTTCTATCTTTTCATATAGGTTATTAGAGGCCTCGTCATAGACAAAGAGAACGGAAACTTGGTGAAGGCTGATCGATTTGGTTATGTTAAGAGGGCTATGCATGGCACATCCATGCTGTCTAATCGAGCTATAAGGTACCCTTGGAACCTTTTATTCTGATTATAGAGAAACAATGGAGAATGTGACTCACGTATAGTGTCAGCCCATGGATTTATGTTTAGTCTCGCACTGCAAATGCAAATTCAGTTTTCTTTTCTGTTATAACTAACAATAAGATTTTCCAAATGAATGTAACTATATATCATATGTATACTTGGTCTGCCCTTGTATTGTAACTTTGCGTATGCGGCTAGGTTCGTCAAGCATGTAGCTCCTTAGAATATCATTTTGGGAAAAAGCTGGAGTAGTATATTCTATAGTGTGGCCTAACTTTCTTTCCATTGAAGTGAGATGTACGGGAGGGAACTGGTGGACCTCCGGAAGGAAACTCGGTGGGAATTCCTTAATACACTGTTCTCTGTCTCAGAAGCTGTGGCTTATATGCAGGTATTGGTGTTGTTTTAGCTAGATCACTTTTTTACACAACTGACTCATTTTGTTGCTATCATTTTGCAGATTTTACTTATGTAGATATTGACTCTTCATTTTTTCAGATGGTTGACAGATTGGATGATGGAACCATAGCCGCAGAACTTGGTCCACTTGATTATAAAGGGCTCTATAAGGCAATATGCTCTGCCTCAATTTTATAGAGCTCTGGCATTGGTTTTTTCTTGCTCCTTTTTAACTCTTGACATGATTTCAGGCTGTTGGAACAGCCCTCTTCTGGGCACATGTCGAGGGTCAACTAAAGGTTAATATATTTGTATGTTTAGTATTTGTTTATTGAATAAGAATCAGATATGGGTTTGTGAACATGAACTGATTTTGGCATATATGCAGAGCGAGATAATGTCTAAGCCCGAACTGTTTGTGGCACCTGATCCAGAATTGCCACTAGCGCTTTTGGATCAAAAAGAGGTATGTCTTATAGCATCTCATCTTTGCATAGCCTGTGGCTATTATTTAACTCCTAATTTACTTGGACTTATTTGTGCATTAGGCTGGTAAAAAGCTTCTGCTCATTACCAACTCAGATTATCATTACACAAACAAAATGATGCAGCATTCCTTCAACAGATTTCTTCCCAATGAGATGGGTTGGAGGGATCTATTTGACATTGTAAGTAAATGTCATCCGTCTAGTTTTAACTTCGTGCTACATTGAATAACAATTCTCCTTTTGGGCCTCTGCTCTACAGAAGTCTGATAAATAGTTATGATCTTTAGAATTGTAACCAGGCGTCAACAGCAGTGAGTCGATTTTTTGTTTATTACTCTTATATGCAGGTAATAGTCTCTGCAAGGAAGCCAGAGTTCTTCCAAATGTCACACCCAATGTACGAGGTAGTGACGGGTGAGGGCCTCATGCGTCCATGCTTCAAGGCTAAAACAGGTGATAATGGCTATACTTCAGGGTTTAGGCGAAAACAGGTGATAGTGTGGCTATAGTTTGGTACTTTTGCCTGTTTAGCACTGAATATCTTGTATGTGGTTGAACATGCTTTTAAGGTGTCTAGGATAAACAATTTTGTAATAAAATTGCGTGTGATTCTGTGGACAATAATGTCTTCTCTTAGTCTTGAGCAATGGATAGTGACTTAGTCGTCATGACTCATAATTTGTAGTGAACTTTATATGCACGGAAGAAATACAGTGAATGAGCAGGGATAATACCTGAGGATACCCGTCTTCATGGCTATAGTAGATGAATTTAGGTGCATGTAATAAGGGGCACTGCTTGCCAGGATTGCCTGAATATTCATCTGTGCTTTGCGTTGATCTGATTATTCGATTCATCTATACTTTGTTGACATCTATTTATGAATCTCATTCTCATTCAAATGTCTTCTTTCTGCAGGGGGATTGTATTCAGGAGGAAGTGCTCAGATGGTTGAGAATTCCCTAAATATCCATGGAGATGAGATATTATACGTTGGTGATCATATCTACACCGATGTAAGTCAATCCAAAGTTCATCTGCGATGGCGAACAGCATTGATTTGTCGAGAATTAGAAGAAGAGGTTTGTGCAGTTGATTTCGCTTTGCATGCTAGAGTTCAGAAAGGGAAATGCAACTAACAATTTGGCGTTACTCGTAATATGGTTTACCTAGAAAAAAAAAACATTGAGACTACAAACTGAACCCGCATTTATATAAGTATTCCGTTATTCCACAGACCAAACACTGTGAACTAAATTTATAATTTGGTGTCCTAGAAATTGAGATGTTAATATACTTGAGCTGTTGAATGCTAATAAGGGCCTCAATTTGTTTCATGAAAATTTTGAACTGCAGTATAGTGCTTTGATTCATAGCCGGGGTCATAGAGCAGCACTAGTAGATCTTATAAATCAAAAGGAGGTCGTAGGGGATCTTTTCAACCAACTTCGGCTCGCCTCACAAAGGCAAACCAAAGGGCGTCCTGCTCAAGTAAGTTATCTTATGATCTCATTGCTTATGTTTTTAGTTAGCTATTAGTCTAAATTGGTTTCGTTTTGAATCATCAGCATTGAATAAGCAATGTGAATGCCTTGAATGCCTAATCTAAGACTTATGTGATGTAGTGCTTCTTAACCTTATCTGGATTTTTCTGTACTTTCAGACCCTTGCTGCAACAAACTTGGATGATCAAGAACTCTCAGAAAGCATGCAAAAGCTACTTATTGTTATGCAACGACTAGACCAGAAAATTGCTCCGATGCTAGAAGCAGATGGAGAGCTCTTCAACAAAAGGTAAGATGCTTACAAAGAATACGGAATTGTTTATTCACTACTAGTGTTTTATTTGTAGAAAAAGTTTGTCATATGAACATACAGTTGACCTCTTGAACCCACCTTGCATCAGGTGGGGATTTCTTTCACGTGCAGGGTTCTGGGATAAAAGCCATTTGATGAGGCAAATTGAGAAGTATGTTCTTTCTTCTGACATGTTCACTTTCGTTAATGTGAACTCTGATCATGGCTGTGACTGATGTCAAAATTGAAATTATGAATGTCCTCGTTGACATTGATCCTCTCAATTGCTTTTCATCTTACAGGTATGCTGATATATATACCTCTAGGGTGTCCAACTTCCTACATTATACACCGTTCATGTATTTCCGCTCACAGGAACAGGTAACTCAACTATCACGGCTTTCTTTATCATGCTTTATGTGTTTGACAACCACTAAACACCAAAGCTTAAATTGTTAGAGAATAAGCGAAACTGTCTTCTTCAAGTGCAACCCTGCACGATAAATGCTGACATAGAAAAACATATCGGTGTAGCTCCGCTCTGCATTCAAACTCAGGATTTCTATGCAGACGTGATACAAAGTAAAGAAAATGCAAATAAGCAATGTATTACACTCGCACACAATCCTATAGTCTTCATGGCAACGGCCTTAGAACTAACGCTTATACGCCGTGCCTTTTGTTTCTGCAGACGCTTGCTCATGATTCGTATTCATACTACTGTTCGAGGTTTAATGGATCTGCCATGGACGACGAGGTGAACTGTATGTCGTAGAACTGCATTTTTGTTGTAAATATTGATCATGGCGGCCAAGTTTACCATATTGATTTTTATTTGAATATCCTAACTCGAGTATTGATCTGTATGATGATCCGGCACGTTACAACTTCAAGGTTTCAAACTAATAACAATAATGTGTGATTACTAATTAGTAATCAGTGCTTCTCCAATGGTCATGGCTTGTGACGGATTTACGACACCAAGGTGTTCATCACCTTTATCATTTCATCTATGCCAAGGCTCAAACGAATGACGAAAATTATACGTTAAAATTCAATCTCTCACACCTATGTGGCCTTGTTTGAGAGAATTTTATACGAAACGTGTGTATCACCACACCGCGTCTCGCTTCAATAATATAATGTGTAGATGCTTGGTTTTTTTTTTTTTTTTTTTTTTTGTCAAAGAGTAAACTTTATTAAATTTTAATAGTAACAATTACATCTTCAGCTAAAATATTAAATAAAAACTCCGGACCAATACCATCCCAATGTAAAGCATCTCTATGTAATGTGTCGATGCTTGTTAGGGTCCATAAAAACGAAGAATTAAAAATAAGGAAAACTAATGAAAATGATTTGAAAATTTTTGAGTTTTAACAAAAAGAACAAAATAAAGGGTAAAGTGAATAGTACCATGATTGACTTTTTAGTGTAAAAATGTGGTTTTTCGTTAAGATAAACAGTATCGGAAACTTTTCGTTAAATTTCTCAAAAAATAACACAAAAGAATCACAAAATGGGACCTATCCCACTCGAAGCACTGTCGTTTCCAAAGTTAGACGACTTGTCGTTCATAAATTTGTCAAAGATCAAATGGGTTTGAAGAAGTTGCAGAAGCAGCAGAAGAAGCTGAAACAAGAAGCAATTTGGGAATGGAGATGAAGAAGCTGAGATGGGCAATGGACGGCAGCTTCTGGGACCTCGACATGTCGACACCGAGGACCCTCGATGGACTGGTCCGGCCGGTTCCCGGCGACCCACTTCCTCTGGGCCTCACCCGTGGCGCCAAGCTCTCCAGGCCCAAGCAAATCGACTTCATGCAGCGGTTCATGCCCTCCCCCTTGGTCCCTTCCTACGCCCCCGCCAACGGCTTCACTCTCCAGCGAGTCTTCACCCTACCCATTGGCGACAATTGGTAGCCGCCGCCAAAATCCACTTCACTTTCCCTTTTGCATTTTTCAAGTTGAATCACTAATTCTCGAATTGAAAAGCTCTATAGGTTCGGGACGTTTCTAGGTCAGTTCAATGTGCAGCGGTTCATCTCCGCTGTGAAAAAGAGCGGGAAGGAGGCGCCGCCGGACTCTGTATCTTCGTGGATGCAAAGCATTGGAACTCACCTGCGTGAGAAGTCGTTGTACGCCCTTTCTTTCTGCTCTGAGTTTTGGCTGACACCCGATGACACATTGGTTTTGAGTGTGGACGGTTATGGCGATGACAAGAAACCTCGAAAGAAAGCACTTTTTCAGCACAAGGTGCCTTTTTTTCATGGAAAATTCTCAGTTTTTTGCCCTTGTTGCTGAGTTTGTAGTAATGCTGTGAAAAATCATGTACATTGCAGTTTCCTCATCATAATTTGACAGTGGAGGCAGTTTGGCCGGGACTTTTCGTTGACAAACCCGGAAACTATTGGGATGTGCCATTCTCAATGTCACTTGATCTGGCTTCGGTTGCTTCTGACTCCGGTGCCAGTTATCATGTATGTGCACGTCATAATTCGGGTACTCCTGAGCGGTTTGACGGTGGTCAGAGCGATGGAGTTCCTGCTACTCTGCTTCCTGGTTTGTCTGTCACAAGTGCATTTTCCTTTAAGAAGAACTTTGAGCTTTGGAGGAGTCATGCTCAGAAGTTGAGAATGGTCCAACCATTTGATATATTCCTTTCGAATCCTCATGTTTCAGCTTCAGGGATTATTGGTAAGGCACTGCATTTGCAGAATTATACAGCTAGTTGATAAGGAAGGACTAGGGAAGGGAGAAGATGATGAGGTTTTCTATAAGAACTAGTTAACACCCTTTTGCTTATATAAAGGAGGAACGCTTTTTCCGGAACTTACTAGAAAAGAAACAATCAGTTGTAGCATTAATAGTAAAACTGTTTGCTCGTAAATTGGGATCAGGTAGTCCAGTGCGCTTTGCCGTTGAATACAATTTTTGTCAGATTTGTCTAGGAACGTACTCTTACGGTGCAGAGTAGGGGATGGTTGTGTGCAGAAATTGCAGTATAATTTTGCTTATGTTCATTATTAACAAACCTGTGACAATTAGGTTTAAGGTGAGTTGGGTCGAGTAGTTTTGTTGCGGATGCTTATGATGCCAAACTGATGTATGCAACTCTTGCTAATTGATACTTCAAATTCATTATTTCAAACATAGGTGCTGCTATGACTGCCTCGTTTGGTGATAGTTCGGTTAGGTCACAAATTGCTGACGATGGTCCTCAGGGTTTTAGAGGTTTTAGTTTTCGGGCTCCTGGAGTTAAGTCTGCCTTTCTAGCAGATATATTTGCATCAGCAACATTTACAGCCCAGCATGGAAACTTCCAAAGACTATTCCTAGATCTTACTCGCCTTCACGCCTGCCTGGATTTTCGTTCTGGCTCTAAGTTTCTTTCAGGTGCTGCACATCTAGCAAAAGATTATTTCAATTCTCAGCAGCCAAAGTTGGAAGCTATACAGGACATTTGCCCCAATGCCACACTTTCTCTTCAGCAGCAGGTATTTCTCTTGTATTAATTTTATCTTCCATTTTAGCAGAAAAGACGTCAATTTGTGATTTCAGAATGCAAGTTTTTAAGTTTGGAAACTTGTTCCTGTTACATTTTCGTGAGTTGAACTTGAGCTGCACATCGTAGTAACTAGGATTGCTTCTCTTTGGGATGTTGAACCTGAGCGGTGTTGACATGAATGTTAGCTCTGAACTGCGTGTAACAATTTCTGCAATTTGTTGCAGATTTGTGGACCTGTCAGTTTCAGGGTTGATTCAGGAGTCATAGTTGAACTAAAGAACCGAGATTGGAATATACGCGTGGATGAGCCCGTCTTTGCGCTTGAATATGCGCTGCAAGTCCTCGGTTCAGCTAAAGCCGTCGCTTGGTATTCCCCAAAGCACCAGGAATGCATGATAGAGCTTCGTTTTTACGAGACATGAAACCATGTCCTACTGTGCAGTGATAGGGTTTGTATTGTTGGATCATTTTGAATCTTCGAGGGAGATTTCCCCATTAATGGAAATTTTCATTCACCATTTCTTAAGTGCTGTGTTGTTGGAGGGGGAACTAACAAATTGAAGTTAATTACTTGTTGTATATTGTTTGGTTGGTACAAGTGAAATTCTTAGTAGAATGGAAGCTTACATGAGCCAATAGTATAATGCCTACCAAAACTGGTTGTGAAGGAACCGGATGGAAGCCGTAGATGCGCCTCGTTGTACTTGACCGTCACAAGACAGAGCCCGTGAGGTGGAGCAAACATGGTATATTTGGCAAGCGCTCTCCGATCTCGTGTTGCCAATATCTTGGGAACAATATCAGGAGGAAGTGCTTCTCTTCCAATTTGAATCAGCAGAGCGACCTGCAGAGGTGTAAAAATGCAGATGCTTATACTTTTGCTGCTTGGAACTAAAAAGACATTAACTTTTGACGAAAATGGTTAAAACGAATGCTTCACCATGTTCCGGACTTGTCTGTATAAGAAGCCGGAGCCTTCAACTTCTAGCCGTAAAAGAACTCCCTAAACAAGGATATGACCGCAGAATCAGTTATCAATCAATGAACAGCAATGCACAGAACTCTCAAATTCAACTACTGTTGAAGAAATCTTTCGGGGTTTGATTGTTACCAATTCAATGACATCAAAACGGAATATATCCTTCACTGGATCACGCACTCGTTCCTTCTGGGAAGCATTGACAAAAGCAGAGAAATCATGGTTTCCAATAAAATAATTTGCAGCTTCTCGCATAACAGCGGCGTTTAGCTTATGAGCACTATGGTAAGCATAGTGGCGCTGAAATGGATCCATGAAAGTGTCGTTATATATTTTGTAATGATAAATCTTGCTTTTCGCTGAAAAACGAGCATGGAATTCAGGCACTGCAGGGTTGATCTCCCTAACTCGGATATCATCAGGAAGAAGACCATTGAGAGCAGCGTGAATGCTTTCAATGCTGTCATAGCCGAAGGGTGTGACAAAGTGTGCAACCTGAAAGCACAACTGAATGTAAGTCTGTGATATGGTTGATTGTGAAAATGCTTGTTGTGAGAAATTCCGACCTGACCCCAGGCATGTACTCCTTTATCCGTCCTACTTGCACCGACGAAATGAAGATCGTTCCTTTCCAGCTTCGTAGCGCTCATTAGAGCTTTCTCCACAAAGCACTGTACGGTGGGTGGGGAACTCTGATATTGCCATCCTGTAACATTCATTGAGGTGTTGGGAGATGATTGATGCAGAAAGTTGAAGCTTAACATCAAGTTGAGAGCTTTTGAAATGGGCGTCTTAAATATCTCAAATTGGAGAGGTCCTTGGGTGTCACCGGCTATACAACCATGAGCCTATCTCTCATGCCAGACACGTGGTTATTTATAACTGTTGATACGATAAATTTTCTCCTAAAAATTAAAACTGACAGAAATGATGAGAGAGATCCGTGGCAGACACGTGGTTATATATAACTGGTGATACGACAGATTTTCTACAAAAATTGACAGCAAAGAATGACCTTCATCGCTATAAGGTGCTCGATTTACAAAGTTGGAAGTTGAGGAAAATGTAAAATCCTTCTCAACGGCATTATGTCAAATAATCATAGAATCACATTTCTAAGCAGAGTTTATTGGCCGCAGAAACTTTTTTTCTTTTATATATGGGCGATATTATACCTTAAACTAATCAAAATTGTGAGAAAGGATTTGAAATCAAGTGTACGGAGCACATTCGCTCTAGCCAATGCTATTCTCATCAAAACTTAAAATTGAAAAATAAAGAAACCACTTTTCGGTCACATATTAGCAATTGGGTTCCTCATGAACGTAATACTTAGCAAAACCCAAGACTGGGCGCTGACTAATAAAGCAAAGCACATCAAAATTGAAGCAGAAGGAGGGCAAAGCTCAAAGCTTTAAATTTTAATGGAAGAAAGAAATAACCTGCATAACGGGTGCCGTCGTAAGCAATCACCAAGCGCCACTTGTACCCACCATCCCCTGTCTGCTTCTTTACCATTTGCTCTCCAATTCCATCCTTTTTGTTCTGCAAAATTTACCAATTTCTGTTATCATCAGTTAGAGAGAGAGAGAGAGAGAGAGAGAGAGAGATTACCGAGCTGCTATTAGTGGGAGTTGGAGAAGAGAGAGACCCGTTAAGATTAGGGGGAGAAGGAAGGGCTACTACAACTGCAGCACTAGTCATCTTCTCATCTCTCCACTCAAACCCCCAAATGTCCGTCACGATGTTTTACTCGTTACATTGCAATTCCAAAGGGTTTAAGGGACGGGAAATCAAATCTTCAGCCGTTCAAAGAGTCAAAGGCAAGGAAGTAGCAAGATGAACGGTCTAAAGACGCGGATGTACGAGACATTTTCTCAAGCCTCGGCTGTTCAAGGTACTCCACATGATTCATGGCTGGTTTGGTATTGTTGTACTTTAAAAAAAAAAATTGTTTCTGCTGTGCTACGAGAATAGACAGCTATGAAATAAAGTAGTAGAGTGTTTGGTAAACTTCTTTGTAAAAGTTCTTTTAGCAAAAAAAAACAATGTTAAAGTGTTTGGTAAATTTTTATGTAAAACCGCTTTGACTGTGTAAAATGACTAAAAAATAATAGGAGTTTTAATAAAAAGCCCGTGGTATTGTTCATATTAACGAAAAACCACATTTTTACACTAAAAAGTCAATCCTGGTACTATTCACTTTACACTTTATTTTGTCCTTATCGTTAAAACTCAAAGTTTTCAAATTTTTTTCATTAGTTTTCCTAAAAATATATGATGTTAAATATTATATAATAATTTTTTTATCTTTTCTTTTATTATGACATTTATCTCTACTAATTAATGAAATTCTTTGTCAACCAAAGAGGGTGAAAGGACAAATTAATCTTTTATCACACAAAAAAAATGATGGGCAATAATATAATTTCACATCCAAATTTTACTATTTTTTATTGAAACCTCATCTACAGATGATGTTAAAATACCTTTAATATTAAAAAAAATTAAAAAAAATAAAAAACCTCTCACTCTCCCCCATGTTCTCTCTCTCCCCCCTCTCTATTTCTCATTTTCTAAAAAAATGTGTTAATGCACACAAAGTGTGTAGGCAAATATTAGTAAGATTTATATAAACTATTAATAAACGAAGAGTGTACTTTTACCCTTTTTATTAAGATATTTATAATTTTTTATTCTATTATTTTATCTAAGAGTGTTTCTTCTTTATCTTGTCCATATTGCTCACCGGAACTCTTCTCTTCTTCCTCCACTCCCTCTCCACCCTCATCCGCCTTCAAATCCACCTTCTGCAACTCACCAGCTCCATCCTCCTCCGCCTTCAAATCCACCTTCTGCAACTTACCAGCTTCATCCTCTGTCTTCAAATCCACATTCTGCCACTCACCAGCTTCATCCTCTTCTACCTTCTCTATTGAATCCAGCTTCTGCACCTCATCAGGCTTTCCATCGTCCTCCCCCTCTTCTTTCAAATCCAGTTTCTAAAGTTCGTCGAGGACCGCATGATCGAGATCAGACGGTGCGAGATCGAAATCGGGAGAAAAAGGCACAAACCCTTAGTCGGAATGAGCGTGTTTGGTGATGGGGGTTTCAGGATCTGGGGCAACAAGAGAGATAGCTTTAGAGATTGCCATTCTCCCTCTTGTGAAATCGGTTTGCGTAGAATCTGGGCAAGGAAAAAAAGCCAGTTTTTCAAAGTTGGGTTTTGCAACTTTGTGTTTTTGGCTTTTTTTCACCTAAAATTGTGAAAAAAAGCTGAAGTTAAATGTTTACCAAACACAAAAAAGCTCCCAGCTTTTTCTAATACCCACTTTTTTCAAAAGCACCTCAGTACCAAACTAGGGCTCATTAGCTTGTAATTAGCTAGGCAATGCGCTAGTAGAAATCTTACTAGTGAATTGAAACTTACTTTTAATTCTCCTTTTAGTAAAATTTTTTTATTGTTGGTGTTCAGAGCTTCCGCAAATCATGAGTAGCACTTTGCAATATGTCATGGTTACCCAAACTAAGTAGAAGAGGTGGAGAACCTATTCAGTTTGGGACTACAATACAATATAGCTATTCTTTATACCAACATTATTGATCACATGTTTTGATTGATAGTTTATCCATGTTCACTATCCAATGTGATTCCCTGGTTTATATTATTACTTTGAATGTGATTTGGGAGAATGTGATTTGGGATGTACTTTCTAAATTGTACTTCCTATGGCGCGTTCACGTAACCGTAATGAAAATATGAGGAATTGGAATGAGGAGGAGTTAGAATCGGATTCTTGTTGAAGCTGTTTACTTAAGTGTTCTGGAATTGGAATAGAAATGACATTAATTCCATAAAGATATTTACTAATTCAGCAGAATCGGAATATAAACCAGTATGATTACTAAAATGCTCTTGTCCCAAATCAAATATTATATATATATATATATATATATATATATATTTAATAAAATTTGATATAATATATAATAGTGAGAAAAAAAATTTAAATTGCTTTTTTATTTCATAGACACATTAAAATTCTTTTGTTTTGTTTTTTTGTTTTTTTTTTAAATTTAAGTATGTACTTTAATATTTAAATTTGGGTAAATTACACTTTATCACCTTAGGTTTAAGGTCTATTGTAGCCTCACACAACATCTTCAAAACATTTCACTTTCATACTTCAAGTACTATTTTATTTCAATATAATACATCCGTTACATTTTTCATTCATTGATCCGTTAAGAGCTGACATGGCTTTCACATTTGTGCCACGTGGCAAAAAAAATCTAATATATAAAAAATAAAAAACTTGAAAATCCAAAAACCCATTCCCCCCCCCCCCGACCACCTCCCTCTCTTCACCTCCCCTCCCACCCAAAAACCCACTTCATCCCACCCCACCCCCACCTTCCCCGAGCCATTTCTCTTCTTCACCCCCACCCCCTTTCTCAATTCTCTCATCTGCAACCCCACCCACCATGGCATTAGATTTTTCCAAAAAAAATTAAATATAATAAAATTGCAACAAGTATGTGTGTGTGTGTCTGTGTAGAGAGAGCAGGAGTATTGATGATCCTTGTTGAAAGCAGGGGGTAGGAGGTTGCTTGGTGGTGTAATGAGGTAGGATAGTATCGAACCAGTAAAGGCTCGGGGAAGGTAGGGGTAGGGGTTGCAAATGAGAGAAGGGAGAAAGGAGGTGGGGGTGAAGAGGAGAAAGGGCTCGGGGAATGTGGGAGTGGGGTGAAGGGTTGCGAGGGAGGTGGGGGTGGGGTGGGATGGGGTGGGTTTTTGGATGGCAAGGAGATGAAGGGAGTGGAGGAAAGGGAGGTGGTCGGGGGGGGGGGGGGGGGGAATGGGTTTTTTTTTAATTATTAATTAAAAAATTATTTTTTTTGCCACGTAGCACAAATTTGGTAGTCATTTCAGCTCTTAACGGATCAATTGATAGAAAATGTAACAGATGTATTATATTAAAATACAATAGTACTTGAGGTATGAAAGTGAAATGTTTTGAAGATGTTGTATGAGGTTGCAACAGACCTCAAACCTGAGGTGGTAAAGTGTAATTTACCCTTTAAATTTTCTTGCTCAAAATTGTAGTTCATTCTCTTCGGCATATGCATGGACTTGTGCATAATGCGAATAAGTATGAAGTTGTGCATCATGTGAATAAGGGCATAATAGGAAGAAAAAAAATGCATTCTTGATTCCTTCACCATCCAGGAATCCAAATACCTCACCCATGGAGGGAGTCCAATTCCTCTAATTTTAGGAATTGAATTCCATTTTGTGTGTGGATCCCACACGCTGTTGATTCCTCCAAATCGTAGTAAACACAAGAATTATCCATAATCAGAATCGGATTCCTTGTTTTCATTCCGATTACGGGTGCGTAAACATGCCCTAAAGTATTCTTCTTCAACAGTTTGAAGGCTAGAGATCCTTTGTTATACACTCATTTACCTCAATGACTAGGTAGCTTAACCCCAACGATTGTTGTGGACACTCTTAAATAGAATGCCTTTAACATATAACAGGCAACGTTTCCTCCTATTGATCAAACCTCAACACTTGATGTTGCACCTCTTCCTGCTTACATTTTGCAACAAGTAAATTACCTTAAAATTAACAAGGTCTAGAGTATGGGATGTTTTCAAGATGAAGATGTGATGGATGCTCCTTGCTTGTGAAGCGGCATACCACATAAGTTCAAGTGTGTACAGGTCAAGCTCATGGATTTGGATCTTTGTTTGGAAATAGTGATGGACACATTGGAGTCTTTTTTATCCTTAGTTGAACTGCCGAATTGTGTGGCGCGGTGAAAGGTTTCTAATTGGGGTTTCTAGCCTCACTTCATTTGCAACTCTCCTTTGTAGTCGTTGGTGCCCTAATCGCTGCAACAGTAAATCTTACACCTACTGGAGCACCTGGCCCTATTCAATGAAAGATACCCATGTACTGGAAGTAGCTTTGAAATTTAGCATCTTGTTGTTGTCGGGTGACCATTAGGTTAAAAGCCCAATGCTCTACCAACTGAGCTATTAAAGATTAAGGACTTGACTATAAAACAATTGTGGTGTCTTAGGTTAAAGGACTACTTTACATTATTCCAACTGGTGAGTTCTCATATGATATGAGTATGAGAACTCTTGGTTGATTGTAATCAGTGGACTCACCCTCTATTGAGCACCTACATACTTGTCTTAGCCACCAATGACTCAAGACCAGTCACTTTGTGAAGAGAAGACATAGTATGTACTGATCTATCTAGATTGTCAATCTTCAATTGACAATCCTATGATCATGAATGTTTAGGATATGGGTGAAATTGAAAGGTCTCATGTTTCTAACTTATTTAGATCACATTCTCTTCACTGCATATTCTTTGGATTTATCGTTTAAGTGCATAACATTTAATGAGACGACTTTTAAACAATAATCATTATCCTTATATTGAACTAGTTTATTTTAACATGTGAAATGTTTGTAAAGTATCATTTCATGATTGGTTTTAAGGCACCTTTCCAACAAACACATTATTGGCTCGGGATGCACTATGTCACCCTAAGGAGTGTAGGTAAGTTCGTGACTATACCCATACTCAAATGTGTCATTGTAGATCAGTTGTATTCCTCTTTATTTGTAAATGAGACGTTTTATGTTTGAATTGCTTGGAGTTTATATCAATTTATTTTTCCATCTCTTAGTGTGAATATATTGTTGTATTAAAAAATTCATTTAAGAAAGGCTTTTTAACCAAAATGGTCCTTGAAATTTGCATAACACATTACTTTGATCCCTAAGATTGTCCACCATCTATTATTTTGGTCATTCCGTTAAAAACTCTGTTAAGTGTGCCAGAGCTCTTGGCAGAAAGTTTGGGCAATTTTCAAAGCTTCGTAACTCAATCGTTTCTTAACCGAATTCAACCCATAATATATCAAAATGAAGATAGAAAAGTGCAGAACAAGATTATACCTATTTGGAAGCCCAATGATTTCCGGAGATAGCCAGAAAATAACCTGAAATTTTACTGTTTCGTGGGAAACTTGGAAAACTCACCAGAAACTGGGTAAACTTTAAACGTTCATAACTTCTTCAATACTCAACGAAATCAAGTGATTTAAAAACTAAAATCATACTTCTCGACGAGACGAAGAGAATGATACCTTTCTCGATGGCTAACTCACCGTGTTTTGGCCGAAAAACGGCTCGAAAGTGGCTGTCTTGGTCTCAAGTTAGCCACTTTCGAGCCGTTTTCCGGCCATACCACAACAAATTAGCCTTGAGAAAGGTACCATTCTCTTCATGTTGTTGAGAAGTATGATTTTTTTTTTTGAATAACTCGATTTTGTTGAGTATTGAATAAGTTATGAACGTTTAAAGTTTACCCAATTTTCCCGCGGGCCAGTCACCTTTCAGGCTATTTTCTGGCCATCTCTGGTAACCATTGGGCTTCCAAATAGGTATAATCTTATTCTACACTTTCCTATCTTCATTTTGATATATTATGGGCTGAATTTGGTTAAGAAACGATTGAGTTACGAAGCTTTAAAAATTGCCCAAACTTTCAGCCAAGCTTCAAGACACTTAATAGAGTTTTTAACGGAATAACCCAAATAATGGATAATGGACAATCTCAAGGACCATTTCGATTGATTTTCAATCTCAATGACCAAAGTGATATGTTATGCAAATCTTATGGACCATTTTAACTATAAAACCTTTAAGAAATGTTGTGTCCATAGTTTAACTGGAGTCTCACAATTTGAGTAACAAATGGCTCCACATGTAGGTATTCCTTGTGTTTGTGTACATGTTTATATGATCATGTAACAATTTGAAATGAACACTATACTTTTGGTATTTTTATGTACTTAACAAGAGAAATTTTAAGTATGACTACTTTTATTACACATTTTACACACTAAATAAGATTGATGTGGAACAGTACGGGTGTCCTATGAATAAGATGGTCGAGGTATCCTACCTAACCCAATATCCTACTGTACATAACTCGATGAAAAGTGCGGGATATGTGTAATCAGACGATTAGAAGATCAGGATACAATGTGCACACGGTGTACCTGATTGCTAAACAGTGAAACATCGTTTCTCCAATTACGTGAGGCCCACGTCGATTTTATGTGGGCCCCGTCATTCTGATTGGACACGTAAATTTCCTAAAGCAGCATTCCCGATACGATCACACACACCGCGTCGTTTTACCGGATACCGTACAATCAGAATAATATATCTACACCACAAATTCTACACCCATTCAAAAAGTCAAATCCGAAGTAGTATTAACAATCAACGGTATATGACGCCAAGTCAACAAAAAGTCATCTATACGCGGATGCAGCCAATTACAAGGGCAAGGTCATTACCCGGTTCGCCCCTCTGTCTACGCCTTGTGTATCGGTCTGCGGAGCTTCTTCGACTTTCTTCTGTTTCAGAAGCTGAAGGCCTCTCATAGTTTCACCTGAGAAATTCATCTCAGTCTGGCTTCAAGGTTTGATTTTTAATTCCCCCAAATTCTAGGGTTTCGATTATATTTGTTTATATTTACAATTCCTTCGTATTAGGGTTCTTGTTTCCCGCTCTCGCGTAATTGTTTAATTTTTGTTTACTTTATAAATGATTTTTTTCTTTGCATTTAATTATACGTTCGATTTTATTGACTTTTTTTTTATTATTATTTAGGATTAGGATTTTTCTGAACATTTTCCTTCTGCAGATGGAAAATTTGATGTTTTTTATATGCAAAATAAGAGGTTGGGGTTGTGTAATTTCAACATTTAGGGTATGGATATGTGCAAAAGTTTTAAAATTTAGGGTTATTTTTGTGAATGTGGCTGGAACTTAGTTTCTTATCAACTGTGAACTTGGCTTCAATCTGTGTAATTAGTTTCTTATGAACTCCGAAATTTGACCCTCTTGTGTAAACTGCTTTGAGCAATTTGTAGTTTTCGTTATGATTTATTGTGCATGAACATAAAAAAAAATGTCTTTTTGGGTGGGTAGGCCATGGCTGCGAAGAAGGTTATAGCAATATGTCAATTGGGCGGAGAATTTGTGACGAATAATGATGGAAGTTTATCGTACTCTGGGGGTGATGCTCATGCCATTGGCATTGATGAGAAAACACTGCTTGGTGATTTCAAGTCCGAAATAGTGGATGTGTTTAATTGTAGTGCTGATACAATGTCCATCAAGTACTTCCTTCCCGGCAATACAAAGACTCTCATTACGATCTCTAAAGACAAGGACTTGCAACGTATGGTCAATTTTCTCGGGGATACAAACACTGTCTATGTTTTTGTGATGACAGAGGAAGCTGCTATTAGAAATTTGTCCAACATGCCTGCTAGTAGGTACATTTTATTTTTAGTTCATCTTATTTCTTGCTATTTCGGTATCTGCTTCTGTGTGTTTTGCCCTGTATGCATAATCTTATATGGTTCGGTTTGGGAACAATCTCAATGTGGAACAAGGGCCATGGAAGTGTGTTTATTATCAAATTTTTGTTTACACGGATTGTTACAAGAATTCCCTGCATGTGTTTTGCATAAAAATTTAATTCAGACACTTGGACATGCAGGTCAAGCAGGACAACCGTATCGGAAGCAGTGGTTCCTATTGTCGACCCTGTTGATACGCGAATTGATACCGACAATACTGACAATGCCGATGGCCAGATTGATATGGAACTCCAGGAAATCCCTTCACTTTCTGTTCCTGGCTGTTCCAGTGATGATAAGCATCATAAGGCTGCACAACAGTGGGAAAACACCATCACCGGTGTGGACCAAAGGTTTAATAGTTTTAGCGAATTCCGAGAAGCATTGCATAAGTTTTCAATTGCGCATGGATTTGCTTATAGGTATAAGAAAAATGACAGTCACCGTGTCACTGTCAAATGCAAAGGTCAAAATTGCCCATGGAGGATATATGCATCAAGGTTGTCTACTACCCAGTTGATTTGTATTAAGAAAATGAACACGGATCATACATGTGAAGGAGCTGCTGTGAAAGCTGGGTATAGGGCAACGAGAGGTTGGGTGGGAAGTATCATAAAAGAGAAGTTGAAAGTTTCCCCAAACTACAAGCCAAAGGCTATAGCAGAGGACATTAAGCGAGAGTACGGGATTCAATTGAATTATTCTCAGGCATGGCGTGCCAAAGAGATTGCCAGGGAGCAGCTTCAAGGCTCCTATAAAGAGGCCTATAATCAGTTGCCATATTTCTGCGAGAAGATAAAAGAAACTAATCCAGGAAGTTTTGCTTCATTTGCAACTAAGGAAGACTCAAGCTTCCATCGTTTCTTTGTATCTTTCCGTGCATCAATTGTGGGTTTCAAAGAAGGTTGCCGCCCTCTAATTTTTCTTGATAGTGCTCCTCTGAACTCAAAATATCAAGGAGTTTTGTTGGCTGCAACAACTGCAGATGCTGATGATGGTGTGTTTCCAGTAGCATTTTCTATTGTGGATGCTGAGACTGATGAGAACTGGCATTGGTTCTTACTAGAACTGAAATCGGCAGTGGCAACATCTCAGCCGATCACATTTGTAGCAGATTTTCAGAATGGATTGAAAAATTCATTGCCCGAGGTATTTGATAAATGTTACCACTGCTATTGTTTGAGGCATCTTGCTGAAAAACTTAACAAGGACTTGAAGGGGCAATTTTCTCACGAGGCAAGACGATTCATGATAAGTGATTTTTATGCGGCTGCTTATGCACCCACTCGGGAGGCTTTCCAGCACAGTGTTGACAACATAAAAAATATTTCACCGGATGCTTACAATTGGGTCATACAAAGTGAGCCAGTGCACTGGGCTAATGCATTCTGCGGAGGAGGCAGGTACAACCACATGACTTCAAACTTCGGACAGCAGTTCTACAGTTGGGTATCAGAGGCGCATGAGTTGCCAATTACGCAGATGATTGACGTATTACGAGGCAATACGATGCAAGCCTTCTATTCACGTGGGGTGGAGTCCAATCAGTGGGTGACAAGATTAACACCATCAAAGGAGGAAAATCTTCAAAAGGAAACGGAAATTGCTCGATCACTTCAAGTGTTACTCTCACATGGTAGCACTTTTGAGGTTCGTGGAGAATCTGTCGACAGTGTTGACATCGACCATTGGGATTGCACCTGTAAGGGATGGCAACTCACTGGTCTTCCTTGCTGCCATGCTATTGCTGTCTTTATAACTATTGGCAGGAACCCTTATGATTACTGCTCCAGATACTTCACGGTGGAGAGTTACCGTTTAACTTATGCAGAATCAATTCACCCTGTTCCGAATGTAGACAGACCACACACAGATGAATCAAACCAAGTAGTAGTTACTGTTACCCCTCCGCCCACCAGGCGGCCGCCAGGGCGGCCAAAGATGAAGCAGACGGAATCAGACGACATAATAAAACGCCAGCTGCAATGTAGCAAGTGCAAGGGGCTCGGCCACAATAAGAAGACATGTAAAGATTCTAGCATTGTTCAAGGGACGTTGTTAAATTAGGGTGTTTGGGCTTTCAACCTCTGTATATTTTTGACAACTTTTATTGGCAGTTTAGGATTCTGTTTCCAAGCTTTGAAGTAGAGTTTTAGGATCCTTTTTTTCTTCTTAATTTACTTGGAGAACAAGGTAATGACTTTCCTGTCACATTATTTTAATAAATTTTGATCCAGGGCTATACCTTTTGACTTGCTCCTATGCTCACTCTCATCATCTCTTGGTTGATGATTCATAGTTACGACATGCTTAGACCATCTTCAAAGATGTTAAATTTTAAACCTAAAATTAAAATTTGAAGGCTTATGTGACACTTTGGCATCTTTTAAACTTTTACTCTTCAACTGATATGTCAAATTTTAAACATAAAATAATAATTCATATGTATTTTCTTTGCATTGAGAATGAAAATAAACGAAAGGATAATGGTTTAAACCAATAAAAAAATTAATAAAAAGCATTTAACAATTAATTAAAAAAATTTGAAGGTGCTGTCCAATTTGGTAGCAAAAGGGAGAGATGTCAATCCATGTCATGCCATATCAGATTTGGCTCCTCGGTTGGAAAACATTAATGTTGTCTTTTGTTACTGTTATTGATGATTTGGACAATTTGACATCTCCTTTGTAGATGCTCTTATATGCTTGGAATGAAATGATTAATTTTTTTTTTCTTCTAATTTTTCATTTTTGACTTCTTCGATATTTACTATAACAATTAAAATTATATATTACATCTAAACTACATGAAACCTTTTTTTGTCAACCAAAAGAGGGTGAAAACACATTTTTGTCTTTTATCACAAAATAAAATTATGAACAATAAAGTAATGTTGTACAAACTAAATTTTACAGTTTTTTTTTTAAACATTACCTACATGTGATCCTAACAAATCTCTAATTTAAAAAAATAAAAATAAAAACAAAAACTCCCTCCTCATTTTAAAAACAAAAAATAAAAAAATTTCCACCCACACACAAGTGGTTGGCCATATGCTAGTATATATAATTCAAACAATTAATTTTAACTCAACCAATTCGATGGCTATAATAATTTAGAATACGCACACACACACAGCGTTTCCCAGACCGAATGTTTCAACTTTAGTTCGGTTTCGTTTCAGATACTGATTGTTACCGTATTTTCTGTTTGGTTTTGGCACAGTTTCGTTTTGTTTCAGTATTTTTTTCCATTGCTATATATAAATACGAGCTCATATGGACATTCATTAAGCGAGCATAAAGATTCTGCATTATTATTTTGCTGTTATGTTTTTTATCAAACGTATTTGAGTCCTTGAAAATGAATACTTGAAAAAGTGTTGATCGAATTGTATTAGATTCGTGAGAACAGTTTTCCCTGTTTGTGGGAGAGAGGCTGTTCTTAAAGGACGATGTGAATAATTATGGAATGTTTACTATTGTCTGGTCAAGATGCCAAAATAAGATATGGAAGATAATGCAATCCAAAATATCGCAATTTCAATGGCAATATACGTTATAATGCAATCTAGAAAATCGCAATTTCAATGGCAATATACGTTTACTGAAAAAAGCTGAGTAATGTTAGATAGATCAAATTTTTTAAACCAAATGATGTAGTTATAGATGATTGGATTATTAATTAAGTATCGATTAATGTGCTTGTTTCTTATTAGTAACACATCATTTGATTTGCAATTTGGTTTTAAAAAAAATTAATTTTCCTAACATTACTCGAAAAAATTAAAATACATGATCATTATTACATGTCAATAAAAATTAATGTCCCCGTTAAACAAGTTAAAGTAGTATCAGATTATTTTTATGATGTACGCTTGAGTAGTGACATATCTATGAATTTCTTACAAAAGACGAAAGTCAATTAGAAAATAATGAAAGCCTCTGAAAAGGCATGTGTACCAATGCTATGAAGTAATCTTTGATGTACACATAAATTGTGCAATGTCAAACGGATGATTATATATGATGTATGTTATTTATGGTACATACTATATTTTCACGTAAAACGATAGCATCATGCCTTATTATGAATGTCGACGACTAAATTATAATTGGTCAAATTGAAAGAGGGAATTATGAATTATAATAGATTTTGCACAGAAAATTATATTTTGAAGAACATGAATATAATAGCTTGTTGTAGTGGTAAGAAAATAAAAAAATAAAAAAACAAAAATGATTCAAGATTCAAATTCTTTGGGTGCCAGAAAGTCAATTTGAATCATTGTTGCACATTTTTGTTAATTTTTCTTTTATTTCTCCGTACCCAATACAACAAACTATAATATTCATGTTCTTCAAAATATATTTTTTCGTGTGTGGAGCCCAACTCGTTTTCTGAGCACTCGAGAATTTGCCTTGTTCTGCGTGTGGGGAGCTCACCTCATCTTGTGTTCTTGGGTTCGCTTCATTCTGCATGTGAGATGTCTGCATCATTTTGCGTGCTAAAAGTCTGCCCCTTTTTGCATCCACGGAGCTCGCGTAATTTTGGCGTGCACGAAGCCAACCTCATTTTTTGTGCGCATAGGTGACAACGTTTTGGGCGATGTATCCCACCTCGTTTCGGTGCGCGGAGCTACCCTCATTTTACGTGCCAAAAGCTCGCCCCGTTTTCTGTGTTCGAAGCCTGCCTTGTTTTGCCTGCCATGGTTTGCCTCGTTTTGCATGAGCTGAGTCCATCCCGTTTTCTAAGCATCTGGGGGTGCACAGAGCCTACCTCGTCTTGCATGCCTGGGTTCGCTTCATTCTGCATGTGAGGTGTCTGCATCGTTTTACGTGTCAAAAGCCCGCGGAGCCCGCGTTATTTTAGTATGCACAGAGCTAACCTCGTTTTCCGTGCTCAGGGCTGGCCTTGTTTTGCGTGACGTCTCCCGCCTTGTTTTTATGTGCAAAGCTTGCCTTGTTTTTTGTGCCAGAAGTCTGCCTTATTTTCTATGATCGGAGCCTACCTTGTTTTGCATACCATGGTTCGCTTTGTTCTGCGTGAGCTAAGTCCGTCTCGTTTTATGTGCATCGAGCCCACCAACACCCATGTTTTTTTTTGACAAAAATACAAACTTTTTATTTTCGCAAAATAGTTTTCCTGAGCATTAAGTAAAACTTTTTAAGGAATTTGGAAGCAGTTTTACTGTTTATTGAGCAACAAATGTATATATTTAGTAGAATATTCGAGCCGAAAACTAAAAAAATAAGTGAAAAAACATAGCAGTGAAGCCCAAAACATTGTCAAATAGGGTTCTACACTCAAGAATCTCAACGGAAAGTCTCACCTTAATTTTCAAAACTTCACAGTGAGGCGAAGGTGAAAATAAATAGATTGAACAGTGATTTATGTACGAATTTGCAAAACTGACTGAAAACCGTGAGTGTTAATACACGTTTTTTTTTGTAAAAATAGGCAAAATTTTTATTTTCTCAAAACATTTTCGGTGAGCATTACAGAAATCTTTATATTGTATTTACGATTTATTGAGCAACAAGTGTATATTCAATAGAATATTTGTCACATCCCAGTCTCAACTCTGTCGTAGCACGATATTGTCCGCTTTGGACTTACCATTCCCTCACGGTTTTGTTTCTGAGAACTCCCGAGCAATCCACTCACCTGGAGTCCGCGCTATAACTCTCTAGCATGAATATCGAGGCGTCACGAATGATCGGCACCTAGAACAATTATCAAATCATGTCTTAAAATTCTTATCGATAGAACATGTAACTTACATAATACACATCCCCAAAGACGTTCTAGAATGATTTGAAATGTTAAGGTGAATGTGGGGCGCACAGGTAAGTCCAGGTAAGGTTATGTGGTGGATTGAAATGGTTGAATCAATTAGGCATGCATATGTTCATATAGTGCTCATCATTGCTACACCCCAATGTTAGTGCACCCACCCAGGGCCAGGGCACATCCTTCACGTATATGTTCACCTCCTGCACCGCACGCTCGCCTTGGATCCAAGTGGGTGCTAGCCTGTTGTACAAACTGCATTAGGCAGTTACGACTCGTAGATGACCCGCGCATAACACCAGTTTCACGTGATTGTAGCAATAGAGCGTTTATTATTACACCTAGCCTGTCATACAGGTCACATTAGGTGACTCCGACTAGCACGCTAGTTGATTTATTCACACCTGCCTTACATTTATTTTTGTTGAGATATTATGACATGACATGCTTTTGTTGTCAGTGCTTTTATGCATTTGGTTTTTATACTTATACGTAATATGATATTTTGGAAATTATACAGGTTTTACAGCGAGAGGTTATAACGTTTTCCAAAGGTTTTTATTAAAATTTTATTTTCAGGGCCACTCACCCTTGTTTTTCGCCCCTCCAGGTTCTAGTAGCAGAGTTTTCGTACCAACGAGGATTATTGGCAAATCTTGGGATAGACAATTAACATTGATGATATAATTCTCATCCTATTTTATTGTACCGTACTTATGCTCTGTTATCACGTGTGCAATGGGTTCATTCTCGCTCACTGTGCACTCTTGTATTTAGGCACTTTTAGGTTTAAATTTATTCACAATTTCCACATCACTACACTTTATAGCTTCGTCACCTTCCAGGTGTCGGCCAGCACAGCTCGATTCAGAGTACGAGTAGACATCCCAGGTCGAGGTGTGTCAATATTTAAGCCGAAGAGTAAAAAAAATAAGTGAACAATATAGAGATGTTAAAATATATATTTAGTGTATATTTTAAATTTTTTTTAAAAAAATTTAGATGTTAAAATTACCTATAAGTGAGACTTAAACAAAAAATACTAAACTTTTGTTTTGTTAAATAATTTTTCACCCTATTTTTGTTGATAAAAATAGTTCTATTAATACGTGGTTTAGATTTAGATAAAAGAAAAATTAACAAAAAACAAAAAGGTTCAAATATCTTTAAGTTTAAATTTTAAATCGTTGATTATAATTGTTTAAATACGAATTATAATTGATTTTGCAGGGAAATAATATATATATATATATATATATATTTTTTTTATGAAGAAGAAATTTATTAAAGCTTAAAACCTCTAATACAACCGTTTCTCATCCAATCAAAAATAAAAGCCTCCATAGCCGAAATCGGAAGACAAAAATTCCAAAAATGAGGGTTGGCAACATTGCGACCCACATGAGCTAATGCATTCGCCATGAAATTAGTCTCCCTATAAATATGTTTCCAACTGATATGCTGAAATTCAGAAGCCAACCATTTGATGTCATTTATAATAGGTTTAAGATGGCAGGGGGGCATCCAAACATCTTGCAGCACCTGGATGACAACCTCTTCCACCATCAGCTGCTTCACACCTTTGTGCCTAGCGAACAAAAGCCCTTCCTTCAAAGCAACGACCTCCGCAATTTAAATGGTGGCGCTATCAAGGTTCAATGCCCTAGCACCAACAGGTTGCCCCTCCTCATTTCTAAGAACAAAAGCAATTGCAGAACGATTCAAACTATCCGACCCATCAAAGTTTAATTTCACATAACCATGGGGAGGAGGACGCCAGCAAATGATGTGTTGGTGGCAAGGATTACCCCTAGAGATCTTCTTATAATTAACCTTGAAAAAAGATAAGCCTACACTTGCGACAATGGAGATACTCTTAGCTGGATTAGGAATAATACTTCTAAAATTTTTATTATTTCTATCATTCCACATTTGCCAACAATTCAAAATAGCTTTACTAAGATCACTCAAATCCTTGCATTTAACATTGCCAATTAGTTCCATCCAATCTAACACATTATTAAATTGAGTCAAACTATTCTTCCAAGGACTTACCGGATAAAGGTTCCACATTTCTTTAGCATACTCACAATAAGAAAAATGTGATTTTGAGTCTCATTCTCATTGCCACACATGGGGCACAATTTGTCAATATTTTAAATAAATTTGCTCAATCTCATCCTATTATGAAGTTTTTCATAAGTAAAAAGCCATGCGAAATTTTTTACCTTCGGAGGTATCATTAATTTCCATATCTTCTTAAGGAGCTTCTGCCTTTTAACTTCTTGATTATTATTACTTTGAATCCAAGTCGCTGACTTGATTGAGAACTTACCAGTAGAGGAGTGTTCCCACACGAAATTGTCACTTTTATTTTGAAGGGAAATAGGCACCATACAAATTTTCCTCACAACATCCAGGTCCAACACTTGGAACAGATGAACTCTATCCCAACTTTTATTATCAATAAACTCACTCACTTTAGTGTCCCAATTTATGTTTTATCATTGATTTTTAGGAATTAGTTGGAACAATGGATAAGGAAAAATCCAATGATGGGTTCAAAAAAGGATATACTCACCATTACCCATAACCCATCTAATTCCCCTGTGAATAATATGTCTACTATTAAAAATCCCTTTCTAGGCCAAAGAGTGGTTATGCTTGATTTTGCAACTAAAAAAAATCATCCTTCTTTAAATACTTTCTTTTAACAATTTGCACCCACCAATTCTTTTCATCCTTTAAACTTTCCATCCAAACTTAGCCAAACATGCATTATTAAAATGATCCACTCTTCTTACACTCAACCCCCTTGATCCTTAGAAGTACACACTTTTTTCCAAGCCATAGGTTTTAACTTCCTATCTCTCCCCCAAAAGAAGTCCCCACACTCATTGTTTAAGTTCTTAGTTACTCGAGTACGACATTTAAAGCAAGACATGATATGGTTCAACATACTAGATAAGTTGAACTTAATAAGGGTTAGTCTTCCTGCCTTAGAGAGAGTATTAGCCTTCCACCAAGCTAGCTTTTGCTTAACTCTTTTGATTAATTCACATTCATTCACTGGATCTTTCCAAAACAAAATATTATGAATACCCAAATATTTGCGGATGTTAGTTTTATGTTGAATATGTAAAACATTCACAATATCATTTCTAGTTTGAGCATTAGTATTTTCTAAAAAATTAAGCGAGGATTTGTAGAAATTTATCTTTTGACCTGAAGATTTGGCAACATATTAAGAACATTAAGTACATTCCTAGCACCTTTTCAAAGAACATGAATATTATAGTTTGCACATTTTTGTTAATTTTTCTTTTATTTTTAGGAATGTATATCAAATCAGGTACAATACAATTACAATATCTTATAGCTGAAAAAGTCTTAGAATTTCCAGATAAATTAAAAGACCAAAAATAATTACAAGCATTTTTAGGATTGTTAAATTATGCAAGAAATTTTATCCCTGATTTAGAAAGAAAAATAGCAGTATTACATAGTAAAATTAGCAAAACAGGACAAAAATATTTTAATAGTGAAGATATTAAATTAGTTCAAAATATAAAGGAAAAAATTACTTAATTTAAGCCATTAACATTACCATTACATGATACTTACAAAATAGTTGAAACAGATGCTTCATCATTAGGATGGGCATATATATTATACCAGAAAAAGCATAAGGAGTCACCAAAGTCTGACGAACAAGTTTGTAGATATTCATCATGAAAATTTAATGATATACAGTTAAGATTACCATCAACAAATTTAGAAATTTTAGGAATAATTAACTCATTTGAATCATTTTCTTTATTTTTACATAATGAAGTATTTACGATTAGAACAGATTGTCAAAATATAGTTTCTCATTATAACAAGATGCATGCTAATAAACAGGCAGCTCAAAGATGGGTTAATTTTATTGATTCAATTATAGGAAATGGTTTTAAACTAATTTTTGAACATATAAAATGTAGCGATAATACATTAACTGATATCTTATTAAGATTAATTCGTTGAATAAGAATGGATTATCGTGGACCATCATCCTCAAATAACACAAGACCACAAGGCAGAAGAGCACATTTCAATAGCATAATGATGCATCACGGACCTCCATCATTCAAGAGCACCTTTCAATAGCATAATGATGCACCACAAACCTCCATCATTCAATGGAATCCAAAATAGCATAGCAGACCAACACCACCATCAATACCCACTTTCACCTTTAATGGCACTCTTGTTGAAGGAATCAGAAATCCAACTCTGAGGTATAGACCAAGGGTATCAAAACTCTCTAATAAGCAACAGGTTTTCTTAGATAATTTTTGGAATATCCAAATCAAATAGCCAAGCATGAGGTTAGGTCATGAAAAACTAATTAGAGCCTTAGAACAAGAGTTTGATAGTTTTAATTTTAATTTCCATCAAAGCCAATATCATATTCATTCTCTTGAGCACAACTTCCAAGTCATTTCTAGAGAACATAAGTTATTACTTAGTAAGTTTACCAAAATGAGCCAAGAACTCCAATCTCTTAGAATGCAACACAAGGCAAGTGACACCTTAAAAAGAGAATTAAAAATAGGTTTGGAAACTGATCAACATAAGAATAAAGAAAAAGAGGTTATTGAACCCATAGAACAAAAGGTTAATGAGCCCATAGAAGAGATTAAGATTGAGCTCTTAGAAGAAAACATTGAAATGGAGCAACATCAAAATAATGAGTAGCATCAGCATCTGAGTGACAAAGAAAAACAAGAAAGATATGAAAGTTTTTTAGAAATATATATTTAGACTTAATAATAAATGATATCCTATTAAAAGAAATTTCAAAAGCAAAATTAAGGATAATGCCACTAGATATGCAAAATGAGATATTGAGCAGAGCATCACAGTCCAGGAAAGAGTTACAATGTGCTTTGTATCAGCCCATCTTTGATTCAAAACCAGAGATGGATATTATTACAAAGATGTATCTACCATGTCTTTGTAATAGTACAAAGAGTTGTATTTGTAAACCAGAGGTTAGCATAACTGTGGTCAGGATTAATATGAGAGATTTTAAACTATGATATTTTAGTTATGAGTATCAGAAAAATCATAATGTAGTAGAAGTTACCCCAACCTTACTATTAGATTTTGGCTATCTTGATAAAATATTCATTAATCATATTTCCCAATTAGAATCATTTCCTGGAAAACTTATAAAAGTAGTAGAAAATTATTATAGAACAGCGAAAACAAATTTGCTTAAGTTTTACTAACAGTCCTCCATATTGGTATGAACTTATGTATAAGGAGAAAGCTAGGCATATAGCCATGATTAATGAAGAGTCATTTAGAATATCCTCTATCTCCCAACATAAGTGGACTCCTTCATACAAAACTATTCTAAGATTTCAAGGGATCCAAATGCTAGCCTTAGATGAGTTTGAAGATTTTAGGTATGATATGATACTAGTAGTAGTAGAAGAAGAAGAAATGCATATTTACAGTAAGATAAAACTCAGTCATCAGCCATACTGGAAGCCTCAAATTTTCAAAGGAGAAACAACAAATATGTATTATAAGGTAAAAGAAGATAGAGAAAGAGAAGCAGAGCTAATAAGTATGCTAACACCATTTTTATTAAGACTCTTCAAAAAAATTACTTTAATGAAATAATAAGTATGCTAACACCATTTTTATTAAGACTCTTCAAAAAAATTACTTTAATGAAATAATAAGTATGCTAACACCATTTTATCTCATGATAAGTTGGAATATAATTATAATATACAGTTGTGGTCGAAAATTAAAGCATTTGGAGGGGTGTAGGGTTGAGAGTGCATTGGGGGGGTTTTGTGGGTGAGGAGAAGATGGTGATTGGCAAGTAAAAAACAGAAGAAAAACGTGGCTAATACTTTAATACAATCTTGGTCTTCGTGTTGTTGTCCAAGTCCCGCAAGGCTGCCGTGAACCCCGTCATCCAACCAACAACACGCTTTATATTTTATCCGTGGTAATCCAAATTTGGATCTTCATTGGATCCTCTTTACGAAGATCTCGATAATTTATGAACTGTGTCTGTTCATCGTATATCGTACGATCGAAAATTATTTTAAATATTTTTATTTAAAATTAAACATAAATATTACCTGACAAAAACTGACCGCACGATGTATGATAAACGAACACGATTTAGGAATCTCCAGATCCTATTGGTGGCAATCCAAACCAATTAAACATCTTATAATTTTGATTATCTGTTCTAGGATTAGGTAAAGTTTCATATAAAAGATCATTAAAAGATAGAGAGTAAAAATTGTTATTGAAATTGCAAAATGTTCATCATATACTTCTGAATCTTATAATTTCTTCATTGTGTTCTCATAAATGAAAGGTATACGATTTTTTTATTTTAATTTCGATTCGCTTTGTAGAAAGGACGAAAACATTATTGAAATTAATTTTTGTGTTATTCAGTAACATATCAAACTCTCGTTCACGATTTGTTAGTTTGAATAGAGCATATTTTTTAATAAAGTGAAGATTATGACACGAAACTGAATCGTCAACCTCAAAATTATTTTAGTCTTAAAATGAAGCATTAATTGATGGCTTTATATTGCTTACTTACATTGGCAATTTCTAGATTTGGCTAGAGAAATACATTTCCCAGTATGGGTGAATATGATTACATGTGATTGTAATAATGACACGTGATATTACTTTGACGATGTATTTATGCTATGAAAGTATTTTTCATGGATGGAACGTGCAATTATGAGAAAGATGATTAACATAAATAATTTGGTATCAATGTCGTCATTTATAAGTTTCAAACTTAAAACGCCACACTTAAATAAAAAAGATATCACCAAATGATACTACTACTATAAAGATTTTGGTGTTAGATTCATACAATAAAATAAATGATAAAAATATTAGAGTAAAAAAACTCTCTTGTCCACCTTTGTTTTCTGCATATTGTTGATGTGTCACTCTTAAATAATATTTTCTCTTGTGAATGAGAGATTTTTTCAAGTAACGGATATTTAAGCGGTATTCCATATCATGTTATAATATAAGTAGAAAAAATGATATTTTTTTCATGTCCCTCAATTTATTTTTTAACACGCGAAATACTCGCTTGGCTACCGAACAATTGGAAGATTTCTCAATGTCAAAATGTGTTTTATATGGGACATTACAACTAGTTTTACATAGTTTTACCACGGGCTCCACCAAAATTACGGTTCAACTCCCCTACCCCTCTGGCTTTTTATCCCACACATAAAGCGTTGTATAAACTGCCAATCTGCATAAATACAAGACTCCTCCAATTATTTAGAAACTCCAGTTCCCTTCTCATAATTCATCCCCCATTTTATATAAAGCAAGCATACAACTCCAACGCAGAGAGAGATCGTTTCCAAAAACGCGTCTGTTTCTGGGATTTCGGACTTTTGCTCTCCGCCTTGCGTTTTTGAATCGATCGTTTCTCGAAACAGTTTTCGGAAACTCGTTTTTTGTTTTCTGAGGAGATTTTTCTGCAACTCCTCTGCGCAGAAAAAAAACAGAGGAGGCGTGTGATTACATGGTGATCGTGAGAAAAGGAGAGGAGGACAAGAACACGAGCAACAGTGGAAATTACGGTAACAAGGGAATGCGACTGGGGAAATACGAGCTTGGAAGGACACTTGGCGAGGGTAATTTCGGGAAAGTCAAATTTGCTAAGAACGTCGAGTCCGGTCAGTCCTTTGCTGTTAAGATTCTGGAGAAGACCAAAATTATTGACCTTAAATTCACCGACCAGGTTCTTGTTTTTTCCTTTTAATCTTAATTTTTGTTCCAAGTTTCAATCTTTTCGTTTATGGGATTTCTGGGTTGTGCTCATAAATTTCAAACTACTCTGATCTACATAGAAAAGATCGAACTGCGTTTTATTTCCGCGGTTGGTTTGTTTCAAATTTGAACAACACATTAACAATTTAACACAACTGAAAATTTGCAGATAAAGAATGAGATTGGAACATTGAAACTACTGAAGCATCCAAACGTTGTCAGATTACATGAGGTATGACAATGTTCTTCTGTTCTATGTCAATTATTACGAATCCGGATGCTCGCAGGATTTTTTATGTGAGGATCTTGAAGATCTGTCAGTTCTATCCGTTCATCGTTACATCGTACGGTCAGAAATTATTTTAAATATTTTTATTTCAAATTAAACATAAATAGTACTTTATAAAAATTGACCGCATGATATACGATGAATGAACACGATTTACAGATTCTTAGAATCCTCACATCTTGTTGGAATTATTACTGTCTGATCAATGATTGATCCTTAATCATTATTAACATAATCTCTAATCCTCCATAATTTGGGATTTACAGCGCACTAATGCTTTAATAGTCGCACCAAATCATGAGTCCATGTGTACTGTAGGATTATTGGTTTTACTTTAGCTGACCCTGCTAATACGCGTTTAAAATAGTATTAGTAGCTAACCGAATGGACTGCATTCCAAATAACATGTATCATTCATTTTAAGATTATCGTTTTTAGTATGCTATTTTTTTGGACTGACAATTTAAATCACACATTGTACATGTTTATATGTTCTGCTAACATATATCAGAATGATCGTGTTAGTATTTTGTTTGTTCTAATTGCAATAATTGTCATCAAAGAATTTGTTAATTATTAGAATTCAAATAGTAATTAGTTTTTTGAACAAACGATATTATCTATATTAAGAAAGAGGGATGGATTTAGCCTCACAATAGATTAGCAATAATATAGTTCAAATTCGTCTTTGGCGAAAATCAAACTTAAGACTTCTTACTTATAAATGAAGAGAAATATCACAAGATCGTAGTAGTAAGAAACATTAATTAATGTTAATTAGGAGAGTATTGAAACCTGAGTGCACATCAGCCGTGAAACATTTTCTTGGCTGAAATGAAAAGTTGGACGGCTGGGATATTTCTCACATACAAGTCTTCATCAACCAGTCCATTTAAGCCACGTGTCCACTGATATCATCCCCACTTTTTTGTTTTCTTTTCAAAATATCATCCCCACTTCGCTGCGGCAGTTTTTGCATGGACTGACCTGGAAGGATGAGGATCATCTTTGGATTGTGATTGTAGACATTTTAGAGATTCTCATATTATGATTATTTATTTTATATCATATAGTCAGTTTTCGTTAGATATTATTTGTATTTAATTTTAAATAAATAAATTTAAAATAATTTATGAAAGTACAATAAACTGTTAAGATGTAAAGATCTCAAAAATTTTCACGATGATCTGGATGATATCCAAATCCGACCTGAAACCCCCAACCCCTCCATTCAAGCCACGTGTCTATATTGTTAGCTTGTCTGAGGGATTTGGATCCTCACCAGATCCCTTTCTTGAGAATCGTAAGGATCAATAAACAACGACATTTGATAAAAAATTGTGCAGTTCTAATTAAATGTTTTTTATATTTTTAAAAATAAAGTACAATCGTTTTGCGTGAAAGATATAAAAAAAAAAAAA
Source organism: Pyrus communis (assembly GCF_041283825.1). NCBI lineage: Eukaryota > Viridiplantae > Streptophyta > Magnoliopsida > Rosales > Rosaceae > Pyrus > Pyrus communis. The sequence continues at coordinate 8,491,876 of NC_142580.1, forward strand.
GTTATGATCGTACGATTTTTTATCAATAGTTCGTATTCGTTGATCCTTAAGATCTCTAGATAGAGGATCCGGCTAGGGTCCAAATCCTTTGTCAGAGTTTTAGATTGCGGTCCCACATGAAAGCATTTTGGTGGATAAGGTCCATCCGTAAACCCACTCGATGGTACGCCACACCTTTTTATTATTTGTCACCCTTCTAATTATACAAAATTAATAAAAACTTCTCGCAAAACATTTTTTATTCAAAAGTAGACAATTTTGTTCATCATTCAGTATAATTTTTTTTATTATCATTTTTTATTATGAAAGATATTTTTACAAAATTTTCTGTCACTTCTTGTTTTTTGTCATTATAACACGAAAAGTATACTTAATACAAAGTGTTTTTCGATGAAAAAATGTTTTGTGGAAGACTTTTTATTAGTTTTCTCTTAAAACTCAAACGAAAATGATTGGATCAAGTAACTTGGGTATATTCATTAGGTACCTTAAAAATAATTTTCAGTATCCGCTAGGGTTTTTGTAAATTAATCTTAGGATGTGTAATAATCATCTTATGCAATTGTTTAGGAAAACTGTCTTCATGTTTAGCTTAAGACTAATCAAGACGGAAATGATATAGTAAATTAGAATAAATAAATGATTTTTAATAAGAAAAAGAATGGAAGGTGAGAATTTTTAGCGTGATGGTGATGACTGTATGAGGGCAGAATTGGCCTTCGGAGAAAACGTAGGTGTCTCACACACGACCATAAATGAAAGGAGTAATTTGACAAAGTAGAATTGTTCCGTTTTCCTTTATGATTGGGAAGGAATAATTCGAACTCTTGAACCTCTTACAACACTGCCGCTAGACTAATAGTTTATATGTAGTATTGGTTCTTATACAATTACACAACCACTCGCTCTGCCTTTTGGAAAAGAGGAAATGCAGTCATGTATGCAAAAGTAACCCATTAAAATCACTAAAATAATTTTTTTTGTCCACATATATCGCACTGTGATTTGTCTGCAAAAAGGAATGACTCCTCACATGAAATCATGTTTATCATGCAGGTTGTAGCAAGCAAAACCAAGATTTACATGGTCCTCGAATATGTGTTATCGGCGGCGAATTGTTTGACAAAATTGTACGGATCTCTTACTTTAAGCAGCCTTTAACAAAGACAAAATGGTTATCAAACGTGCACTTAACGGAAAACATATGAGTTACTCTGTATGTTGTGATTATACTAATATGTCACTCTGTGCTGCAGGCACACAACGGAAAACTTACAGAGACCGAAGGTCGGAAGCTTTTCCAACAATTAATCGACGGTGTGAGTTACTGTCACAACAAAGGCGTCTCCCATCGGGATCTTAAGGTACATCCTGCATTTTCCAAACATTAATTTTTATGATAAGGTGCTCGAACAAACTGCATTGTGTGTTCCAGTTTGCGCGCACGTTTCAAACATTGTATGTTCTGGTTGCAGCTGGAGAATGTTCTTGTCGATGCTAAGGGGAACATAAAGATATCGGACTTTGGCCTTAGCGCTTTGCCCCAGGATTTTCGGGTACATTACTCTTCCAAACCGAACTTTGAACTGTTAAATTCCGAGTCGAGTATGAGTAATTTAACCCTTTGATTGTTTCTGAAATATCAGGAAGATGGTTTGCTTCATACAACCTGTGGAAGCCCCAACTATGTTGCTCCCGAGATTCTTGCGAACAAAGGTTATGATGGTGCCACCTCCGATGTATGGTCATGTGGTGTCATCTTATACGTCATTCTCACCGGATTTCTCCCTTTCGATGATAGAAATCTTGCAGTTCTCTATCAGAAGGTATCGACAAACTCTCTTCGAATCTTTCTTCTGTTGAGTGAGGAGCTTTTATTATTCGCACTCCTTCGCTTGGTTCCTAAGATTTTTAGAGGGATTACAGATCTTGAAGGGGGAAACTTTGATACCGAAATGGTTATCACCCGGTGCAAAAAACTTGATTAAGAGGATTCTCGATCCCAACCCCGGCACCAGAATAACAATGACCGGCATCAAGTCAGACGAATGGTTCAAGCAGGACTACTCTCCTGTAAATCCTGATGAAGAAGAAGAAGATAAAAACATCGACGATGAAGCTTTCTCAATACATGAAGTGGTATGAATTCGCAATACATGTCCGTTGTCTACTCTTCTTGGTACAACTATCTGTTTTTCTCTGTGCTATAACTGAGAGTTATTTCTTTTGGTATAGCCATCTGAGGGGGAGACGAGTCCAGACGCCCAGCACCCGTGCACGCATATCAATGCCTTTCAGTTGATCGGAATGTCCTCATGTCTAGACCTCTCCGGCTTCTTTGAGAAAGAGGTGAGGAGAAAATGATTTTATCTTCTTGTTTGGCACTGAATGTATCGATTTTCTACTGAAGATGAAAGTTCTAGATTATATCTGATTGCGATATCTGCATTCTGCATGAGTTAATTTAGGATGCGTCTGAGAGGAAGATTAGATTTACGTCGAACCACTCTGCTAAAGATTTGCTTGAGAAAATCGAAGAAATTGTATTGGAGATGGGATATTGTGTCCAGAAGAAAAATGGAATGGTTAGTATTGTGTATACCCTCATGTTCTACACAAGTCTGAAACTACTTTTGTTTCAATTATATAAACCGCTACAAATTTTGTTGGTTTCATTGTGAAATATCTACTGAAATATCGTTATATGTTTTGTCTGATATTTCAGTTGAAAATGATGCAAGAACACAAAGGGGAGAGAAGTCTGGGCAGTCTATCAGTTGCAGTAGAGGTAAATTTCATTTCCAAACTTTTGGAGGAACTTCTTCCTCAAACAATATTTTTACCCGGCATGCATTTGAAATTCTTAATTAATATCTAATCGCAAAAATTTACATTTTTACGTGAAAATTAACTGATAATTGTCTCCATAATTGTATCAGGTGTTTGAGATAAGCCCATCTTTGTTTGTAGTAGAGTTGAGAAAATCATGTGGTGATTCTTCTGCGTATAGACAGGTATGTACTCTCTCTCTCTCTCTCTCTCTCTCGCATAAATTTACATTACGCCCCTTCGATCTCTTGTATCTCAGGCATTAAATCCAGTTTTTTGGGTATGTGCAGTTGTGTAAAAAGCTTTCAAATGATTTAGGTGTTCCCCCAAGCCAAGAGTTGCTGACTAGCTGAGTGATTAGAAATGTGTGTGTGTATATATATTAGTATATATGTAGATATAGAATCCATATATTACATTTTCATGTAGATTTTCATTTTTAGAAGTAATGTTTAGTGTTACTTTGTAAGACTCAAGTAAATTAACGTGAAATATGATTCAGATTGCAAGCAAAACATCCTTGTCCAGCTATGTAGTTTAAGCCTCACAAAGTGATTTCCGCACTCCTTTTTTTTACCCCACGCACTAGTTTTTTTATTCTTTCTTCTTCTATGATTTGGATTGAAGAATCAAGAACATCAAGCGACATAAACAAGGGGAGGAGTTCAGAAGGAGAAAACGGGAGTGTGAAATTCACTAGTCACTCGCCACCCTTAACTCTAGCACTTGCAGCTTCGTTTCATATGCTCCAAGCCCTTTAACCTGGGTATAAAAAGATAACTCTACGTACTGTTGAAATAATCTATTTCTGTGGTGAATGATAGGGTTACTACAAGTCTTCAGCCAGATGCAAGAAAATCTAACTTGCAAGGCTGCTGCCAAGATCTTCAACGTGTACCTGGATCAAGCTGCTGCATTTGTCTGCTGTTGTCTGCAGTTTGAAGCTTCTCATTCACACGGTCTTGTACCGCTCGTCTCTGTTCTTCGAATTACGCATAAATTCAATCTGTTGAGAAAAAATAATAAAGATTTGGATCATAAAATTGATGTCTTTAACAAGTAATGTGCATGGGAAATGTGGAGACAATTGTTGAAACGAGAGATCCTCCAGCTACAATGACAACAATTTGGTCCCGACAGCATGAACTAAGGGCGCGTAAATCTTCATGGCTTCCCTATAGACCAATTTCTTTTGAGGCCGCAGAAGGTAATCGAGATTCCTCATTGGATCTAAGCTGAATATTTACACAGCTTCTTACCAATAAGAACAAGTTCAATATCTGAGCTGAATATTTATACTGCTTCTTACCCATAAGAACACATTCATAATTGAAGCTGAATATTTGCGAAGGTTCTTACCAGTAAGAACGCTTCGTATATATCCTAGATTTATGAAATGGTAGGTAAAGTGATAGAAAAATGCATGGCGTGTAATGACTTGTCTTGACACGTTAACCCTTCACCGTGGTGTGCCGTAACAAGCCTCGCAAATTGTCAACAAAATGCATGCGAGTGTCATGACATGCATTGTGCCGACAATTTGAATGCTTCTCATGTTGTGGCCAACATTGATGTTTTGACGTGCCACGATGCGAGGGTTACTGTGTCAAGACAAGCCATGACATGCATTTTTCTTGCACTTTGACACGTTAACCCTCACATTGTGGGACACCAAAACATCGTTGTTGGCAGGCATGACCCAGAAAGGAAAAAACAAAATTGCACGGCGGTTCACCTTCCTCAGCTTTACCTTAACGACGTTGTCGGCTTTCAAAATTCTCCTCCGAATTCTCTTCAATAAACCGGCTCAATCACTCGTTGCCAATCACGTACGTAAGCCTCTCTTTCTCTCCTCTCCAAATTCTTAGTTTCAATTTCCAAAATTTTTCGAGAAACCAAGCGGAGCATTAGGATTTATAGAAAGAGTAAATGGTGTGTCATTACATGCATTCAAGTATGGAAATTGCACCATCTACAACAATCAAATTCACCGAAACCTGTCTGTGGTTTCTTGCGAAACAAGAAACTGAAGGTCCACACGTTGAAAAAGAAAAGGTTTGTACCTGATGGTCTGCAACAAATCAAACTCATCTGAGCCAAGTGAACCATCTATTTGCATCAAGACGCTGCATCATCTCACGTGCATCTTCCCCTGGGGCACCAAGCTCTTCCATCACCTCCATAAGTTCCTCAATATTTATCCTACCATCTCCATTCTTGTCAAACATGTCAAAAAAGTTTAAAGGGTATATTTAATTGTTAATATAACAATTTCTTATCTCTAATGCATTACAAAGATAAATCCACCAATACAGGGATGGAGCTAAATCTCCATCGATCTCTGTATATATTTCTCAATTCCTAATTTCGCGAAAAAGAGAAGATCAACTCAAGACTTAAGTCATTATTTTTAAATTGGTGACGATCACAAAATTCTAGAATTTTAATTGCGACAATTGAAACTATGAGACCAAACTGAAGTTCATCCCGACCACAGGGGCCAATATATATATATATATATATATATAGATGAATTATCATAACAAGAACTTTCGAACAAATTACAAAACATCTCCATGGTTGCTAATAGTTATATTACCAATCATAACCTCAGTCAAACACAAGTTGTCGATCTTTTAGTCACTGGATTTACAGGAATACTTCATTCTTGGTGGGAAAAACATCTCATTGAACAATCAAGAAATGAAATTAGAAATGCAAAAAGAGACGAAGATGGAACACTCATCTTTGATGTGCATATAGGACGAGGAGTCCCAGATGCAATCAACACATTACTTTTCACCATTATAGAACATTTCATCAGGACACTCAGTAATGTCACCTCCAGAATTCATGATCAACTTAGTAACTTAAGATGTCCAACCCTAAGTGATTTTAGGTGGTACAAAGATGTTTGCATGTCCAAAGTTATGCTTAGAGAAGATAGTAATCAACCATTTTGGAAAGAAAAATTCATTAACGGATTACCAAATCGATTTGCCCATAAAGTTAGAAACGTTTTACTTAATGAAGAATGTATCATACCATATCATACCATTACTTATAGAAATATTATTAATATTATCCAAAAAGAATGATTGAAAATATGTATTGATATGAAAATTACAAAACAAGTCAACAAAGACAATTCAATAGCCAAATACGAATTAGGAACATTTTGTGAATAATACGGATTACCTCATATTGTTCCATCCAACAAAAAGAAAAAATCAGAATCCTACAATAGGTATTCAAATAGGTACTCCAGTAGAAGACACCCCAAATATAACAAATTCAAAAATAAGAATTTTGAAACAAATAAATTTTACGAGAAACCCAAGTCCAGCAAGGGGAAGAGGAAACCCTCAGGAAAATTCCACTCCAAAAACCAAGAACAAAAAGGAAACTGCTACAACTGTGGCAAATTTGATCATTATGAAAACAAATGTAGAGTCAAGAAAACAATCAATCAGTTGAAAATCTCTGATGAAGAGAAAACCCAATTAATCCAAGTCTTAGAATTAAAAGACACAGACCATAGTCAGTCCGAAGATGATTTAGGTTCTAATTCATCTTCTTCCAGTAATTTCTCAAGTTGTCTTTCATCCCTCAACATTAAGATATGATGCACATATACTTTTTGTAAAAAGATTTTAGTCCTCAATAAACAAGAAGAACAAGAAGATCTTCTTATCGAGTTAATCAACAAAGTAGATGACCCTGAATTAAAGTCATTTTATTTAAAGAAAAGAAACTTAAGAAGGTAGTCTCCCTTGAAGAAGTCAGTACTAGTCAACCCCAAGTGGCCCCAAAAATCTGTGTTAGCACAACCTTAGAAATGTTTAATAAGGCTAAGAAAGAAATTATGGTCAAAGATCTACAAAGTAAAGTCAATAAAATTAAGGAAGAAATTAAGTCCTTAAAATCAGAAAACATAGAAATCCACTCACAACTCAGTAGCATTCAAACACAAGTTTTTCTTAGCAATAATGATGAAAAACACAGTAGTTCTTGCTCCGACCAAGAATCAGAATCCAAGTCCATGAAAAATCCAACAAAAAGCCTACTTTTATGATTACTTCAAAAAATTAGGATCCAAAAATGGTATTCTAAAATAAAAATAATAATTGAAGACTTCAAGTTAGAAACAATTGCCTTAATTGACTCAGGTGCAGACTTGAATTGTATTCAACAAGGTTTAATTCCCACTAAGTATTTTCATAAATCAACAAAAATTCTTAGTGCAGCAAATCAGTTACCAATGCAGTTAAAAAATGAAATCTCAAAAACCCATGTTTGTCAAAACAATGTTTGTTTTAAAACTCCATTTGTTTTGATTAAACCCAGTCATTTTAGGCCTCCCTTTCATAACTCTTTTATATCCTTTCAAAGTACACCACAATCGCATAACCACAAAAATAGGTCAAAAAATCACATTTGAGTTCTGCACGAAAACATATCTCAAAAAATTAAGACAATTACAAAAAGATAGTATCTTTAAAACCATCAATATGGTCACCAAAAAATCACAACAAATTAATTTATTAAAAGAAGAAATTAATTACAAAAGAATTGAAGAACAATTAACAAACAAATCTTTGTTATAAACCATTGACAACTTTCAAAAGAAATTTGTTAATGAAATTTGTTCTGACATTCCCAATGCTTTTTGGCACAGAAAACAGCACATTGTTAAACTTCCTTACAATAAGAAATTTAATGAAAAGAAAATTCCAACAAAAGCCAGACCAATTCAAATGAGTCAAGAAGTTATGGAATTCTGCAAAACGGAAATCCAAGAACTTCTCAATAAAGGAATCATTAGGAAAAGCAAATCACCATGCTCTTGTGCTGCTTTCTATGTCCAAAAGAACGCGGAATTAGAAAGAGGAACTCCTAGGTTAGTCATTAATTACAAACCTCTTAATGAAGTTTTGGAATGGATGCGGTATCCAATTCTTAACAAAAGAGATTTGATTAAGAGATTTAGTCAAGCTGTAATCTTCTCAAAATTCGACATGAAGTCTGGATTTTAGCAGATTCAAATTCATGAAGATGATAAATACAAAACTGCATTTGTCACTCCCTTCGGTCATTATGAATGGAATGTAATGTCATTCGGTCTTAAAAACGCACCCAGCAAATTTTAGAACATCATGAATGAAATATTTAATCAATACAGTCATTTCTCAGTTGTTTATATTGATGATGTTCTCATTTATTGCAAATCGATAGATGAGCATTGGAAACACTTATATATGTTTGTTAGGATAATTAAGTTAAATGGGTTAGTTGTCTCAGCAACCAAAATTAAGTTATTCCAAACCAAAATTAGGTTTTTAGGATACAATATCCACCAGTCAACCATTCAACTAATAGATAGAGTAATTCAGTTTGTAGATAACTTCCCAGATGAAATCACTGACAAAACCCAATTATAGAGATTTCTAGGATCTTTAAATTATGTTGTAGAATTTTATCCTCATCTCAGGCAACAATGCAAACCCTTGTTTGATCGTCTAAAAGAAAATCCTTTACCTTGGTCCAATACTCATACTTCTATTGTCAAACAAATTAAATCACATGTTAAGACTTTGCCTTATTTTGACATTCCAACTCCCAATTCATTCAAAATTGTTGAAATTGATGCCTCTGAAATTGGTTACGGAGATATTCTCAAATAGTCAATTTCTTCCGGATCTCCTGAACAAATTGTTCGTTTCCATTCAGGAGTATGGAATCTAGCACAAAATAATTATAGTACTATTAAGAAAAAAATATTATTTATAGTATTATGTATTATTAATTTTCAAGATGATTTATTAAATCTAAGTTTTTAGTCAGAGTCGATTACAAATCTGCAAAACAAGTTTTACAACAAGATGTTCAAAACATTGCATCAAAATAGATTTTTGCACGATGACAATCTATATTAAGTATTTTTTATTTTGAAATCGAATACATCAAGGATAGTCAAAATTGCATCCTTGATTTCCTAACCAGAGAATTTCTACAGGGGAAGAATGACAACAAGAAGACCTGATCAAAGGAGGCTTCCAGCCACTCTACCACCACCACCAATAAAATAAGAATCAAACCCAAATTCTTCATCAGCCTTAGCCATTACCGACCGTTTCACTCCCTTTGGTTCCATAATAGGAAACATTCGACCAAATTACCAGTCACCACGTCCCAATTACCAAACGGCATTAGTCAGTCAATATAATCCTTATTCAACCTCAACATTCCAATCATCATCATCCCAACCAGTTAGTTATACCAAAACATCATTATACGTCAAGAAGAATCCCAGTTAATATCTTTTCGGTATCCCTTTCAATCTCAATCAAGAACAAACATTAGAAAAATTAGCCAAAACAATCTTTCCACCCAATTTTCATTATCATCCTACAAGCACCACATAAAACACTGAAATACTATCAAGCCATCTTTAGTAAAACTGAGTTCATTTCAATCAAATCTCTCTACAGCAAAACCCATGAAAACAAAATCCTCTACCATTCTCTTTACATTGATTTTTTTTTTAACCAAATCAGATTGGGGAATTCCCCTTCACAAAAGCAAACATCTTCACACCCAATATGTTCAAATTCCCAATAACCATTACAATTACTTTGATTACATTGATGCATGGACTAACATCTTTCTTCATCAAACATAAGATTTTAGTCATTCATGGTTCATTAATTTTGACAAGAGTTTCAGATAAAATTTTCCTGCATGGTTCCCTAAATGGTGGTCAATTCACAGCCCAATAGCCAGTCTCTTATCAGAAAAGCTTATGCTGGTCCTCTCTGCCAGCTTCCAACACAAATTTGACGGAAGCCGATTCAACTAAAGAATTACACTTCTTCCAATTTTCATAGCCAAATACAAAATCCCATGGATCACGAAGTGAAATTATGAAGTCGAAACCGGTGAAGTCAATAGAATTAGATCAGTTAAGTGGTGGGATAAATTCAACCATCAAAAGACCATCAATCAGGTCCTCACAGAATTTCCCATTACTCCATCAATTCCGGCACAGCCAGCACAACCATCCCTGCCAGCCATCCCGGAACAATCATTATCGGACATTAGTTCATCATCACCACTTAAAGGAACATCCAAGTCATCCAAGTCAACTAGCTCAAAAAGCAAAGAAAAAGGCATCTAACTCAAAGACCTAGCTCAACAATTACTTGTAGAAGCAGCAATGCTCCATACTGAAAAAGAATAAGCCTCAGACTCCGAATCTTCAGACGCATCCTCACAGCAACCAGCCAACTCAGCAAGCCAAAAAACACAGTCAGCCAAGTGGGCCGACTAACAAGACTCCAAAAACCCTTTTGCATAAAACCATATGAACACAGTTAATCACCATGTGAAAATTAAAGTCATCAAGTCAATTGCCATCTTTTCAAAGTCACCATGTGAAGCCAAAATCATCATGTGAAGTTTTCAGACAAAGTTCCATCAGTAATTCCGACAAAGCAAAGAATTACTCAGTCACCTGCACATTCCACAATAAAAGTAGCAATTATTCCAACACGACCACTATTCATCAACAATAAAAGCAAGTCACCATCCATCCCGTGTTTCCATAGTAAAGCAATCAATCATTCAAGTCTCTTTTCCAAGTCCATATGAAGAAGACTCAGTTGGAGAAGACTTCAAGTTAATTTCTACATCTTTTCTCAATCAAAAATTTCTTTGAGTTCACACTGTACCCAAAGAAATCAAAATTGTAAACACATTTAATTTTCAAATGTCAAGGATGTCTGTGTGCACTAATATCCTTTTCACCGGTCAATATCTAATTTGCTGACCAATCGTCAGTAGATTAATTGTAAATCTTAGTGTAAGTTTTACAATAAAACTTATTTTCAAATTATATATGAATCATTATTTTGAATTCATTATAAATATTTTCATAACTACTAATTTATATATATTCTATTTTGACCTAGACGACACCGTTTAACAGAGTGATGGAACACAGAGCAGAAACATCATCTCTCTCTCTTCCTAAAGTCCTAAACCCTACTGCGCCAAATCCCCATTGCGATCGCTGCAACCTCCTCCCGGGGTTTTACACCGCCATGCCATCAAACCCTTTACTCCATTAAACACTCGTCAGATTTCACGGCGGCGATGTTGGCGCCATCGAGAGGCCTCATTTCCCGTCTCCGCTTTCTCTCACTCAACCCCTCCTCTTCTGCTTCTCCTCCTACTGCAGCCGCTAATGCTACGACGTCGTTTACGCAGACTCAGTGCCATTTCTTCAGATGGTTCAGCTCTGAGGCCACGGTGGATGCGACGGAGGCCGTCGCGGACAGGAGACCGGTTATCGAAGCGAAGCCAGGGCCGATGAGCCCGGGTTCGAAGAGGACCGGGCTCATAGCGGTCAAGTGCGGGATGACTGCCCTCTGGGACAAATGGGGCGCTAGGGTTCCGATAACTGTGCTCTGGGTCGATGATAATATCGTCTCTCAGGTCAAGACCCCCGAGAAGGAAGGCTTCCCTGCTCTCCAGGTAACCTTTTTTCTCTTCATTTGGCTCTGTTCGTCGCGAATTCGATTCGATTTTGTTTGGTTATGAAATTTCCGAAGTTTAGACTTTTTTTCTGGAATTTTTGAGAGACGAATATGGTAGTGCGTTTATAATTTCGTTACAGTGTATACAATTGAACCAATAGAAGTTGCGTTTTGCTGTTTAATATCTGCAAAAGTCTGTCTTGAGGCTGGACTACTAGGCAATTTAACCTTAAGTAGATCAACTTGGCCTTAGTATCGGGTGGCTTCGGTTGCGATTTACAGTTGAAACCATATGCGTTGCTTGCTGGGCATGAAAGGTCTTGTTAGTAGGGTTTAGATGAATGGGAAACTGATAAGTTCCGATATTTTTTTGTCACCGTGAGTCCGTGAGAACATCATTTGTGATTTGTTTCCTGCTGTTATTTGTTAATTAGATTAAGTGGAACTGAACAAGGGGTAATTTTGGTACTTGCATCTGGGTTTTGTTTGGTTTGTCCAACATTGATCACATTGATTTTTCTTGGCCGCTAAACAGAGGGTAACATTATTTTTTGAAAAAATTCCAAGGTCACGGGTTTAATTATAGGATGGTATTCTGTTGTGGTGCTAGTTAGGTTGGTTGTGGACAGAAGAAAGCAAAACATTTGACAAAGCCAGAAGTGGGTCATTTCCGAGCTCAGGGTGTTCCACTTAAGAGGAAATTGCATGAGTTTCCTGTATCAAATGATGCGCTTCTCCCTATTGGTATGGAAATTGGTGTTCGCCATTTTGTACCAGGCCAATATGTTGATGTCACAGGAATCACGCGAGGGAAAGGTTTCCAGGTGAACTAATTTCTTTATCTTCACCCTGTGGTTGTGTATGCTGTTTCAAGAAAAAAAAATGGAAATCTTTTTAATTGGATTAATCAACGAATTATGCAACTGTGTTTCTCAAATTTTTTTTTATGATGGTGATAACAGGAAAACTTTTGTGAGGTTATGAAACATTATGTATCATTTTTATTTTCTGTGCCTAGGGTGGAATGAAAAGGCACGGTTTTAGTGGTATGCCAGCATCCCATGGCGCATCTCTGTCACACCGAAGTATTGGTTCTACAGGTCAAAGAGATGATGCTGGAAAGGTTTGTATGGCTTACAATTCTCCATAAACTATTCTGACAAGCGCTTTTGGGATCTCTATAACCATACTTTTCTCTTTGCTTCTAATGAAGATGACTTAATTTAGTCAAGTAATCTGTTGCTTATTTGTTTAATCCATAATTCTATTTGAGCACACACAAGCAACACACTTTCTAATAGACGGGCGCCCTACATTGTACGCAGGACCCACCTTATATTAGAGAACGTGTCAGCAAGTGTGTTAGTTTTGTGTCTAAATAACATGACTTTTTGTTTATTCGTGGACATGCTATATATCTAATATATATATTGGTTTACCTGTTTATATTTTCTCTTTATCTGTAAAATGCATATGGTTTCCAATAATTATAAATTGCAACTGTGACAATCATTTGTTGTATGAACAGGTCTTTAAAGGCAGAAAAATGCCGGGGCGCATGGGTGGGAAACAGAGAACAGTGAAAAATGTATGGGTCTACAAAATTGATCCTGCAAGGAATTTGATGTGGGTGAAAGGCCAAGTATGATTCCTCACACATTTCTTTTCTTAAGTTCTTGCGTTTTGAACCTTATTCAACAATAGTTTTGTGACTACAATAGTTTCCTGAACTTAATACCTTCCCGAAATGTTCAGAATGTTGAGGAGGAAATGTATAATGAACCGCTAGTTGATATTGGTTGGTTTAATAAATGTGCTGATACACATTCGCAACTGCACAGTTTAAAATCGATACAGTAATTGGTCCTAATCCTCTTGTGGAGTCTGTGTGTTCTGTTGTTAATTCCGGTTTCACATTACTCAATTAGATGTTGACTATTCTCACAGGTTCCGGGCGCTGAAGGAAACTTTGTTTTCATAAGAGATGCTTTCTACAAGAAACCTGATGTTTCCTCGCTACCATTTCCAACTTACTTTGCTTCAGAGGATGAGGATCCATCCAAGTTAGAACCACTAGTTGCTGATCTCGGAGAAGTAGATCCGTTCATGGTGGCAGATTAACCAGTAGCTGAACTTGAAATCGCACAAGGTACTAGGTTGTTGAGTTATGCCCAATCGACTACATTGCTATAGTGACCTATTAGAGGCCGTTGATTTGTTTCGTTTGAAGTTGATTTTTGGTATAGGAATATGCAGGCGCAGAGGTTGTAATACTATAATTGAGCTCATTTCAACCTCAGAATTGAGTAGTGACCCACAAATGTTTTTGATGTTGGAACCATGTTTTCAAATAAATGTGGCGACTTGAAAATTTTGCATTCCATTCCCCTATAGATCGGTTTTTATTCAACGCAGCAGTGTTGCATTTAGTGCGAATGCACTTTCACATTGTCGGACTTATACATTGCTCGTTCAAAGTGGTAGCTTGGTTGAGCGATATTCTACTTTAAACTAATTTATATTGCATGAAAATTAGTGAAACTCAAGTGTGCAACTGATTACTTTCGCTTTGGTCAATGTGATTGCGATTGAGTCCAAAATCGGAAAAATTGATTTTGCTGTGGGCTTTAAAGAAAGAGAGGAAAACAGAAAGGAGTTCGGCTTTTTGGCGTTTTGCCAAAATTTGCATTCAATTCAAACGCAAACCGTCAAGCGTCAAACGCTCGTAGACTTGTCAAACACTCGACTACGAACAATCTCCTCACCACCAAAACCTAATTCGCACCCCCAGAAAACCCTAAAATCCACCTCCTCTCTTCCCTCTTCCTCTTCCTCTAACCCTAGGGTTACCGTTAACCAAAAATCGAGTCCAATCCAATCCCCCACCCGCAAATGCGAGTCCAATGGCAATGAGGCGAGACGAACCCGAACTTGAGAGGCGACTCTGCGGCGTCTGCGGCTCCTCCGAACGGTGGTTCCTCCACTACATCCGCCACAAAGGGGCGTTTCAGAGGCTCTGCACCAACTGCGTCCTCCAAAACTACCGAGGCCTCTACTGCCCTCTCTGTCTCGACTACTTGGACCAACCCCTACCGGCAAGTGACCGGGTCATGTGCGTCAAGTGCCCTTCCGTTTCTCACCCCGCCTGCGTCCTCATCGCTAATTCCTCCTTCCATGGCTTCGAGTGCCATACCTGCGCAGAGGGCTACCCCTTCTTCACCCTCAATCGCCCCCAAAACGATGCCAACGACGCCAAAACGGCATGTCTCGTCGACAAGGCCAACGCCAAGGCCCTCGTCGCCGCCGCCAAAATTGCGGCGGCTTCAATGGCGAAAGCCGCCGTCTTGGCCAGGACCGACTCCGAGCGCCGCGTCAGGGAGGCCGTGTTGGCGAAGAAGAAGGCGAGGGAGGCATTGGAGAAACTCAGTTCTCTGGTTAACAAGCAGAAGCAGCAGGATTCGAAGGCTGGAGATGTTGTTTCGGGGCCTGAGAGCCTCAACGGGAAACCGAAATTAGAGAGTTCTGATGGAATTCCAGCGGCGCCCAAGATTGTTAAGGCTGAGGGAAGTAATGGGTTGGTTGGTGATCGATTAAAAATGGGAAATGTTGACGCCATGGAAGAATGATCTCGAATCAAAGGAAGGATTTTGAGCTTGATGAGTTCATGGGTTTCCTTTCAGCTTTTCGGCTTCCGCTTGAGCTGCTACACAGCCTCTGTCAACCTGTGAGTCTCTCTGTTAGTTGCAGTTGGTTCTTTTTCGTAATTTATGCGCGGCGGCCTGGGAACTTTTAGGGAGACATCGTAGATCAGATTGTTGTTGTGTACTCATATTTACTTTTCCATACAGTTTTGTGTAGCTGAATTTCGATGTGGTGACAATTCTCTGTGCCTCTCTGTATCTACATCGTTCTTCCTTTTCATGCTCAGAAATTGCATTTTTCCAATTTCAAAAGCGAAATTTTGTGGTTCATTAAGCTTTACCCAATCCAATTTGTGTGATGACCTTGCTTGCTGTGTGCTAATGTATTGTGTCCGGATTTTCGACGCTTTTTAAGGAGATGCTAGAAAGTTGACATGTTTCTTAGGACTTCAGAACCGGTGTTTCATCAAATTCACTGGCTAAAAATGTGTCCTTTTCTTGTTCCTTACATCCTTGCCGGTTTTGCTGCTTTCTTTCTAATGTTTTGTCTAGCCAAGCTGTTCGTTACGAGTGTCATTTGACATGGTGTGTGTTTTCCCGAAAGACATCAGGTTGTTTTAGGACGTCGGGTTGTTTTCAGAGTAATTCTGCCATGGTTTGAATTGATTCTTCAGAGTCGTTTTGATATCGAAAAATTCTTTTCTTTTTTCTTCTTCATTTTGTTGGTGCTTGCATGAAGCTCAAAAACAAAACCCATTTGTCTTGTAAAAGCTCAAAATTACCTTGTAATTCAGTGTCGTTCCTCTTTGACTTGACCTATTGGTCGTTTTTACGCATCTGATTGTTCGAAATTCAAGTTTATTTAACCTTCTCTCGTATTTGTTGTGCTATAAACTATTTTCTTCCCCAGTTTCCATCGTATTGTATGTTCCTCTGTCATCTGCTCCTCGGAATACCGTGCTCATCTTCCGATCACTTTTCTGTTTCGTGTAGTCGGCCTTCACGGCACCACCAAAACAACGGTACAAGAAATCGAAAAAGAAAATGGTTTTTTTGTTGAGATGTCAAGTTTACTTGCATAAATTTTCGGTCGGGGAAAGGAAATGCATTTCTTCATGCCAATATTTTGAGAAGAAAAAGAAACGAGAAAAGATGCCCATGAATGCGACCGGCTTTTAATTTTGGTGGGGTTTGATGACATACAAATTAAAGGGCAATCATTTTTTACTGAAACGCTTGTACTTTCACACCACATTTTTCGTTTCTTGAACGGACTAGAGTTCTCTCTTCTCTTCTTTCCATCCCTTTTCATCATCTCTTTCGACATTCTCTTATTTTGTCTTTCTCTTACTATAAAAATTTAACATAAAATACTTTGACTCAAACATAAAAGCAACTCACGGTGACGTACCGGCAGGTAAATCTTTTTCGCTTCCAAGGTAAGAGTGAAAATCTCTCTTCCCTTTTGGCTTTCTTTTCACCAAAAGATACAAAGAAAGGGAAACAAACACAATTTACTCTGGTCCGATGGTATTCCTCTTTACTTGTAAGTGAGAGGCTTAGGTTCGAATCTCGTAAACGGCAAATTCGATACCAACTTAGGTCACTAATTGTGTGACTTAGCCGAACTCCCCCTTCTCTTAGTGTAAAATATATCGTTGTACTAAAAAAACACAATGTACTCTGCCTATAGCAGTTGAAAAGGATCATGAAATTTCTTAAGAGTGGGGAAGAAAACTGTAAGAGAGGATTTTACTGTGAGATTAAATTCTATACAAAAGTTAATAAAAAAACTGTTCAAATACATACAGTAAAATGCGAAGAAAAAAAATGCAGAGACAAAAGGGCTTCTTTTCTGCTACCTGTTATCACTAGGTGGGGTGACAATCAACAGCGCCATCCTTCCATCAATTTAAATCAAACAGATGTTAGTTTGAAGTGAGATCTCGTGAGAGAGCTAGGTTTTCAAACCGGCAAAGTATGGTATGCCGGTGGTTTTCAACCACCGATCCGCCAATAGAAATGGACCGGCAGTGAACTGGAGAGCGTCATTTCTGTTAATCACATGATATCCCTTCCATCGCACCCTTTGGTTGGTCGCAGCCCCCGGACCCCGATTCCCATACTCTGCGTAATATAGAGTATCGAGTGCAAAGTTGCCACTCCAGGGTAGCCACCCTGCTGGTTGTATGAAGTCTCCGAGCTCCGACTCCATGATCACCGTCCTTGCATACGTCTTCCATGGCCTGCCTAAGTATGATGGAATCTTGAACCTTAATGGGAACAGAACCTCCTCTGGGACTATTCTGCAGTTCTGGATGACAATGGCGGTGTTTTCCCTCCTGTCCTCTCTTCCCTGAGCCGTCACTGTGTTCTTTTGGTTGTCCATAGGCTTCCTCACTATGATCAAAGAATTTTGGATCAGCGTTGGCGAGTCACCAAAGATGAAGTCAACTGTGCCAGAAATGACACAGTTTCGATAGAATTGGCGATGTGTTTGCGCGTACAATGTGTCTTGGTAGGCGTCCATTCTGCAGTTGAAGAAGGCTGACATCTCCGACTGGACTCGCAGTGCCACAGCCTGATGCTTCTGGGCGCCTGCCGTGTTCTGAAATCCCATCCCCTTTGCTAGAAATCCGTTTCCAATTGCAGCTGTGATTACATTAAAAAAATTATTACAAGCCTTTCTATATTGTAAGTACATATGTCGCGTTATTTAGTGAGCACATTTGGTAACCCTAGTAGTAGCGATAATATCTAACACATGACTCACCGAATGTGGCGGTGTTCTGAGTGGTGATGCCATCGGCAAAGCTTTTACTTCCGGTGACCATGGTGTTCCGGGGTCCGTCTCCATACATGAACACATTGATCTGATTTTTGGTGACAGTAACATACTCATTGTAAACCCCAGCCTTCACATATATGATATATCTTCCTTGAAGCCCCTTTGGATATGCAGCAAGGGCAGCACCAATAGTCTTAAACTGTCCACTCCCGTCCTTCGCCACTACAGCATTAGGTTTAACCCCTCCATTGTCTTGTTTTGCCAACAACCGCCTGTCCGCGGCTGGAAACCAACTAGGGTACTGGCCATGCCCATCGTTTTCTTGCTCGAGAAGTCTCCGCGAGCTGCTCGTTGGCCTTAAGTCTTTGTTCAATGTGATGTTGAAGTTCTCTAAGATTTGTGCAATTGATGAGGCAATTGCCAAGGCATTGCTGGTCAGCTGCGTGGCGTTGAGAAGGCTATCTTTCATGAGCTTTTGGAGCTCCTCCTGAGGAATGCCGTCGAGGCACGATTGTTGGAACGATATCACCGCACTGAACCAATTCCGCAGCTCTTCCTCTCTGCCGTGCATTGTGTGCATGTTGCTATCCCCAACGAACGAAAAAGAGGCTTGGAGATCGGCAATTGCCGATTCCAACAAGTCCTTGCAATCGTCCATCGCCATTTTACCCGTCGAGTTGATCGCTTTGAAGGATTTGGCAATGCTGCTAGAGTTCTCTATCGCAGACTTCACGGTTTTAATTGTGGAATCAATGGCGGCCTGGATGAGGTCTTTGGGCGTAGCGCTATCATTTTTCGCGACGGATCCAAGGCTGTCGATGCATGCTTCTTTGTAATCCGTAGGATCACAAATAGCAGCAACGGCCTTAGAACTTGTGGAAAGTTGGTCCTTGTTACTCTTTTTCGTGCAAACAACAGCTACAAGTCCGATCACTACGCCGACGATAAGGATGATGGAAACTCCTCCTACCACCAGCTTTCCTCTCTTCTCCATGGATTAGGTTTATGACACGCGATTTTCGACGAGAAAAGATCAAAATTTGGGTAATGGGGATGGAGAAGATGAAGCTTTGAAAGCATGGAGATGGAGCTCTTATATGTGCATGCATTGTGGAGTGCCCAAATTTAGGGGGTGACTTTTAAGGCCTCAGGACAAGAATTCTCATGATATGGGATGGTGGTTAAGAGGCAGTTAAATTAGTTGGTCCGGAAGGAGTTCCTGCTTTGTTGGAGGACGTCAATCTTCAGGAGATACCAAAAAATACAAAAATGAGATCACTATCTTACTCCCCCTTTAATATAGCATGCACCATATATTTAGAGGTAGATATATATCCAGTATTAGTTGACCTCCAAGTCAAAATCTACGTATGCGAGACTTTTAGAAGTTGAAACTTCCTCGGGAGAAACACTTGCATGGGTGCACTGATCACGTTATTTGTAGAGTATTTTTCAAAAAATATAGGATACTATATATTTTGATCTCATTTGATCACATGTAGTCTCTATTGTCTCTATTCGTTGTGAGGACTGTTTAACCCTACCAAACATCTTTGCCCTTTTTTCTTGTCTTCGAAGTTTTTCAAATAGTTCCAAAATTAACAATTCCTAAATAGGTTGTCATTGTATAACTTAGCTGAACTCATCTCCCCTTAATGTAAAATATATCATTATACTCAAAAAAACAAAATTCTTGGCATGCTAATATAATTATTCGTTTTATATAAGTGTGATTTAGGTTGGTTAGTCAAAGAAATATATATGTCGTGTTATAATAAATTAGAATTCTTTTTATTGAAATTACCATCCTATAAATAGAAAATAATGCTCATGAGTATTATGTCTACTTGTAGCTAATTCTTTTTTACAAATGATAAGACTAATGGAATTGGATTATATCCGGATTCAAATTGTGGGAATACTCACATTTTAATCATTCATTGTGTATCGTACGATAAAAAATTATTTGATTTTTTTTTATTTAAAATTAAACATACATAGTATCTGACGAAAACTGACCGTACAATATACGATAAACCGTTAGAATATAAGGGTCGCTAGGATCCCTGCAAAGTAGATCCGAAGAAAATTCTCTTTCAGTACTAATGAGTTAAATTATTAATTTTTTTTTTTTCTAGTTAAATTGTTGGTCGTACTTGTGACTAATTTTATGTAGAAAAAGAAAAGCATTTCTGGGCCCCGCAATATCTTATCTCTGAATCTCTGATGCGCACACACAAAGTACAAGGTGCCGACGAGCTAGAACTCGCACACTCCACATACAAATGACTTCGCTGCAAGTCCTTCAACCCACCGGGCCCACCCCACCCTCCCTAAGTTCGCCCAGGACCCACATTTCACCGTTACGCGGCCTGGAATCATGCTCTACCATGGCGGAGCTCAAGCAGTTGCACTCCCAAGTCATCAGGCTCGGCCTCGCCACCGACAACGACGCTATGGGCCGGGTCATCAAGTTCTGCGCCCTCTCCAAAAATGGCGATTTGGGTTATGCCCTCCAGGTGTTCGACGCAATGCCTCAACCGGACGCATTTATTTACAACACCGTAATGAGAGGTTACTTGCAGTGCCAATTGCCGAGAGATTGCATTGTTTTGTACTCGCAGATGTTGCAGGACTTTGTGACTCCAAATAGGTTCACGTTTCCGTCTGTTGTACGAGCTTGTTGCGCTGATGGTGCTGTTGCAGAAGGGAAACAAGTCCATGCCCATGTCGTTAAACTCGGGTTTGGAGATGATGGGTTTTGTCAGAACAATTTGATTCACATGTATGTGAAGTTTCAGTCTTTAGAGGAAGCTAGAAGGGTGTTTGACAAGATGCCCCGGGTGGATGTCGTGTCTTGGACGACTTTGATTACTGGGTACTCCCAGTGGGGCTTTGTCGACGAGGCTTTTGAAATATTTGAGTTGATGCCCGAGAAGAATTCCGTATCTTGGAATGCAATGATTTCCTCTTATGTCCAGAGTGATCGTTTTCATGAGGCGTTTGCTTTGTTTCAAAGAATGCGCGTGGAAAACGTAGAATTGGATAAGTTCATGGCGGCTAGTATGTTATCAGCTTGTACAGGTTTAGGTGCTCTAGAACAAGGGAAGTGGATACATGGATATATTGAGAAAAGTGGGATTGAATTGGACTCAAAACTTGCAACAACTATCATTGACATGTATTGCAAATGTGGCTGCCTGGAGAAGGCTTTTGAAGTTTTCAATGGTTTGCCCCATAAAGGGATTTCTTCATGGAATTGCATGATTGGAGGGCTAGCAATGCACGGGAAAGGAGAGGCAGCCGTTGAGCTTTTCGAGCAGATGCAAAGGGACATGGTAGCTCCCGACAACATTACATTTGTTAATGTTCTTAGTGCATGTGCCCACTCGGGGTTAGTAGAAAAGGGGCAGCAGTACTTCCGCAGCATGGTTGAAGTCCACGGTATTGAGCCCAGAACAGAGCATTTTGGCTGCATGGTTGATCTTCTTGGAAGAGCCGGGAGGCTGGAGGAAGCAAGAAAGCTAATAAACGAGATGCCTATGAGCCCCGATGTAGGTGTCTTGGGTGCTCTCCTCGGAGCTTGTAAGATCCATGGAAATGTTGAACTGGGAGACGGAATAGGGAGGAGGGTAATCGAACTGGAACCAGAAAATAGCGGGCGCTATGTGTTGTTAGCCAATCTATACGCAAATGCGGGCAGATGGGACGACGTTGCCAATGTGAGGAGGTTGATGAATGACAGAGGAGTGAAGAAGGTTCCTGGATTTTCCATGATTGAATTGGAAGGCACTGTCAGTGAATTCATTGCCGGTGGAGGGTCTCATCCTCAGACAAAAGAGATATACTCGAAAGTGGATGAAATGTTGAAATGTATAAGATCTGCAGGATATGTTCCGGACACGGAGGGAGTGTTGCATGATCTCGACGAGGAGGAAAGAGAGAACCCTTTATACTACCACAGTGAGAAACTTGCAATTGCATTTGGCCTGTTGAAGACAAAACCCAGGGAAACTCTTCGTATATCGAAGAATTTACGAGTCTGCAAAGACTGCCACCAGGCAAGCAAGCTGATCTCGAAGGTTTTCGACCGCGAAATAATCGTGAGGGATAGAAATCGCTTCCACCATTTTAAAGGGGGAGAGTGTTCTTGTAAAGATTACTGGTAAGTGGGAATGCTATCTGGTTCTCAAGAAAATACATCACAACTTACTTGAGGAAAGATTATATCACAATCTACATAATGTTCATCTTACTGATATACTGATAGAATATACATATATATACACACTGGTGACGTTGTGGTGCATATTCCTTAACATTTTTCAACGATCGAAACCGTTCATATTCTATAACATTATTCGTAGATCATCCTTGCTAAAGAAATTAGACAAATCCCAAATTATTAAAGACATCCAATTGTGGTGAATAAAATAGACACTATTATGACTACTATTTAATCCAACAATCCAATGGTTTCGAACTTAAGTAATTTTTGGTAGATATGATCTTTGAAAGAATACCTAAGAGATGAACAGTTGAATCGTTGAAATATGGTGTATGGTAGATCGTACAAAAGATCTCTTAAATAAACTTATAGGAATCTCTCAACAAAAGGGGACTGATATACACATACCCCGTATAAATTGCAGATTTTATTTCATTGTATATGTTATCAACTTTTAAGGCAATTTGTGCATTCAGATTTGAATTATGTGAAATGCTCTCTCTTAGTAAAGCTCTTGGTGAATTTGATAGATTATGATCCCACATACAATTTTTCCTCTTCCATTTATGATTTCCTCGATTCATGGCCTGTTTATTCTTATTAAGTAAACACAAGGGTAGACTCATTCACTGGTAAGAGCTGCCCACATATCTCGAAAAATGCCCCTCCCGACCGAAATTTTGTCTATTTAACCGCTCGGCGAGGTATGGTGACGCATAACTGCAAATCTCTATTACTTCTCTATACCAACAATCATTTTTGGTTTATTCTTCCGTTTCACTCAAATTTCTCTATTTTTAACTTTATTCTTTAATCCCTCTGACGCCTTTGCAGCAATCAAAAAATATTCATGAATCCTCCACTCTAAACGTATCATAAAATCAAACAAATTTCCCACTTAATTGTCTCATTAGTTTAATCAAATTTTCTGTTTTTAACCACACAAATTTTGTTTGCAATTAAAGTAAAAATTGGATTTGAATGTAAAAGCACGCAACGTGTCATTATAAAGCCTGATTAAGCAAAAGAACAATTAACTGCCGCAAAAGACCTTTAGCCACGATGGAACGAATAATTATGCACTCACTTAGTCAAACTCAACACTCACTTATTGAACTTTTAAAGTTTTAAAAGAAAATAAAAGGTATCAATTATTTAACCTTCTTTTTTTCTTTTTCTTTTTTCTCAAATCAATTATTTGGATTAAATAGTGAAACATAAAATACAGAATTAATATGTTTACCATAAAGAACAGAAACCCTAAAAATCGGCGGGTCGAGCAATCGAGTCGAACCTATTCCACTCGCGACTCACGATTCCGAACGATCCCGGATCGTTCTTCCTCCTTCCCCCCAATTTTTAATTTTTCCCACCAATCCGGCCCTCAAAAACCCTAGCTTTCCCTCAACCTTCCCCCCTTTCTTACGTATCAATCATCCCCAAATCCGAAAGCTTCCAGATTTGTCGAAATTTCTGACCAAGGTACGCAAAATTTGAGCAAGATTTTACTTTTCAGAGAAATGCGTATTATATTTTCCTGGTTTATGAAATCAGATTATCCCCTTTTCATATTAATCTGTTAGAAATTGAAACCTTGAATTTTTGGTGTTAGAAAATTTAAGCTGTATTTGTAGGTGCTGATTTATTGTAAATTTGTAACAAAGTTGGTAACTTTTTATGTGGTTTTTGTTTTATGATGATTCTGGTTTGGTCTCAGCTTGCTACCTATGTACAATGTTTTGCTTTCTGAACCCTGATAAATTGCTACAGTTGTTGAGGTTTTTTGTTGTTCCAAGTATTGTTCTGCTGCTTCAAATGCTAAAAAAAAAAAAAACAAATTTACATGAAGTGTTGGATTGGTTGCTTCAGAAGCTTTTTTTTGGAACTTATTCTGTTGAAGTTTTCATTTGAACAGTTGAGTGAAATTTTAACACCACCTGTTATACGTTTGTAAAACCCCAAATTCTTTTGATTGCTAGGTCAAGAGTTCCATTAGTAACAAGTTTATTTCTGATTTTGTACTGATGTAGCAAGCACTTTCAGAATCGTAACAGCTATGTTTTGATGTTATCCGTCTTTACTATCTTCATACTCAATCTCATGTATTTCTCGTTTGTGCTCGCTATGCTTTCGCATTGACCTATATGTTGCCCTTAAGCTAATCAACGAGTATATAACTTTATTTTTCATACATCTGCTGCAGATTCCTATTTACTTTTGCTTGACTCTCACTGTGGTAAACACCAACATCCTCTTTTACGAGTGTCATTGGACCATACAACATCACATGATCAAAGATGTTGACTTGTGTTAGTGTCGAGAATACAGTGAGTGAATCAGATAAGGGTAGTTTCTTGAATAAATTCTTAAATGGATTGAATTGGTAGCTACAATGCGCTCCTGTGGGCTTGTTGACCCTGGATGGGACCATGGTGTTGCTCAAGATGAGAGGAAGAAAAAGGTTAAATGCAATTACTGTGGAAAAATAGTTAGTGGTGGAATATACAGATTGAAGCAACATTTAGCCCGAGTTTCTGGAGAAGTTACTTATTGTGATAAAGCTCCGGACAATGTATACTTGAGTATGAAAGCAAATATGGAAGGAAGTCGTTCTCATAAGAAACCTAGGCTTTCCGATGATATTGGCCAAGCATATTTGAATTTTCAATCTAATGATGAAGAAGATGTGCATGTTGGCTATAGAAGCAAAGGAAAACAATTGGTGGGTGAGAGGAATTTAGCTATGAAATTGACTCCTCTTCGGTCGTTAGGGTATGTTGACCCTGGGTGGGAACACGGCGTTGCTCAGGATGAGAAAAAGAAAAAGGTGAAATGCAATTATTGCGAGAAAATAGTTAGTGGTGGTATCAATCGGTTTAAACAACATTTAGCTAGAATTCCTGGAGAAGTAGCACCTTGTAAACATGTTCCTGACAATGTCTATGTTAAAATAAAAGAGAATATGAAATGGCATCGTACTGGAAGGAGACAGAGACAACCAGATTCCAAGGACACGTCAAATTTTGATCCTCTGTCAGATAATGAAGACCAAGACGATGACCAAATGGAAGCTGTTCTGCCACATATGAGCCAGGAAAGATTGATCGATGGTGATAGGAGATTGGGGCAAAATGTGAGAAATACATTCTTGTCGCTGCCCAGTACTGGTTCTGAACCATTATTTAAAAGATCAAGGCTCGATTCCCTGTTCGTGACAGCTTCTAAGAGTTTGCCACCACAATCTTACAAGCAAGGAAGGGTCAGAACAATGTCAAATAAAATTTCCCACAAGGAAGTTATTTCTGGAATTTGCAAATTCTTTTACCATGCAGGAGTTCCTCAACAAGCAGCAGACTCCTTATACTTTCATAAGATGCTGGAATTGGTTGGCCAATATGGGCAGGGTTTGGTAGCACCTCCAAGTCAATTAATATCTGGTCGGTTTCTACAAGAGGAAATTGCAACCATTAGAAACTACCTGGCTGAGTATAAGGCATCTTGGGCAACCACTGGCTGTTCTATCATGGCTGACAGTTGGAGAGACACAGAGGGTAGAATATTGATAAACATTTTGGCTTCCGGTCCAAATGGTGTGTACTTTGTTTCTTCAGTTGATGCCACTGAAATAGTTGAAGATGCTTTGAATTTGTTTATGTTGCTGGACAAAGTCGTTGAAGAGATGGGGGAGGAAAACGTAGTTCAGGTATTTGATTTTATTTGTTTCTCATGTAGTTGCTCATCTCAAACTGTGATCCGCTAGCTACTAACTTTGTTTTGCGTCTAATCCCCAGGTAATCACTCCAAATACTCCTAGTTATAAAGCTGCTGGAAAGATGCTTGAGGAGAAGAGAAAGAATTTATTCTGGACCCCATGTGCCACCAGCTGTATCGATCAAATGCTTGAAGATTTTTTGAGGATAAGATGTGTAGCGGAGTGCATGGAGACAGGCCAAAAAGTTACGAAGCTCATTTACAACCATGTTTGGTTGTTAAATTTTATGAAGAGTGATTTTACACAGGGGAAGGAACTTTTGAGACCATCTATTACCCGGTTTGCTTCTAGCTTTGCTACCTTACAAAGCTTGTTGGACCACAAGACTGGTCTTAAAAGAATGTTTCAATCAAACAAATGGATTTCATCACAGTGCTCCAAATCATTTGAGGGAAAACAGGTGGAAAATATCGTCTTAAATGCTGCATTTTGGAAGAAGTTACAGTTTGTTAGGAATTCAGTGAACCCGATAATGCAAATTCTTCAAAAGGTTGAGAGTGGTGACTGCTTGCCAATGTCATCTATATACAATGACATGTGCAGGGCAAAGATTGCAATAAAAGCCATTCATGGTAATAAAGTCCGTAAGTATGAACCATTTTGGAGCGTTATAGAAAGTCATTGGAACTCGCTGTTCTACCACCCCGTATATGTAGCTGCTTACTACTTAAATCCATCATACAGATATCGACCTGATTTTATGGCGGTAAGAGAAACAATGGTTGTTTGTGTTTTTTATTCATGATGTTAAGTTCTTTCCTAATCCAGATGGTAATTTGTGTAGCATACTGAGGTGATGCGTGGACTTAACGAATGCATTGTTCGGCTGGAGCCAGACCATTCAAATAGGATTTCTGCATCTATGCAGGTAATAGTTTTTTCTTACTGGAATGAATTATTTGGATGCTGAATGGTTTTATATCTTGAGACGACGTCTTATTGTATTCTCCCATTCTGTATCTCAACACCTCAGATTTCTGATTACAATTCTGCTAAAGCTGATTTTGGAACCGAATTGGCAATCAGTACAAGAACAGAGCTTGATCCAGGTATATGCATTAGACTGTCATGCTACACGTTTTAGAGTTCTGGTATATGCATTCCCATGTGTTGAATCTCTGGGCATTATTCCACTTGCTGATACATTTCTCCTTTTCTTGTTTCCTATTAGCTGCATGGTGGCAGCAACATGGGATAAGTTGCTTAGAGCTGCAGCGTATAGCTGTGCGTATATTGAGTCAGACATGCTCTTCTTTTGGGTGTGAGCATAACTGGAGTATATACGATCAATTGTACAGTCTAAGAAGTAATCGTTTAGCTCAAAAAAGATTAAACGAGCTCATCTACGTTCATTACAATTTGCGTCTTAGAGAACAGCAATTACGAAGAAGGCCGGAAAATTCAATCTCCCTCGACAATGTGCTGATAGAACGGTTGCTAGATGACTGGATTGTAGATGCTGCGGAAAATGACTTGCTAGAAAATGAGGTATTTCAAGCTTAGATTCTGTTATTCGGCACAGTGGTTGAGTTATGTGCAAATGACTCTGGAAGCTTGTTCATTAAGTAACAGGAAATTACATTTTGTCTGAAATCAAATTCTTTATCTTTTCTCTGTTAGGAGGTCCTTTGCAACGAAATTGAACAGGTTGATGAATACGAGAATGATCTTGTTGATTACAAATGTGGAATGGCAAATGGAGAGACGAGGAATGGATCCATTGAGCTGGTAACCTTGGCTGATGGAGATGTCAATCCAGCCAATGCTGGTGTTGCCACCGATGATGATGATGATGAGGAGGAGGAGGAGGAGGAGGAGGCGGATGGCGATATGAGCTTTTTCCATATTGACATGAGTGATTAGCAAGATGTAGACCTTCAGCTAACGCAAAAAGTAATGGTGGTGAGGAAGCTCTGCCTTAGTTGTGTGATTATATTCCAGCTTACTTGTTCCGCAAGTTACTTATCTTATTGAAGTAAAACAGGGCGTCCTTACGTGCAATATTCTTCAGCCTTTTTCCTGTAATGTTGCTCATTCAACCGCTTTTTTCATCAGAATTCCAAAGCCATATCAACGCCAAAATCCTAGTGGTAGGATGCCGTATTTCCACTTATGCGTCTCGGATTTGAAACTCCCCACTCCCTTACATTATTTTAATAAAGTGTCAAATCTAAAAATTAGGGTAGTGAGCAATAGCAGTACTTGTGGTGAGTAAAAATAACTCGACATGAAAACAATCCATTGCGAAAAATAAAAAACACATTTAATATCCCTACACACAAAGGGCATAATTGGAAGGATAATTCTAAGTAGACTAATATTGTAGACCAAATTTACAAATTAAATGATTTGTCACAAATAAAAAATAAGCACACTAATCAAATAATTCAATCATTAATTTTTACATGATTTAATTGAAACACACATTGGTCTGTATAGCATTCCTCTAATTGGAAATAGCCTTTCACTGCCCTCTTGGGTTGCTGCATTTAGTCTGGGCCGACCCGTTTGACTGATCACTCAACTCTCTCTCTCCCTTCTCAACTCTTCCTCTCTCCGACGCTGCATCCTCACGAAGCCTGGTTTTTCAGTCTCCCTCCCCTCTCAGCCGCCAAGCTCTCCCTTGTCGGTGAAACAACGCAGCTACCCACCGCCAGTACGTTATCTTCTTCTCTTCTAAAAAATTTTCAAGGAATTAAAGCTGCTTTATGCTATTAGCTTATGGGTGTAATTTCCATAGGTGCTGTTTCGAGTTTCGATTCCGTAAATTGCGTTCTAGTATGGCGGAAACCAAGGCGGCGATTGGGCTCTGGTGGGAGCCAAAGTTGCCGGCTTTTTCATCTACTTTAAAAAATGGAGGTGGGTCTGGCTCCAAACCTCGCCCCGAAGCCAATCCGCTTTGGAAACCCAGCACGCAGCTTGTCGATGGCATCTTCGTTCCGCCGAATGACCTGGTAAAGCGGAACAAATTGGCCAAGAAGCAGATCAAAGATACTGCTGGAACAGCTGGTATGTCATCTGCTCAATTCACTAAGTTTCCTTTTAGTCTTGGGTTTTGTTAGAGTCCCCTATATAATTGGCCGTCGATTGAAACTATATTGTTTTCGGTGTTTGGTAATGTGTTTTCTGATTTAGGTTTGACATGCCTGCACCAACCATGACCCCGGAGTTGCAGAAAGACCTCCAATTACTCAAGGTATGGCAACTTGTGTTTCTGTTATCTTTCATTGGCACAATGTTGTAGTCATGTGCATTCCTTGTTTTCTCGGTTTTGCTCTTGCCTCGGTATGGATTTTACTCATGGTGATCTGTGTTTTTAGAAGTTTTTGTGGTTATAGTTGTTGTTACCATGTTTTTGCATCAACCTTGGAAGTAATAAAGATGGGACAGTCTTTCAACTCCAATCTCAGAGAATGTAATAAAGATGGTACACTTACTTTGGTATGATTCCAAGTCCTTGTCAAATTGGTTTTAATGAAAGTGAACCATCTAGATGCTCGCATAGTCAATAGTAGGTGTTGTTTTTCTTGTCCATCTGGAAACCATATGTTCGTCGAAACATTAAACAAGATGGTAATTCTTTGGAATCTGGAACCCCTTCTGACATTCAGTAATTTTGCATGCTTCCATGATTCCTGTATCATTCAGACCATTTCCATTCTAAAGCGTATCAATTGACATTTAGTTGAATCTAGTGGGATATATGCCTGCTCATGCACCATTTTGCTGGCTTATTGATATAGGGTTTATCCATTTGCAAGGATTACTATAACTATAACTTCTGCTTTTTATTGTTTCGTTTAGCTTTTGGTGTAATCTTATGCTTTCGTTGTTGTTAAAAGGAAGTATAGTTGGCTGATTCAATTTTCTAATTGCAGTTAAGGAATGTTATGGATCCAAAGAGACATTACAAAAAGGGGGATGCACAACCGAACAAGTATTTCCAGGTTAGAATATGGTACCACAATAACATTACAAGAAGCCATTCATAGGATGTATTAGTATATTTGACGAGGTTATCTGCCTTTTGGTTGTTTATCAGGTAGGGACAGTGATAGAGTCCCCATTGGATTTCTTCTCGAGCAGACTGACTAAGAAGGAAAGGAAGGTGTCCCTTGCAGAGGAAGTGCTTTCTGATCGTAACCTTGGGAACTACAGGTAATAAGACAGCCAGAGACATCTACTGTTTTCCAAATTCTGAAACCATATGTTTAAGGATGATTCTTTTGGCATCCGAAAAAGTTAAAACTTACATTTTTTTCTGAAAAAAGGCAGTTCATGGACGATCATGGCACTGTCATGCCTAGTGGAAGACCGCAATGGAACAGTATAAGAAATCTTGACAAAATGTTTTGAAATTTTGTTTATCACTTTAAAGATCTGAGGATAAGTTCAAATGAAAGAAATACAATTAGTGAAGAAAACTTTTTGTTTGTGTGTGAAAAATGATTACTTATGCTTACTTTAACGAGTTTTATTCCTATCATGCCGTTACTTATTTCCTCGGTCCACCTTACAGAAAGCGGAAGGTTCGCGAGATAGAAGAGAAAAACCAGCCTGGTGGAAATGAAAAATGGAAGATAAAAGGGAAAGGATCGTATCAGCGTGCAAGGCAAAGAAGGCACTGATATATCTTCACTTCTTCACTTCACGTCGTTTACCAAATTTTTGAAACGCTGGAGAGATATTGGTTTCTGTTATACAGACAATCAAAGAAAGGTATTATTGATGATTTGTAATTTAATTTAGTGAGAGTTTCTTGAAAGCTTCTGTTACTGCTTGCCTCACTTAGGCGTTAGCCTGTAGCCTCTGGATATGATTTCCACCAGCACGCGGTAGCGGCCATGGTCATTTGCTTAAGGAGGCTTCTGGTTTCCTTTTGATTTTTGCTTCAATTTATTTGTCTCCTTTGGTGGCGGGTGCGCTACTTTTCACGACATGTTTACTTACATGAAATGAAGTTATAAATGTCGGATTGAATAAATCAATCAAAAACTATAAACAAAATCAGATAGGGGTATACGAGATGCTAAAAAGGTTGTGTGTTTATCATTTTCCGACCTGGTGAGGCAAGACCACACAGAAGATACAGAAGAATGACTGCCAACTTCTATTAGAAAAAAAAATAAAAAATTGACAGCAATTTTATCCATTGACAATAAACGTGTATACATGGCACTTCTTACTTGCAACACTCCCAGAATTAATTTAAGAATTCAACTGTATCGTAGTCATCAACGTTGAAACACAAGATCACATCATGGCAATGGCTCCTGAGAATCTCCCAAGCGAGACAGATGCAGATACGCGTCGGTCCCTGTACATACATGACGGCTATACGTGAGAAGATATCGGCGGATGAAGTGAAAGAAAATGACAGGTGATGTTAAAGAGAGATCAAGATGCACGTGTTTTTTCAGTTAAAATTTGAAATTATAGAAAACGGTGTAAGCGAAGTGTATAAGAACTAACCCTTCGACTCTCAGAAGGGGAAGTCCTCCACAATCATGTACAAGTATTCTAAACACAACGGGCTTGGAAAATGTGGATGAAGCGCAGTGCAAATGAGGCAAAAAGACGAAGACAGCCGACTCTAACGAGGTAAGTGAAAACAATAAGATGATGAACTAATGACATCGACGGTCTTTAGCCCTTGCAAACAAATTGTAAGACTTCGATTGTGAAGCCTTGCTAATAATGTGTAATATTCTGAATGCAACAATGTGGATCACTTGTACAATTTTCGGTGCGTGAAACGTGCTGATGACTAGGCATTGACATGGACAAGTATTGTGTTTAATTACAATAGCTTACGGCTATTGTCAGAATATACCCCTTTTTCATAACTCATACGAAGAAACAAAGGTACAACAAACAGTATGACTGGTTGCGATGCCCCACTAATTGTGTGCAACTAAATGGAACATGTAGGAGAACTCAGACAACTTACCATATCCTTCCATAGAGATCATTTGTAAATCCCCTCCAAAGTACATAGCATACAAGCGGCTAATAGGAAGCCCATATCCATATCCAGCCATTGTAACTGCATCAGCGTCCGAAAGATCTGAATGCTCATCCAAAGGGTTACTTGCAGTGCTGTAAAGATACGTAAAAATCTTGGGGAGACCACTTCTTGGTATGCCACCCCCCTCATCCGAGACCTATTAAGTCAGCCGTACCAATTTGATAAGCACTTCATTGACAAGCATTTCACAAAAATTGGTTTAATAAACAAATGAAATTCTCTGAATCAAACAAAATAATACCTTGATAGTGACATCCTCAATTCCATCAGCCACTATTATTCTAACAGGAGGTGCAACTTTATCGGAGTCCATGAAACGCTCTTGGACAGCACGTAAGGAGTTCTTAACCAACTCAAAGACCATAGTATGCAAGTGTGTTGGAACATACCTGTTATGAAAACAAACAGGACTTTTTTTGTCTGATAATAATATATCACTAGCCACCACTATTGGGTTCAAAGTAAAGAGTCACATAGATATCAGGATAGTATAAAGAACAATATACTTGTGGAAACGTAAAACCGATTCAATTAGAAGCAGACCCAATTGAGTGAGAACAAAATATACTTACGGGAATGTAAAATCGGGATCCCCATAGATAGTAACATTAGGTGCGCTGCCATACTCACGTAGGCAGATTGAGCGGGCATCCTCAGTGGCATTTTGTGCTACCTCCATGGGAGATGTCTTTGTATCGATATAACCCACGCAATGAGGAGGGGGATTGGGATTGTGCAACTCAACATGCTGGCCTGAGTTTTAGAGATGTTAGAACCCGCTGAAAGAAAAGTAACATAACTTGCAAAGCTAGCCAGCTAAAAAAATCACAGTAAGAAGGCAATCTGACCAATAAGCATGCGAATCCCAATTCTTGACAAGTAGAAGCGATCCAAAAATTGGTGAATCTCATCAAGACCGTCATGTAGAATCTTCTCTTTCTTCAACTGCTGAACACCCAAAGCCATCATCGGGACAACATTGTTGTGTCTCACCTTAATCGCCTTAATCATTTGTGTAAAATCCTTCTCATCTTTAGCATCCTTGATATCAGGAAAGGTTCTAAGATCACGGAAGGAATCCAAATACCAGTCCCTTACCTGAAAACAAAATAAAGCAAAATTACATCCTTGTAATATCTGATTCTTAAACACTTGCATTTAAAATATAGTTCCGGCATAGTTCACCGTCCAAAATTTAAAAGGCTAAAAAACAAGGGCTCATATGAACTAATATTATAGCAGGCTGCAACAAGAACAATCAACCGCAAGCAATTTGCTCGCGGTTACTCTGAACATTGATGTTGCAGACAACTCGAAAATCGCATAGACCTACTAGCAAAGTTTTTCACATTGTCCTCACTAAGTAACTTACCTTGGTCAGTGGAAAAAAATTTAACTTACATAGTCCGAGAACAAAACTCCACATATTCATAAACAAAGTAGTCAATGAATATTCTACAAAAACCCACACAGCAATTTGCAGAAAGATCCCTCCTTCACATTCTATATGCAGTAAACTAAAACTTTAAACCCAGTTACCAGACCACATTCTGATAATTAAAAATAAAATTGATTTAAAAATTAACTTAAAGTGGATATGTAGCCCAACTTTTCACAACCCTTTTATGGTACATTCAAATAAATAATAAATATAACAATTAATACAGATTTTAACCCTTTATTCTGTTCCACAAACTAACTAAAACCCAAATCCCATTTCTCACAATTCGATTCCAAGAGCAAAAAAAATGCATAATTTAACAAAAACAAATAAAAAGAAAGCACCTTCAAGACGGCAGGTTTCTCAGACAAGCCGTAAGGGAGGCTCTCGAGCTCAGTCGCCCGCCTGGCAATCCGAATGGGGAGCTCCTTGTGCAGAAACTGCGCCGAGATTATGAAATTTCGCTGCGTGGGCCGGGACCCGAAGTCCATCATGTACCTGAGGCTCACCCCCGTCTGCTTCATACAGCCCCATCTCTGCACCTCGTCGATCAAGCTCTTTGAGAACGACTCGCACGCCTTCTTAACCGCCATGGCTCCGTCGCCGAGCCCAGAAGCGAGTACGACCTTGCAGACCCGCAACCACCCGCATGCAACCCTGTGTTCCCACTCTCACAATGCGACACTGACATAGAAGATTTCACACGCAGCCAAAAGCGAAGCCCCGTAAATTTTGTCGTGAATTACAAGGAGCTCAGTCCACACATGGGGAATTTATAAAGACGATAAGTTGGGTGTCTTGAGATTTTTGGAACCCTAGGGTTAGAATTTAACCAGAGGAATCGATTCCCCCATCGAGGGCAGATTCTTTTCTTTTCTTTTTTTTTTCTTTTTTTTTTTCCGTTTCGGGGGCCTGGTTTTTGGATTCTCTCTTGTTTTTTTTGGTATCCACGGGTGCCGGTGCGGCTGTAAGCCTGTGAGGGCCAGCCGGATTTTGGACTGGCATGCAGGTTTTTTGACACGTGGATTCGAGCCCTCATCCCAACTCTGTGGCAGTGGGCATGCTGGAGAAATTATTTTGTAATTGAAACATTAATGGTACATGTCTTTTTATATTTGTACAGTAACATATGATGTACCATCCTGTGTATCGGTTATATTGAAAAATTTCTCACAATGTTGTCCCCAATTCTATATCTTCATCGAGTCTTTTTTCTTGTCTTGTGAAGTTTAGTTGTGTTACTTTTTTTATATTATACACGATATTACGATTGTAAGTTACATTAATAAAATGGACGGTTTAAATTTGGAAAGCAATAAGTTGAAGGTTCTAACCACCAAATCAATACACCACTTACAAGTTAAGTATATTTTTTAATTTTTTTCCCTCCAGTTTAGCTCGAAAATTCTCCTCATGTTATACATCTTCCTATAAAAGCTTTAAAGTATCAGTGAAAGCTATAGTATTCCTTTCACATAAAGAATAAGATGATAAAAACCGATCTGTTATATTTCTAAGGAATATTAAAAGAAAATTTCATGTGTATGATTTTAGTTGAATAATATTATCACATGACTAATTAGTAAGTCGAGAAATTGCTTATCTTACATGTGAAGTTTCGGTGTTTCATCATTTAGGTTTGTGATAAATTCCTTCATGGGACTTTTTTGGAAAAGATTTCATACTCTATTTATTTTAACTGTTAAATCTTTATTTAAAAATATAAAAAAAATTAATATCTAACTGTTAAAATACATAGGCACTCTCTGGCACCCAAATATTTTTGAGCCATTCATTGGGGCTGAATGGATTGGGTGGAAAAAGTACAGGGCTGTGAGTGGGTCTGTGGGGGGTGGTGGGGGGTCCAATGGTCCTCTTGTATTTGTACCAGGTCCTCTTATATTTGCACCAGGGGCCACGGCTCACTCAAACAAGTAGGAGAGTTATTCAACTTTATAAGAAAAATGTGAAGGGAATTATCTTAAAATGAGATTTTTTAGATTTTCTGTCATCTCGCAGGTTAATGTTAATTTTTTTATCAACATTATAAAATATTATGCAAAAAACATGAAATGGTAGAGAGTTTATGAAGAGTCTTTTTTTTTTTTTTTTTTTTTTTTTTTTAAAAGCTGCTTATACTTTTGGTGGAGTCCGGACTCTCGTAAGATCCTCTTTGTGAGGATTACGGAGATCCTTGAATCGTGTCCGTTCATCGTACATCGTCCGGTTAGAAATCATTTTAAATATTTTTATTTAAAAATAAACATAAACAATACTTGATAAAAATAGACCGCACGATGTACGATGAATAAACAAGATTTAATGATCCCCATGATTTTCACCAAAAAGATCCGGAGAGGATCATGTTGGCTTTTGGTGTTGATTTTATGCTTATATCGTACAAATTTTGATGGTTATTTGCTTTAGATACTACCCTTTAACGGAGAATATCCTTATACAAAAGTAAAAAAAATAAAAAAGTTAAATCAAATTAGCAAATGATATCAACTGATTCAAGCAATCGTCCACTTGTTGCATAAGAACAAAAACACCAGATCAGTTTGTCGAATGTTTGGATTTGAGAACAACTTCCTCATATCAAATTAGTATTTAATTAATGAAATAATTAAGTTTAACCCAATAGTATGTGTATAATCCTAAATCCTTGCGTGCGAGTTGGGATTACAATTAGTTCCTTGATCATGGTGTTAAGTGGTTGTAAACTCTCTACTAATACAAAATATCATATTCTTAGAGACCCACATAGAGCTAATGATACTAATATCCTATGTTTTAGTTGCTATTGTAGAGATTTGAGCTCCCATTCAATTACGTGATGAACACCAGCAAAGACACAATGGAGGCAATATACATAGGATCCAACAAACTTTTAAATTTTTGTTTTTATTCCATTGATTTGGTTTCATACGTAAATCGTTTACATTTTTTTTTTGGTAAGATGTGATGTAGAATAGAAGGCTGAATTGATTAAGGGATGGTTGGAAAGACGTAAAATTAGTAGCAAGGCCCAATCATTAGAGATTTGGTTTTGGCGTTCGATTTAGGCCCATGACTTGTTGTTTTGAAGAGAACAATAAGGCGAATAAGAGACGTCACTTTGTCTTGACATATATGCATTTTTGGCCTAATTCCTCATTGACATATCAAATCGATGACAAATTTTGACATTTTCTCAATTATTGGCGAATTTCAATTTGCTAGTGAATTCTAGCTTAATGTATTCTGATAATTTTTCTATTCATTATAACATGCCGTGTTAAAATGTTTGACAAAATCGCTCTGAGTTAAAAGAAGGCCTAACAACACCCCTCGTGTTCAATTTGATAAGCTCTTTCTTATCACTCCCTATTGGTAGCAAATCATGCTTCCAAGTCCAACCTGCGAAGGTGGTTACTGCCAATGATTGTTATTAGCTCTTGCAAAAATATTCAACCAAAAGCCAATGATTTTTTAAAAAAATGAAGCAACAAACCTATCAACTATAGAAAATGATTTTTTAAGAAAAAGGTGAACAACTATAAAAATGATTGGACCCGAAGTTCCATCATGTAAAAAGATCAGGCATGAAGTCCCTAGATCCTCAAGATCAGGACATGAAGTTCCTTGATGAGTACCTTAAGTTTGAAGAGCTAAAGTGCCACAACTTAATTGCAATAAAAGCCATAAGAGTCTCAGTCTACAGACTATTAAATAAGGACCAGAAGTTCTTCATGTCCATACTCCAAATGGTTTAGCAAAAGCATTTATTTAGCGGATGAAATTGATTACCCGCGCTTTGCTCATGAAAACAAAATTGTCAAGTTTTCTACATGGTGACATGTCATGATGCATTATTAGTTTGGTTAGGACCTGTCTCCAACCATCAATACTTCTCAATGCAACTCGTGTTTGGGAACCAGCCAAACATTATACATTTATGAGTTTTTAGTTGTGTTATCTATGTGCCTATTGCACTGCCACAATATATTAAAATGAGACATCAACACAAATTGGAAATTTATGCTGGATTTGATTCATCATCTATCATTCAATATTTAGAACCCTTGATTGGGGATATGTTTACCGCGTGGTTTGCGGACTGTCATTTTGAGAAGACAAATTTCCCGCTGTTAGGGGGAGAAAATAACATCGTTCCAGAAGAATGATGAGAAAATATCATTCCAGAAGAATGATGAGAAAAGACCATTCCAGAAGAACGAAGAGAATTTGTCTTATTTTGATTCATGAAGCAATAAATATAAAAACGAAGTGAGAATAATTGAATGATGCAACAATATGCAAATCAAATGCCAGCTGCATTTAATGATGCAATGAAAGTGATGAAATCACAAATACTTACTGCAAATGTGCCTATAAGAATTAATGTCCCTGTTGGACAATATAATGAGGCAGTAAACGATTTATCTGTTGCACGCCTAAAGCATGGCAGACCCTCAAACTCAAAATGTTCAATCCTTCGAAAGAAGAAGAATATGACACTACTGAACTTTTGCATTCCTAAAGCATAACTGTTACATGCCAGAAGCATGACAGTCGCCACATGGATATACGTCCCAAAAAGGACAATCCGCGGACATGGTGTTTGGACCCAGATTTACACCATCGGTCCGTGCAATCGAGGCCGTTGATTGAGCATAGTTCTAGATCGACGGATGGAAATGTGAAGATAATATTATGGTTTTATCATAATAATTATCTTTTAGTAAAAAATTGTTTTTATATAAGATAAATGGGATGCAAACTATATCTCAAGCTTTGAGACTCTTATCTGGTGAAGCAACAATTTGCGTGCAAATTAAATGTTGGTCAGATAAAGACTATGAGGAGATACAAATGAGATTGAATGGGTGATTGACTGATGCCGTGCAAGAATTGGATGCCATGCGTTTGATGGAAAATGGTCTTTAAAGTATCAGATAATAAGGCATGCATGATGGGATTATATTCCATTTTATTATGCATGCATGGGATAAAGGCTATTGACGGAGTTTTGGTGATGAGGTAAGAAGCCTAGGTGGGCTAGGCTTCTGATGTGATGTGATAAGCCTAGGATTTGATGGTTATGGAGTTATGATAAGAAGCCTAGGTAGGCTAGGTCTTTGGTCATGATGGGATAAACCTATATGGGGTTTTATTTGAAAAGTTAGCCACACAGATCATATTTTATTCTGCAAGTTAGAATTGTAGTCGGACTCCACAATTATCTAGCTGTGTCAAGCAAATATCAACCCTATAAAAACAAGGCGCTGTGCAACGTAAAGTCTCCTCCAATTCAACACACAACTGCCCTGCGCAAACCTCTCAAACATCTTGAGATTTTTTATTTTCTTTTTTCGCTGACACATCTTCAATTTGAATAAACAACACTGTGAATGCAACCGGCGAACATCTTCAGTTTGGATAAACAACATTGTTGCCGAAGAATCAGTCGATCGAGGAGCACCTTCAGTTTGGATAAACAGTACTGCGTCGAGGCCGACTGTGTACCTATCCCATTTTCGATCAAGAAGGGTTTCCAAATCCTTATTGGCAGAGGTCATCTTACTAGCCTTCTCGACGAAGTAAGGTGTTACGAGTTACGATATTCGGCGTATTGAACGCCGAGTGATTTTATGATTCGATACTCACAAGTAAGTTTCAGAGTTCGGCATTATGACGGCCGAACTACATTTACCATCAAGATATACATCTCCTTTGAGTACTTGTGTCCTTATAATCTGGTGTCGATTCGACGTGCTTATACTCTCACGAATATAATCATTGTGACCGAATCCGGTGCCAACGATTTGTGAACTTCGCAGAACTAGCAACCTTGTCTTCAGGCTCGAGAACCCGAAGGCTGAGACTTGTTCCTTCATCGGCCGCAATCGTAAGATCAAGAAGTCAGCAACGCGCTCAACGCAACATTAACAAATTTTACTCCTCGGCCGAGCTCGGTCAATGAGTTGGCACGTCCCGCATCAACCAAATGATGTAGTTAGCTCATTAGTTACTCGGCCTGTGCGCCACGTAGACTTTGTAATTTTTAGGGTCAACATATGGGAATGTTGATGTCTCATGCATGAAGTATGGTAGAAATATAGGTTCCAATGACTCAACTCCCGAAAGTGGAGATTACAATCCAAGCTCCATAATGCTCGAGAGAAGGTTATGATCCGCATTCTCTAAATTATGACTATCCTGGAAGAGATAGTGTAATGCCCTTAAAGAGGCAATGGATATCCAAAAGAAATGAAAAACTTTTATTCATACGCATGCACGTGAGAATATGGGATCATAGATTGATGATAACCAATGGTAATTTTGGTTTTTACAAGTAGCTACTAAATTCATCAATGAGCTGTGTTGATATTGAGTCTCGTTCTTTTTCCGTCAACAAAACTATTGGCCAAAATGGAGGAAGGCAATTCCATTACAATTTTGTAAGAACGTGGAAAATGGACCTATATACTTGAATACAATACAAATAGCCAAAGAATGTTGAACCAAGAAGGTTACATTGGGCATTTGTAATACAGTGGAATACACTCACATGATATGACACAAGGTTACTAATTGAAACCTGAAATTATACTCTTATAAACAAGTTCATATAAATAGAGAATTATATACGAAGGGTTATGAGTCGTCCATATCATATCTCCATAAGTAAATCCCTCAAATATACATGGAAGCAAATTGCTCTGTATAAATTCCAAAGGAAAATGTGTCATGAAGTGTAGAAAATCCCTGAATGATTCAAATTACTTGAAGTAAGCCCCGAAGGGCAAAGTATAAAATATGTACTCAATACCAATGGATGGTATAAATTGCATTTGTGAGTACTTTCATTATGATATTGTTACAACATACTAAAATCTCTTGCAAGAGTTGATGATATTAAATTGGGACTTCTGAAAAGTCTAAAAAGATTATAAAGTGTTGAGAGAAATATTGTCTCAAACTGCAAATCGAACAATATGCCAACACGAATCTTATCCATGATGTTTATGATATTAAAGAATCATATGAATTGAAGCTTATGAGTTGAATACTCAAATGATGTAGACACTAAGAATGATCATTTATCTTCGTGAGGGTAAAGATAAATTGATATTTGGTCCAGAAGTACCACATCTTAGTGAAGTATATGTTTTATTGTATTTGGCACAATAAATTGAATGAAATAAAGCTTATCTATTAATATCTCTGAGAAATTACAGATATGTGCATACACATGAGTTAAAACAAACAAACAGGATGAAGTTTTCACAAAGGTTGCTCATGTGAAGCCTCAGTACTCGGCAATACCCCAGAAGGGGGAGGCAATGGAGATTGATCATGTGGCACCCCAGTACTTGGCAAAACACCAGAAAGGGAAGACATCAGTTGCCTTCAGAATCTAGCAAGGAACCTTTGGTGATCACTTTAAATCCGATTTTCGGATTCCTATAGCTCGTCAAGCTTTCTTTTCAGGCTCATTGAGTAGTTATTTGCAAGCATGTGCAACACTCTATTCTCGTGCTTGAGCCCTCTGATATCTTGTTTAAGACTTGCCACATCATCCATCAATGATTCAACTTGGTGAGTTCGAGCAAGTAGGTGTTGGCCCATATTGGATACAGAGTCCGCACAAGGAATCTTGAACAGCCGACTTATCAGACCATTTTGAAAAGATTCTGTTATCATTTAGAGTGAGAAGATTCCTAACTACCACAATAGCGATTATGTTATTCTTCATCACAGAGTCCCCAACCATAAGAGAACCATTAGAAGATAAGAAGGACGAGCACTATATATTATCCTGACACTGCTCGACTGTATCACTCCTAAGGCTCAAATCTAAGCAGATGTTAGATGGGCAAGCTATTTTCATAAATGATGAAGGAAAAAAGAGGTCAAATAAAATCTCAGAAATACAAGAAGGGGAAAATTTCTATAGGCAACAACTTTCTGAGCATACTTTTGAACACAATTAATGTCTGTATAAAAGAAGAGACAACATAGCCACTTGTTCAAAGATCGAAGAGGCACCGCTCTCCGAATTTCAAAAGCCAGATTTTCAGGATAAAGTTTGTCAACATTTCTCAAACGCAATCTCAGCTTTTGGATATCACGTGCAACTTTATCAAAGATCTCTGATAAAGTTGAAAACGCGTAAATCTTACTGTTTATAATTACACCACATTTGCTGACAAGAGTAAAGGCACAGCACCACTACTTACTATTGAAAAATCTCTATATATGTCGACCTTCGTTCTCTATAACAAGGCAGATTTGCAAGAATACTTCACTCTTCCTCATCTCCGAGAATGCATCTTCAACAAAGCATCTCAAAATACTCAGTTTTCTTCCTCTCTGAGAATACCTTTTCAAAACCAGTCACACCAGAGCAAGATTATCTTATATCATCAAGGACGAGAGCAAGAGTATATCTCATATCATGCAATATCCTTGTCCTTTCCTTTGTCCTTGTTCTTACCTGCAAGACAAGGATAAAAGAAAGCAATATGTCAGAACCTCCATTCAAACTTTTGGTAAGGAACCGACTGCTTGGAACATTTCCTGATTGCTTACCTAGAATTGCTCTTGAGTACTCATCTTCAACTGTTGATAGAGCTGGGTCTCAAGTCATCAACACCGCAGAATAATTGGCCCGTTGTTGGCTATTTACACTAAAGCTAACACCCATGGATGAGTCACCAAGAAGTGAAGGACCATTCAAATACAAGGTTTGCATTTCATTCCTGCATCAGTGAGCAAATACTATAAGAGAATATGTCAAACTTGCATGGGGAAAAACTAGGAAAAATGCCACTTCTGCAAGGGGAACATATAAGGCAAGTGAAAATGATACATTGAAGCATGTGGAGACAAACACAACAAACATGTGATGATTCATCCCCAAGAAAACTGAAGATCACTTGCCACGTGAAACTCCTCATGGTCCAATTTCATTCAAGATCAAGCCTCGAAAGTTATTGAAGAAATCACAAGTCCGATTCAAGATCAAGTGTTCACCACCCTTGAATCAAATTTAGCTCCAGATAAATGAAGTAAATTCAGACTTTTGGGGGAAATCAAAAGACCCTTCTGCCCTGTTCAAGAACAAGCCTATGGAAAGTTAACAATAAGTAAAGCACCTCTTTCGGCAACTCTTCTCGCTAAGAGACTGAAGCAGAATGATCAATTTTCAGCCTAAATGATTTGAAATCAAGGGGAGATACTCATCAGGGGGAGCATCCAAAACAGATCAAGATTTTAACGAGTCAATCGAAGACTTGTGGCCATCCAAGGGGAAATGTTGTATAACAGTGGATGTCCACTCAAATAATTAAATAATGGGCAAGTTGCTTTTCCACTGTCTATTGAAACTTGCTTCATACGAATTCTGCTTTCTATATAAATACAACACCTCACACAACACAAAGGAGATAGGCAGAAGACACAAGGCTCACGAAAGAGGAAGAAGTTCACGGAAGAGGAAGAGAGAAAATAGAGGAAGATGAGAAGGGATAATAGTGAGAGAGTTATTTTGTACTCTTATTATTCTAAATTATAATAGAAGCACCACTACTGCTCTGATGACGTACTCCAGTCACACTGATTGTAGAGGAACCTCGTAAATTTTGTGTCTTCTTTTATTTATTCCACTGCACACATCATCGATTTTACAACATAATACATATTTCAACCCTTTATTTTGTTCCACAAACTAACTAAAACCCAAATCCCATTTCTCACAATTTGATTCCAAGAACAAAAAAAAAAATGCATAATTTAATAAAAACAAATAAAAAGAAAGCACCTTCAAAACGGCAAGTTTCTCTGACAAGCCGAAAGGGAGGCTCTCAAGCTCAGTCACCAGCCTGGCAATCCGAATGGGGAGCTTCTTGTGCAGAAACTGCGCCGAGATTATGAAATTCCGCTGCGTGGGTCGGGACCCAAACTCCATCATGTATCGGAGGCTCACCCCCGTCTACTTCATGCAGCCCCATCTCTGTACCTCGTCAATCAAGCTCTTTGAGAACGACTTGCACCCCTTCTTAACCGCCATGGTTCCGTCGCCGAGCCCAGAAGTGCGTACGACTTTGCAGACGCACAACCACCCGCATGCAACCCTGTGTTCCCACTTTCACAATGCGACATTGACATAGAAGATTTCACACGCAGCCAAAAGCGAAGCCCCGTAAATTTTGTCGTGAATTACAAGGAGCTCAGTCCACACATAGGGAATTTATAAAGACGATAAGTTGGGTGTCTTGAGATTTTTGGAACCCTAGGGTTAGAATTTAACCAAAGGGATCGATTCCCCCATCGAGGGCAGAAATTTTTTTTTTTTTTTTTCGTTTCGAGGGCCTAGTTTTTTGGGTATCTACGGGTGGTGGTACGGCTGTGAGCCTGTGAGGGCCAGCAGGAATTTGGACTGGCATGTGGGTTTTTTGACACGTGGAATCAAGCCTTTGTCCCCACTCCGTGGCGGTGGGTATGCTAGAGAAATTTTTCATTGTGATTGAAACACAAGTGGTACATCACGTGTTTCTATATAGATGATGAGAAAATTTTATTTTTTAAATTATTAATTTTTTAACACATATCCTACTATTTATATAATAACACGTGATACCACTTCGTGTACCGATGTTTGGACCCAGATTTAC
Source organism: Pyrus communis (assembly GCF_041283825.1). Taxonomy (NCBI): domain Eukaryota; kingdom Viridiplantae; phylum Streptophyta; class Magnoliopsida; order Rosales; family Rosaceae; genus Pyrus; species Pyrus communis. The sequence goes on from NC_142580.1 coordinate 8,535,801, forward strand.
ACCATCGGCCCGTGCAATCGAGGCCGTTGATTGAGCATAGTTCTAGATCGACGGATGGAAAGGTGAAGATAATATTATGGTTTTATCATAATAATTATCTTTTAGTAAAGAATTGTTTTTATATAAGATAAATGGGATGCAAACTATATCTCAAGCTTTGAGACTCTTATCTGGTTAAGCAACAATTTGCGTGCAAATTAAATGTTGGTCAAATAAAGACTATGAATAGATATAGATGAGATTGAATGGGTGATTGACTGATGCCGTGAAAGAATTGGATGCCATGTGTTTGATGGAAGATGGTCTTTAAAGTATCAGATAATAAGGCATGCATGATGGGATTATATTCCATTTTATTATGCATGCATGGGATAAAGGCTATTGATGGAGTTTTGGTGATGAGGTAAGGAGCCTAGGTGGGCTAGGCTTCTGATGTGATGTGATAAACCTAGGATTTGATGGTGATGGAGTTATGATAAGAAGCCTAGGTAGGCTAGGTCTTTGGTCATGATGGGATAAACCTAGATGGGTTTTTATTTGAAAAGTCAACCACAAGGATCATATTTCATTCTGCAAGTTAGAATTGCAGTCGGACTCCACAATTATCTAGCCGTGTCAAGCAAATATCAACCTTATAAATACAAGGCACTGTGCAACGTAAAGGCTCATCCAATTCAAGACACAACTGCCATGCGCAAACCTCTCAAACATCTTGAGATTTTTTATTTTCTTTTTCCGCCAACACATCTTCAGTTTGGATAAACAGCACTGTTGCCGAAGAATCAGCTGACTGAGGAACACCTTCAGTTTGGATAAACAGCACTGCGTCGAGGCCAACTGGTTACCTATCCAAGTCTCGGTCAAGAAGGGTTTTCTAATCCTTATTGGCAGAGGTCATCTTATTAGCCTTCTCGGCGAAGTAAGGTGTTACGAGTTACTACATTCAACGCATTAAACACCGAGTGATTTTATGATTGGATACTCATAAGTGAGTTTTAGAGTTAGGCATTCTGACGGCCGAACTACATTTACTATTAAGACATACATCTCCTTTGAGTACTTGTGTCCATATAATCTGGTATCGATTCGACGTGTTTATACTCTTACGAATATAATCACTGTGACCGAATCCGGCGCCAACGATTCATGAACTTCGCAGAACTAGCAGCCTTGTCTTCAAGCTCGAGACCCAAAGGCCGAGACTTGTTCCTTCCTCGGTCGTAATCGCAAGATCAAGAAGTCAACAACGCGCTCAACGCAACATCAACAAATTTTACTCCTCGGCCGAGCTCGGCTGACGAGTTGGCATGCCCCGCATCAACTGAATGACATAGTTAGCTCATTAGTTACTCGATCTGCGCGCCATATAGGCTTTGTAATTTTTAGGGTCAACATTTTGGCATACCCAGTGGGACCCAGTGCTAAAACTACGAAGTTCATATGATATATCAAGATGTCAATCCTGCTCCATTTAGCCAATTGCACGAGCTTCTTGTGCAATTGAAAAAAAAAAACAATGAGGATGGTACAAAACGCCTTAAGGAGAATAAAAAGTCATCTAGGTTTATCCTATCATGACCAAAGACCTAGCCTACCTAGGCTTCTTATCATAACTCCATTACCATCAAATCCTAGGCTTATCACTTTACATCAGAAGCCTAGCCCACCTAGGCTTTTTACCTCATCACCAAAACTTCGTCAGTAGCCTTTATCCCATGTATGCATAATAAAATGGAATATAATCCCATCATGCATGCCTTATTATCTGATACTTTAAAGACCATCTTCCATTAAACACATGGCATCCAATTCTTGCACGGCATCATTCAATCACCCATTCAATCTCATCTGTATCTCCTCATAATCTTTATCTGACCAACACTTAATTTGCACGCAAATTGTTGCTTAACCAGATAAGAGTCTCAAAGCTTGAGATATAGTTTGCATCCCATTTATCTTATATGAAAACAATTCTTTGATTACGACATTCGGCGCATTGAACGCTGAGTGATTTTATGATTGGATACTCACAAGTGAGTTTCAGAGCTCGGCATTTTGACGGCCGAACTACATTTACCATCAATACATACATCTCCTTTGAGTACTTGTGTCCATATAATCTAGTGTTGATTCGACGTGCTTACACTCTTACAAATATAATCACTGTGACCGAATCCGACGCCAACGATTCGTGAACTTCGCAGAACTAACGGCCTTGTCTTCAGGCTTGAGAACCCGAAGGCCAAGACTTGTTCCTTCCTCGACCGCAATCGCAAGATCAAGAAGTCAGCAACGCGCTCAACGCAACATCAACAAATTTTACTCCTCGGTCGACGAGTTGGCACGCCCCGCATCAACGGAAGGACGTAGTTAGCTCATTAGTTACTCGGCCATAGGCTTTGTAATTTTTAGGGTCAACAACCGATCACACTGAAAAATCTCTCAGTATGTTGTCCCCAATTCTATATCTTCTTCGAGTCTTTTTTCTTGTCTTGTGAAGTTTAGTTGTGCTACTTTTTTTCTATTATAAACGATATTACCATTGTAAGTTACATTAATAGAATGGACGGTTTAAATTTGGAAAGCAATAAGTTGAAGGTTCTAACCACCAAATCAATACACCACTTACAAGTTAAGTATATTTATTAAATTTTTTTCCTCCAGTTTAGCTCGAAGATTCTCCTCATGTTATGCATCTTCCTATAAAACTTTAAAGTATCAGTGAAAGCTATAGTATTCCTTTCATATAAAGAATAAGATGATAAAAACGGATATGTTATATTTCTATGAAATATTAAAAGAAAATTTCATGAGTACGTCAAGAAATTGCTCATATTACATCTGAAGTTTCGGTGTTTCATCATTTGGGTTTGCGATAAATTCCTTCATGGGACTTTTTTTGGAAAGGACTTCATACTCTATTTATTTTAACTGTTAAATCTTTATTTAAAAATATAAATGTTAAAATACACAAACACTCTCCGGCACCCAAATATTTTTGAGCCATTCATTGGGGCTGAATGGATTGGGTGGAAAAAGTACAGGGCTGTGAGTGGGTCTGCGGGTGGGGGGGTGGGGGAGGTGGTCCAATGGTCTTCTTATATTTGTACCAGGGGCCCGGGTGGGGGGGATAGGTGGTCCAATGGTCCTCTTATATTTGTACCAGGGGCCACGGCTCACTCAAACAAGTAGGGGAGTTATTCAACTTTAAAAGAGAAATGTGAAGAGAATTCTCTTAAAATGAAATTTTTTGGATTCTCTGTCATTTCACAGTTTAATGTTAATTTTCGTGTCAATATTATAAGATATTATGCAAAAAACATGAAATGGTAGAAAGTTTATAAAAAGTCCTTTTTTTTTTTTTAAGTCTCTTTAACATTCCTCGTGAATAGGATTCTCTGCTTATACTTTTGGTGGAGTTTGGTTTCTCGTCAGATCCTCTTTGTGAGGATTCCCGAGGATCCTTGAATCGTGTCCGTTTATTATACATCATCCGATCAGAAATGATTTTAAATATTTTTATTTAAAAATAAACATAAACAATATTTGATAAAAACAGACCGCACGATGTACGATGAATGAACAAGATTCAGTGATCCCCAGGATTCTCACCAAAAAGATCTGGAGAGGATTCTGTTGGCTTTTGGTGTTGATTTTATGCTTATATCGTACAAATTTTGATGGTTATTTGCTTAGATACCACCCTTTAACGTAGAATATCCTTCTACAAAAGTAAAAGAATAAAGAAGTTAAATCAAATTAGCAAATGATATCAACTGATTTAAGCAATCGTCCACTTGTTGCATAAGAACAAAAACACCAGATCAGTTTGTCGAATGTTTGGATTTGAGAACAACCTCCTCGTATCAAATTAGTATTTAATTAATGAAATAATTAAGTTTAACCCAATAGTATGTGTATAATCCTAAATCCTTGCGTGCGAGTTGGGATTACAATTAGTTCCTTGATCATGGTGTTAAGTGGTTGTAAACTTTCTACTAATACAAAATATCATATTCTTAGAGACCCACAAAGAGCTAATGATATTAATATCTTATGTTTTAGTCGCTATTGTGGAGATTTGAGCTCCCATTCAATTTTGTTTACAGGTGATGAACCGGCAAAGGCACAATGGAGAGGCAATATACGTAGGACCCAAAAACTTTTAAATTTTTGCTTTTATTCCATTGATTTGGTTTCATACGTAAAATTGTTTACATTTTTTTTTTGGTAAGATGTGATTTAGAATAGAAGACTAAATTGATCAAAAGATGATTGGAAAGATGTAAAATTAGTAGCAAGGCCCAATCATTAGAGATTTAGTTTTGGCGTTCGTTTTAGGCCCATAAATTGTTGTTTTGAAGAGAACAGTAAAGCAAACAAGAGACGTAACTTTGTCTTGACATATATGTATTTTTGGCCTAATTCCTCATTGACATATCAAATTGATGACAAATTTTGACGTTTTCTCAATTATTGGCGAATTTCAGTTTGCTAGTGAATTCTAACTTAATGTATTCCGATAATTTTTCTATTTATTATAACACGCCGCGTTAAAATGTTTGACAAAATCGCTCTAAAAGAAGGCCTAACAACACCCCTCGTGTTCAATTTGATAAGCTCTCTCCTATCACTCCCAATTGGTAGCAAATCATGCTTCCAAGTCCAACCTGCGTAGGTGGTTACTGCCAATGATTGTTATTAGCTCTTGCAAAAATGTTCGACCAAAAGCCAATGATTTTTTAAGAAAATGAAGCATAACACGTTCTGCCCGTTTCCTTAGTGAGAAATGAGGCCAAAAGTCAAACAACAAATGACACGTTGGGTGTCAAACTCAAAGGGCAACACACACGGGATGAACGAAGATCTTCTCCGGATTTTCTTTACGAGGATTCTGAAAATTCTTGAATTGTGTTCGTTTATCTTACATCGTGCGATCAGTTTTCGTCAGATACTATTCATGTTTAATTTTAAATAAAAATATTTAAAATAATTTTTGACCACGCATTGAACGGATCTATCTGTATAATGGATGTCAGATTTTTTAACACATTTTTTGGCATTACTTGGGCTTTGAGAGAAACTTGGTAACCAACAGGAACATGTCACATCATTACTTAAATGACACATAAACTTTTATTAAAAAATATGCTGACGATGATATTTATAATTATGTAATATCGCTAATATAAATAAGATATTAGTAGTCAGTAAAGTGTCGATATTAAACACTCGTTAATATTAAACAATCGGATTAGTTAGCTAGATGAGCGATCTCACTTGAATTTATCGAATGATTATATGCATCAATCAACAAATCATGTATTACACAAACGTCACCTCCTTCGATAGCAAGCCTGGCTCCAGAGTTCCGAAACCGGATCCTTTAGCCTCCTAAGCTAATCACATAGGCCGTAAAAATTTGATCCGATAGTTGCAATTATTATAATTTTTAGAGAGCTTCTCTGTTTATAGCAGTTAGATTAAATTTCAACGATCCGTCTGATTTGCTCAAGAGGCTCAGCCTCGTAAGCTTAGGAGGGGATCCGGTTCCTAGAGTTCGAAACCCAAAAGAAAATAGAAAGAAATTGTTGCCAAGTGTCACTTCACTAGCTAGGTGGGTCATAAAACAAGGGATGTGATATCCACACATCCTATTTTACTTCTCATACACCTTTTTAATTTTCGGACGTCGAATTGGATGAATTGAAGAAGATCAACGAACAAAAATTATCAAGAAGTGTGTGAGAAGTAAAATGATCCACACACCCCTAAAACAAGTGGACATGGTAGCATGGTAGGTAATGTTATCATTGTTCCTTAAACAATTGCACATAAGGAGTTGAGACAGGAGGAGAATTCGAAATCCAGTTGTATGGAAAAAAGAGGACCCAACGCAGTCCCTGACAGCGCAGTGTTCTTTTGTTGTCTTTGCTAACGTAAGCTGCATAGCTGGGGTTCGTAATCTCACGATATATCACGCTCCCATCTCATCCAGTCTTGTAAAACAACGTAACAACTATTGTCACATGAGTGAGCAATTGACAATATCATTAGTTTGCATTTCACACAACAATGAAGAAGCCATGAACCAATTAACTCTCGAATAAATCATTTTCATATAACATGCAAAATGTATGTCATGGTTATATATAAAGAGTTTTAACGAAAAGTTCGCGGTACTGTTCACTTTAACGGAGGAAGGGGAAAAGATGTTCAAAATTCAAGGCACATGAACTCACAAGTGAAAAGGTTCGTTAAGACATTAGAGGAAATTAAAAGAAGCGAAATACAAGTGAAAATTCGTTGGAGAAAAGTAGATTTTAATCTGTTTCTCTCATCCCGTATTAGGCTAATTATAGCATACTTATAATTTTATTGTTGAAATAGGCTTGTTGTGCTTTCGCCTTAGCATCGCTCGTGTTGAAATTTTCTACATTTTATTTTTCTAATTAGCGGTGAGTTCTGTTTTTTGTCAAAATGGAATTTCTATCATTTCGGAATGTTTTTTCTTTCTGTTTTGTTCGGTTCGTTTTGACTTGGGTTTGGATTTATCAGTTTGGTTTGAGTTTTTTATACATCAGAAAAATTATAGCAAACCATTTTTGGTAGATCCTACAAACACACAATGCTAATCTTATCTTAATTGAAGTATTTGAACCTTAGAGAAAACACATTAATCATAAGAAAAACTACCTAGGGAGACCGGATGCTTCACCGACCCTATTGACTACTCAAAGGATGGTTTGCCAGTACCCGAACAATCTTACAGAACACTTAAGAAACATTGTCCATGTATTCCGATTCAATTCGGTTTCCAAACTACAGAAATAGTTCGGAATCCGAAAGCAAACCAACTATTTTTGATTTGGTTCGGTTTTTTAAATTCGATTCGATTATTTTGGTGGCAACGCAACACCACCCAACTAATGATACTCTTTTAACTTTGATGTTCCGCACAAGAGAACGATTTTTTAACGTGTTCGAAATATGGGATGTGCTTGTGTAACAACTTAAAAAATAAAATTTTCCTCCACTTATAACGAACGAGGTGTATCATTCGTATTCCGAACATAACGAAAAATTTCTCTACATATAACATAATTAAAGGACAACATTTTAAAATATTTACAAGTTCAAAATTAATATCTACAAGTGAAGCTGCGTTTTGTGCAAAGCCCACATAAATTGCAACAATCATTTTTTACCATCAAATGATGTTTTTGGATGCGGAAAAGGATCCGGTTTTGGAGATTTCATGATCGTAACTGTTTATTGTATATCGTACGATCAGAAATTATTTTAAAATTTAAAATTTAAAATTAAATATAAATAGTACCTAATGAAAATTGACCGCACGATGTACGATAAACGGTCACAATCACATAATCCCCAGGAAAAAGATCCGACGAGAATCATTTTCTTTTGGATGCCACCGCGGGCGATAAATAAATAATGGATTATGAATTGAAATATATCATGAATCTCTGTGTTTTAACCGTTAAATATATATGTGATGTGAAGCGTATGTGAACCACGCTGCCATAACTACACTAGAAGTATACCTCCAAGATTAAAAACAGCACCAACTCGCAATTTAAACCCAAAGAAATAGAGAAGAAGGCAAACTCGATAAGGGAACCAAAGGATAAGCCAATACCCAATACGACCGACTAACTTGAGGCTGGAAAATAAAGGGATTCAAAGTCAAATCATGCTCGATACTGTATTAATTATTTTACCAAATCAGTCCAACTCAGTTTAATTTAGTTCCTAAAGCTAGTTCAACATAAGACAATTCAGTGAATCAAACACACCATTATAGACTCCAAGTTAAGGTGAATACCCAAATTTTTAGGGACTTCATAAATTCTTTTAAATCATGTTGAATACACTTGAATTTTTACAATTTAGTGATGTTTTTAATGCACAGTTTTGTGGTTTTTCTTTTTACTTGCAAAATAAATGTTTTAAATTCAAATCACAAATTCGTGACTAATTTTTTTTTCCCACCCCTTTAATATAAGTATACAATTGTATATAAAAAAAGAAAATTGTTATTGGCACTCCAAATTTCTCATTCTATACTTCAAATTTTTTGTATTTGGAAAGAAAAATACACTTATGAGGAGTGTAGAATGAGATTTTTAAAATGCCAATAACACTTCCCTAAAAAAATTCTAATTAAGAACTTTCATAATCACAATTGAAATTTGTATTTTTTTTTTCGAGTACAATGATATATTTTACACTAAAAGAATGAGAGTTCAGTTATGCCATATAATAAACAATCTAATTTAATATCGAATTCGTTATATATGTATCTTGCTAATAGAGAATTACACGTTGAGAAATATATCATTTTAGTAAAAGAAAAAACAAACTCGCAAGCGAAGAAACACAACGATCTTAGATTCTTAACAACATTTTTAGATGTTTCTTAAGCTTTGCAACCAATTTGTCGCGAAATCTTTCGTTATCTCACCGTCCAACGTCCCAATTAATTAATTTTCGCCTAATCGCAAAGAAATAAAGAAAACATAAATACATATTTTTTTGGTACAACAAATCATTACCAGACAGCGATTCTTTCTCCCCTCTCTCTTTCTTCCACGCCCAGTTTCCATCCTGTCACGATTTCCCCCAAAATTCCTTAATTTTTCTGCAATTTTTTTTTCAATTTCTGTAAATTTTGTGAATGAAGGAGTAAGACCATGGAGGATTGCAGTTAGGGTTTCGTCGTTAAAGCTCCTGCAAATATCGTCTTCAGGCGACAGAAGGTGTGGAGTGTTGCAGAAGCGTAGAAAGGGGAAAAGTTAGGGTTTTCTTGCGGATTCGATCTGGGAGGGGTTAGTCTCTGGCGACAATGGCCAGCAACTTGCCGATGAGTCCTCAGTTGGAGCAGATCCATGGCGAAATCCACGATAATTTTCGAGCCCTCGCGTATGTCTCTGTAATTTCAGTTTCTGCATTTCGATTTGCATCGTTACTGAATAAATTTCAGAGCTTTGATTTTTCTCTAAGTGTTTGAATTGTTGTGCGCATTGTTTATTGATTGTGAATTCGATGATTGTGTGATCTCTCAGAATCCTATGGTTCAATTAGAGGAATGTGAGAATAATTTGTTTTTCGTAATTCGATTGCGTATTCATTCACAATTAAGTTAGTTTGATGTTCATAAACTGTTGTTAAGCATTATTAACTTACCGGAGAAAGAGTCACCGAGGCGATCCGAAGAGTGTATTTTCTTGTTCAGCTGTTCCTGTAGTATTTTACCTCTTTGCAATGTTTTCGTGGAGTGGTGAGTAAAATTGGTTGCTCTTTACAAACAAACTTAAAGCGGGTGTCTTTTAGATAACACAGATAAATTTCCTAGGTTTCAAGGCTCTGAGTTGCTCTATTGATTTTGCACATTGCTCAATAAACCTTTGGCATTGTTTGTGGGGGAACCAAATACTGAAGTGAATAATATTTTGGCCATGCTCTTGATGGTTCATTACTATTCCCGTGCTACCTAGAGGGCAATAGTGTTATTGCTTCCACGACCACGTAAAAATATTTTGACATCTGTACGTGGAACCCCATGGAAGCAACAATCATGATATACTCTCTGGAAACGGATGGATAATGAGGGAGATATTAGTCAAATAGTAGCCATTGTGAGCATTTATTCTTTGATACAGTCTCATTTAGCTTGCCCTCATTAGGTGGTCACTGAAACCAGCTGCCATTGTTTTATCACAGTTCTTCTCTGCCTCCGTCTGACCCAGTGTGTTATAACTAACCGTTGTGATTGTGCCGTGCACTTTGTTAAGCACATGGTCCTTCTTGTTGTGCACCATCTTACATGTTAATTGTTTGTTTATATTTCTTCTACAGGGTGTAGTCACTTAATGAAAGAATAATTCATCTCTTTGCAGACTATTTCTTTGTTTCATTTGTTGGGGGGAGTGGTGGGGTTGTGTAGTAGATACATGTATTCCACTTTCGATAATAAAGTGATCACGTTATAACCACGGTGACTTCCTTTTTGTTTTCAGAAATGGCTTCCAGAAGGTGGACAAGATCAAAGACTCCAACAGACAAAGTAAACAGCTGGAGGAACTTACAGGAAAGATGAGGGAATGTAAAAGGTATGCCACATATGGGATTTTAGTTTTTACTCTCCGAACATTTATCTGATATTTTTAGTAATTGGGGACCTTAGACAATCTTAATTTTCACTTTCTTCGAAGAGAGAAAATACAGAGAGATAAAATGTTGCCACATCCAATGCAATGTTCAAAATTTAACGATTCTTGCATCAACGACTCCGTTAGGTTACTTTGGAATTTTGAAGAATTAGTAACTTATTAACAAAGACAGTTAGGTTGGAGCCATAAAAGTTTCCTCAAGTATAACTAGGATCATGATGTAAGTGTCTTTAAGTCATGCTTATATAGAAGTCCCGCATACTGTTCCTGAACTCCCATGCATCTCTTCATTTGTAATTTTTTTGGGGATGTTGGAAGAATTGAGGTATGCGATAATTGTTGTTATGGTAGTGAAAGAAATAAAAAGCCACAAAAAGAAACAGAATCTCAGTTCTTCAGGTTTTCCGTTTTGGATAAATCAGAGTATGATTTTGTTAATTCTTTGTTTCAGATTAATTAAAGAGTTTGATCGTGAAATCAAGGACGAGGAGAGCCGAAATCCTCCTGACGTGAATAAACAGCTTAATGATGAGAAGCAATCTATGGTAAGTTGTTATGAGCTTTTGTCTTTTTCCATCACAGATGTAGCATGTATGCTGTACCACTTGCTGGCTTACAAACTCTGTTACTACTTTTGATCGGTGTATTAGTGCACAAGACCTTTTGGGGTACGCAAGGTCTATTAGTTCCTGCTACTGTAACAACTCCATCTAATTATCATGCTTCATTTTGCAGATCAAAGAGCTGAATTCATATGTACAATTGAGAAAAACGTAAGTCCAGCTATGCATTCTGCACTATTGTCAATTAGTTGCTCATAAATTATGGAGTCTAATGTTTAGCATGTTGCCTTCAGGCTTTATATTCATGGGACAAATAAGTTAACCCACAAACACGACAAAATATTGTATATTACAGTTCTTGAATTCTAAAACCCTGTCACTCTTCGTGCTCTGGGTATCTGTGATTTTTTTAAAATGATTTTTCATACTCTAGCCGAACTGCAGGTATATGAATAGCCTTGGTAACAAGAAAGTCGAACTCTTTGATATGGGAGCAGGAGTTAGTGAACCCACTGCTGATGAGAATGTTCAAATGGCTTCAGGTAGTTCTTGTCATTCTGCATATCTATGAGCTTAGTTTGGATTTGTAGGAATGAGCTTTTTCTTATAAATCTTTCAAGCTTTTAGCGGTTAATCATGCTATGCTAATCCACATGCGGTCTTTTAATGATAGTACAAAGTAAAGGTTTATCAAACTTTGAAAAGATCAAACTGCTTGGAACTTTATATCTACGTCTGTGCTTGTTTTGTGCCTGATTTGAAGAAAAGATATGTCTGACCACCTTTCTAATCGGCATTTATTTGTGATAGCAATGTCAAATCAAGAACTAATCAATTCTGGGATGAAAACAATGGATGAGACTGATCAGGTCATTGAACGCTCTAAAAAGGTGAACAGCTATAAAAAATAAAATAAAATAAAAAAAAAAAAAATTCAATTTTAAGTTCGTGTATTTTCTTTTGCCAACAATTTTAACTCTTTAGTTTGTTGATAGGTTGTTGAGCAAACAGTTGAAGTGGGAACTCAAACTGCTGTTACCTTAAAGGGCCAAGTGAGTGTGTTCACCTGTTGTCTCCATTATCTCTCATTTCAAGAGTTTTAGACTAAACATTGTCCGACTCCAAAACTTGCAGACTGACCAAATGGGCCGCATTGTGAATGAGCTGGACACAATTCAGTTTTCAATTAAGAAGGCCTCTCAGCTTGTAAAGGAGATTGGTAGACAGGTTAGTTAAGATCTCGCCCCCTAAATACTCAACTTGTATATTTTTTTAACAAAAACTAATTTCTCTCCAATATTTTCAGGTGGCAACAGATAAATGCATCATGCTTTTTCTTTTGCTTATTGTAATTGGTGTAATAGCAATTATTGTTGTGAAGGTATGCTCTTTGATTCATTTATCTATTAGTCTTCTACCCATTTTACGCATTTTTTATAATACTTGGAAGTCACACGTTAAGTTACAAAGATATCCGCAGAGTTGTATTTTAGGAACTTTTTGTGGAGGAAATTTGTTTATGAGTTTGGAAAGTGATTTCTGATGGATTGTGAACCATGCTATCTGTTTTCCTCTCCCTCTAAGTAGTTAGTAATGTATGGAAAATTCATGCTTTCCTTCTCAGACGTGTGTTCAAAATCGTCCTGGGAAAAAGTTTAGAAACGACTACATCTGTTGCTAACTGTAATGTCTGTTTACATTTCAGATTGTGAACCCTGGCAATAAAAACATCAGGGATATCCCTGGATTGGCACCGCCTGCCGCAAGGAGGCTTTTGTCACTGAGTCCTCTGCAACAGTTCGAATAGTTTCCTCTTCCTTTACAAGATTCAAATTTTCCGATATAGTTACTATGATTCAAGTTCTGGGGAATGCAGAGGAAGCTCAGAGGAATAGTTGCGGTGATTGGTTTTTTTCTTTACACATTCTTGCCCGAGTTGTGCATAAAGTTTGTGATTCTCTATGTAAATCACGTGAGTCTTTTTTCGCTTTGGTTTAATGGCCAGCCACGGTTTCTGTAATATTTCCAAGATTGTTTTAGTTGAGAGAAGTACTTTGTTCTATATGCACTCACCATGGAGATGTATTGCCTTTCAATCTTTTATGCACACTATTTTCTTTCAATTTCTAGTGAATGTCGGAGCGGCTTGTTACAATTTCTCTACCTTTTTCCAGAACAATATAACTCACGTAATTTAGACACAATCCGTAACATCTAAGACTACTCATGAAACAGAGCTCATGTTCTAACCACCGAACTCCGGCAACAGAAAACAGAAAGAACAGAAATGTGCCGCATGATAAACTCTCAGTTTCTACATTACCGCCCGGACCGTAACAAGGAGAACTGCATAACTTGTCAAGATAAAAACGTGGTTTTCTTATCATGAGCCTTGACAAATTAATGGGGAGCTTCTTCACCCGACAACCATGCGTTCTAAGCTACCGTCTACAAATTTCAACTGGCAAATCATGCATTCACTTCCTAAAACTGAAAGTAATACAATGAATTGCCCCTGTGGTTCGGCGCGTTTAATCTGTTCCCTGGAAAGAATACGGCTCTAGAGTTTGAAAAGAATCTGCATACTCCGTTTCTGGACCTTCCTTTTCCAAACATCATACACGAGTTCAAGAATCATGCAGCATAGTTGCCAGCCTGTGTTCGTCCAATGTGAGACAATCTTGTTGATTGAGTTAAGGGTGTTTCTTCATCAACATTATCGGAGGCTGAACCAGTCCCTCCAGGGACAAAAATATCAGAGGACTTTTTCTCCAACTTCCAATCCTGTATTGGCCGGCACAGAAAGCACGTGTCACAAAAAATATAAGGGGATCAAGGACTCCAAAAAGAAATCAAATCAGCAGAAAGAAAACCTTTGAAACTCTCTCAGGAATGCTTTCTGAAGGTAGCTGAGATGCACGAACATCCTTAACCTTTATGTAATTGTACATGACAACACCACACAATGCTGCAGGCCAACTTGACTGGTCAGCTAAAGCTTCACATTTAAACATGTATAAAATGCAGTTGTAACTTTGAAACTTTCAAGTTAATATATACGGAGAGCTACCTATGGCATAACCGATTATGTTCAGCCTGGTTATAATAGACTCTGGAAATATAACAGTTGAAAGGGCAATCAATATCCAGTCTTTCAGAACACCAGCAACCCGCATGGTAACTGCTCCGGTTCTGCCAATTACTAAGAATATGGAGAAGTTCAACGCCAAAGCACAAAGAGCATTGGAGAAAAAGATCCAGAAGTTGAACTGAAACTGTGAATACTCTATTGCAGACTTCTCAAGTAACAACCAAGGCACAAACAGGAAGACAAAACTGCAAAAATAAATGAAACAATAATGGTGAGAAGCTGAAGCAATGGCATGCACAAGCATCAAGGGAAAAATCTATTGAGTACAAAACTGTGTTTAAATCGCATGCATCCATCAATAAAATGTAGAACTTCATCAGAATAAGGATGTAAAAAGGAGCGGAGATTTCCCATAGTACAGATGGATTGTTCATACACTCATTGTAAATTTACTATTTTCGTCCACTAAATTATGAATCTCAGCCATATAATATAAGTTACAGATTCAGATACTCAACATTTACAATAAATAATAAGTAAAGACTAATTTCATTCACCATCAGAACTAAATTCAGGAAATGAGTCACTATTCTCTATCAAGATTGTTATGGATGACAAAGAACTAATGTACTACTTATTCATACTTTGCGATTGGAAAAAATAGTGTTTGCCTAAATTCTAACTCCTATAATGCATATAAGTCCAAGCATCACAGTATAATACCTGCATGGGGCAATATAGTACAAGCTGGTGATCGGATTTAGAGTCAAGCCCTTCTTCTGTAGAAGGACTTGTGTCAAGACCAGCCTGAGAGCTTCTGCAAAGATGCCCGTAACCTGGTAAACTGTACCAACTACATTAAAATGAATCTCCCCGTATGAGGAAATGACAACCCCAACACTGACCAGCAACACGTTTGTGAACACGTCGCACCTTGCTTTATCAGTGCCACACAATACAGCCATGATAAAAGTAGCCACTGGCACTGCAGTATTGAATGTAGATAGATATAAGCAGTCTTTTATTAGCGTTTTAAAGTGTAATTATTGTAGTAAAATAGATATCATGAGTCTGTCTGTGCATCAGCACACATACTTAGAGCTTTGAGCATTTGGATGAACGCCACTGAAATATGCAAGTAAGCAGTGTTTCCAAACCTGTAATACAGAAAAAGAAAAGTTAATAACTAAAAAGCTTGAATTCTCTTGTCTTGACTCTTGATAAGTACAATTTACAACAAAGCAAAACTTGACAAGCATACAATTCCTAAATGTGGGCATTGCATTTGAGCCCAAATCTGGACAACTCAACCGTACAAGGGACACCAGTTCTTGAAGGAAGTTCGGACATTCTACACCAGGGAATCTAAGCATACGTTCATTTTTTACCACAAAAGGAGAAATAGTAGGAGAACAGATTGGCACAAGTAACATGAGGTCTCTAAGCATTTTAGTACTTTCATTGTTGAGTGGCATGAGCCTGGTAACTGGTTACAGTCAAATCTGAAAAATTGACCGTAACCTTTTCATCAAATATGACAAGAACGATCTAAGCTCTCTCCTGAGTTTGAACAGTGACAGAAGACCAGATACATGATGCATATCCATGCCCTAATTGGTAGGCATTATTAGCCAAAACAAAACCCAACTACATTTACATTTCAGTGCTTACCAAAGACTCGATGCAAAGAAGGCACTGATTGGAATTACACAAGTTGCATATCTGCCACATAAAGAAAAGAAATTAGCAAAACAATTTGGACAAAAAGAGTAATAACAAGTTGGAACCCAAAATACAGCCTACATTCTTACATTTCAAATGTCATTTTGACGGGAGCTACAACCTGCAGATTTACAGAGAAATAAATAAAGAGAACAAAAGCAATAAATGAATACAACAGAAACAAAAATATGGAGTATTGATGCAATTTTCAACAAATGCGCAACAGAAAACTGATACTTGCATATGATGCAGACAAAAAGAAAAAAAATAAAGAAACTAGAACTACCGTAATCTGCACAATTATGACAAACTATAAATTTTGAAGTTCTATAAAATTTCAAGATTGGCTTCTATAGCTCCAGTTACAGAGACCTCCAAATAAATCTTACTTCACTCTGACCATATAGGGCATCAGTTACATGCCTTGTCCCACTATAGACTAATTTATCCCACTATCTTTTTGGTAGTCACCCTTCTCATTCAGATATGGGTAGCATGAGTTTCAAAAACATTCGTGTATTAGCTACTGATAAAAGTAAATTAAGGAAAAGCAAAGGTGGATGTAAGAATCCTAATGGACGCAGACAGCAGACACCGACTCCGCCAAGAGCTTGAGGTAACCAAAGTGATGTGAATCATAGAAGACTTCCAGTCATATAAAGTTAATCGCGAGAAGTATTATGTCGGAGAAATTATGTGCTATCACTTCGACTATCGACTAAAAGAAAATCCACAACCTGTCTACATGTTCAACTGGCTTGACACGGATACCAGCACTGATGTCAAAAGTAATTAACACATATAAAAAGCATATCCAAAAGTAAATAGTCATACCTTGAAAACACGGACAAGAAAAAATGCTACTAGTCCAGAAAATCCCATATGAATCATCGTAAGTGTTATGGGTAATGGAAAATTGAAGTATTTTGGAGACAGAACCCACTGCAAGGAAATTCACACAGAAAATCATCAGTAAAACAAGAAGGGAAATTATAGCTTGAGTTTCGGTTTAACCATATAGACTATCGATGACCGCAATGTAGATACATTCAGGCAAATCAGTAATGGGCAAAATATACAAATGAAGTACTGAGGAGGAAGTACCTTGTTGTACAATATAACACCGGACGAGAGCAGAATGTAGATGAATAGGTAAAAATAAGTCAGCAACAGCGGTTTGCTGATCATCTTGGGCATTATTTCTTTTATCAAACGACCTAATGTATGGTTTTCTGGCCTTTAGACCATGTTATGTAACATTTTTCACACCGAAAACGGCAAAATTAGCCACAAATGTTATGCAGTCCTAAACCCAGAAGAGGACCTCCTCATGCCCACAATCACAGATTCGTGTGAGGATCAGATATCGCAATGGCTGCACTGATTCGAATGCTTAAATCCTGAAAGTGAAGGCACAGTGAGAAGAACGTACTACATTAGCATAAACCATAACCAAACAACAAGGAAAGCATCAAACGTTTGTTTATTAAAATAGCATGAACTGGTATAGAATCAGTATTAAAAGTGGAAGCCGAAACCAAATTGGGCAAATGGGCAAGCACAGAATCTGATCCAAAACAATTAGCAACAAGCATTCAACCAAAAATCAATCAGTGGTTTCTTCAAGAACTAACAAAACCAACATTTCCCAATTGAAAACCGAAACGGGCAGATCTGAAACGGACCCAAAACAAAAAAACTGAGAAGAACCCATGTCGAATTCAAGACGAAGGAGCTTACCCGACAGTCGAAA
Source organism: Pyrus communis (assembly GCF_041283825.1). NCBI lineage: Eukaryota > Viridiplantae > Streptophyta > Magnoliopsida > Rosales > Rosaceae > Pyrus > Pyrus communis. The sequence goes on from NC_142580.1 coordinate 8,553,123, forward strand.
TCAACTGAAACTGGCTTCGAATCTGAAAAACCCCGCTTAATTTCAGAGATCTATCCACTTGGGAAAGAAGAGAAAGAGACAGAGTGAGAGAAAGAGGGAGAGGGAAATGGGATCAGGGACTGCGGGAAATAGTTGGTGACAGTGGGTGGGTGAATGAGTACAATAAATAAGCGTGGGAAAGCTAAGAGAGGGAAGAACGTGGGGTTATCGATAAATCACAGAGAGATAAAGAACGTGGGGTTGCCTGAATCAGAAGAAAGAAGGGAAATTTACAACTAATAACAAGTAAACAAGCAAAGAAAGCAAGACAGAAAGAAAGGGGCCTGCTTTGCCTTCCTTCTCGTACCCAATGAGAGAGACAATCCAACAGTATCTTAGGCCGAAGAAAGACCGGGCGTTATCGGCCTCGCTCACTATGTCTGTTTGCGACTTACTGGCTTTGGTTGTAACAGACAGAAGAGACAGAGGAGAGAGAGAGAGTGAAGAAGCAAATAAGTATTTTTGCTCTCTACTATTTTAAACGTGTTTGTTTGTTTGTTTGTTTTTTTTTTTTATTTATTTTTTTTTTTAATAAATGATATTATTTCTTTTAAAAGAAGTCTAGTAATTAGTAATAATTTAATTTTAGTTTGATTGTTTAATTGAGATTGTAAATTTAGATCCATTGGGCCAACATTGCACTTATTTGTGTCTTCATGACTTGTATAAAACAAATTCATTATTATCGTAACGTTCTAGATTAATAATGTGTAAATTTAGTTAATCAGTACAACGATCTAGTGATATTCCTCTTCATTTAGAAGTGAGAGGTCTTAGGTTCGATTCTCGTGAATGGCAAATTTGGTACGATTCTCGTGAATGGCGAATTTGGTACCAAATTAGGCTGCCCATTATGAGGCTTAGTTGAACTCTCCCTCCCTTAATATAAAAATATCAATGTACTAAAAAAAAAGAAAATAATAATGTGTAAATTTATCTCCGTATATTATTTTGTTATTAGACCAAGACGCAACACGACGATAAACTTATTCCATACAAGTTGCTCTTGTTCTCAAGACTTCTCTTAAATCAGTCACTCACTCATTGTCGAATCGGGTGTGCATGTCAAATTGTCAATCCCATAATTAAAGAATAAACCATATTGCAACTGTATAGAGTTATGCACTTTACATTAGTGTTACCAATGTCCTCAAATGGCCACTTGCTCATGCGCGTGTAAGTGATTCATTATCGTAGATATATGCATATCATATAAAAAGTTCATACATTACGTGCACTCACTAGAGACAACCCCTAATTCTCTTTGTTACAGTACTAAATCATCATCATATGTCAAATCGTAACCCTAATTTAAAAAAAAAAAACAACGTTTGACACACATACTAAGGATGGTAAGCAAAATTATTTTCAATTACTTCTCAATTGAGTACTAGGATAGCTACCTCCAAAGTTGCCAAGTTGGAATGGCCAGCTGGTTGGGGTTTGGACTTTCCTTTGTCCTAGAAATAATATAGTGGTTGGTTGGTTCATATTTTTAGTTTTGCCCTGGCTGCATCTGGATTCTGATATAATGACATTCCAACTACAACTAACTAAATTAATTAGTCAAACTATCAACCTTAGAGGTCTTTCCCCTCTGCTGCTAATAATAGAAATGCAAATCCTGTTGGTCATTTTGATCCTCCACTTTTCAGAAAATTGGGTTGATTTGATGGGCACAAACTTTATTGTAATCGGGAATATGTAAGAACGTCCGATTTGTTAAAGCATAACAACATATTTATACTAAAGGGTGGATAATAGGTTGATATTGAACTCATCTTTTACGAGATTTTATCTAAGTTAGGTACGTGAAAATATTTGACATCAATGTATTCTTGAGAGTATACATCCCAGGTTTGAAAATGAAAGTCTTGCCTATTGGTTTAAATAAGTCCTGAGGTTTTCTCTCATATTGCCTCATGATTTAAAATAAATGCTCACATTCTAATATGATATCAGAGCAAATTTTCCACACGTTGAACCCAATTATCAACAAAAAAGATGACCCTTACCTAAAATTTAAATAATCATGAGCCTCTCCCTTCTAGGCTCCTAACATTAATTGGTCTTGGTGTGACACAATAATTAGCACGCCTTGCAGCAGGAATGAGTCAAATCAAATTTGAGATTCCTGCCCAAAACTCTTGCAATTTGTAGTTTGTAGGGTCCTTTTTTTCATAAAATTCATGGCAAAAGACAAGGTGATGGAATACGCACAATTTGTATCAACAAATGAATGGTCATAAAGGGGATAGAACTTTAGAAATTCAGAATCTAGGGTTTGGACCACGACTAAAACAAATTAAATTAACATCACACGCATCACAGTTGATTGGAATTATCGCACAGGCCAACTTTAGTAAAGCTGCATAATTACTATTTTAAATCATTTGCAGGCCACATTATTTCTCTAATCTCATCCTAATCCCTTCTTATGGAGACATCATAATTAATGCTACAAGAAGAAGCACCATTTTTGGCTTCTAACCTTGAATCTCTAATCTCTATCTTCTTGTTGATTCCTCATCACCAATGTCTAATCTCTATCAACGTAGATTATTGTCAATGGAGCAAAAATTTGATTTGAATTGGAACTCGATTCGATGTAATTAATAGGATATAAATTGAGACTTTTAGTTCAATAACTCGAAGAATATGATAATCCTAGTAAATGGATTTGTATATGGATTAAGATTGATTCAATTCATTCACATGTCCTGTTGGATGATGGTGTTTATATAATTCTTGACATAAGAGGGAGGGGAAATCCCAAACTGATCAATGGGACATCGAATATAATGTAAATAGACTTAATCGTTTGAGTTACAAACCTCTTGCAAGACATATTCGTTTAACAATTTGAATGAAAATTGTACTAAAAATGCTATCTAGACACACAAAATTGATATCACTGCTAACCACTTTAATACAGGTGAGTTCCACGCACACAACAGTTAGTCTACCTCTATGAGAAAGGCAGAAATGCTAAGGAGATTCTCTCAAAGTGGGACTTTCCATAGACTCTCTGCCACCTTATATTTTTGGCTCAATATTTTATAATGTTGGCACAAGAATTGTGTCAAAAACATGAAGCGGCGAGAGTCCATAAACAGTCTCATTTTTAAGAGTCTCTTTAGTATTGCTCTAAGAAAGATGGTTGTCAACATAGTTATTTTTACATGTCTAAATAACATTATCGGTTTTTGAGTCCTTTGCATCCATGACTAGTTAATCTAATGGCACCGCATATTCACTTTATTGGAGGAAGTCCAAGTTCCAATTTTATGAACTACAGATGTTAAACGTATAAAAAAAAGAAGAGTGATGTTATTCACACACCTATTTTTACCTCTCATACACTTCATGTTAATTTTTATCATTTGATCAACTTCAACTTATTCGATTTGACGGTCAAAAATTAAGAGGTGTGTGAAAAGTAAGAATGGATACGTGGAAAGCATTACCCAAAAACAAAACTTGAATCCTTTATTTGATTTGGGCCTTTTTAATTTTGGGCAGACTCAACTCCTTTCAAATTTTGGGCCTCAATAACTTCACAAACACATCCAACGGGCATGATTCATGTGTCTTTCCCAACACGAACAATTATTCTGGGGTCCAAAGTAGTTCCTCTGTAGCTTTCTAAACAGAAGAACTTCATCCTCAATTAACAAAAAATAATAAGTGATTAGGTCGTATTTAGGCAAAATAAATTCTTTTCAATTTGCAATTATGGTGCCGAAAATTCAATGGAATCGAAAGGAATGAGCCACATCAACAACATTGGAGAACTTTTTTTTTCTTTAAAAAGGGGATCAGATGGTGGCTTCGCCATAACAGTTCACTTTTTCAAGGGCTGAAAAGACTCATAGAGGTATTTCAGCCTCCCCTTGGCCACCATTGTGCAATTCACCAGTGCCAGGAATCGAATTCAGGATATGTCGTGTGAAATACGAGCCTGTAATTCATTCCCAACTACTAAGCCACCCAGTGATAATCAACATTGGACATTGGAGGTTAACAGAAAATACCAAATAATATAATTAGGGAAAAAATGACTTAGTTAAATTATTGCATTAAGAATGCATTATTTATACATTAATCAAATCCAAAACACAAGGTGATACCTCCCCTAACAACCATACAATATCTAAACAGAAAACAGATGTTGCTGTTTCAACAACTGATGCAATTTGTCATCAGCCGCACAAATGTTGCACTTGCACCCAAAGATTAACGTTAATAATTAATTAAAATGTCTAAGTGCATGAGCATGCTAATTTAAACATTCTTCTTCCATGAAAATTCCCAGCAGCAGCAGTATGCATGCATGGGGATAATGAACATAAATTAGGGTTTGACATGGGCTTCTTCCTCTCATCCTCTCCAACCCTTGCCCTAACTACCAACATCAAAGATTCCTTCTTAGTTGATCAAGTTTGGTTTAATATATTGGGAATTAAATATATAGGAAAATTATAAAACACGTACTGAGTTTTGAGCTCATAATTTTAGCGTTTATGATATAGTTTATAATGCATGAATTATACTTTTAAATAAATTGATACATATATCAACATGTCAATCACGTGGTGCATCATATACACAAGCATATATATTATTTGTTCATTACGTTTGTCTTTCTATTAAGGAACATATTTATATTCTATTTCAATAATGTTATTATTTATATCTCAATTATAACAAAAACGTAACAATACACGTCTACAAATTTTTATTGGTATGTTATCTATTAATGCTACCAAGAACTTATCATCACAAATTATATTAACAGTTCATCATTTAGTAAAGAATTAACATCTTGTCCAGAAATGAACTGATCATATATATTATATATGTCAGGCGGCTGGTAGTGTATATAGGATTGTTGTAATCCAGTCCAAATTGTATCTTTTGCATGCTTCAGGTTGAGAGACAAGTAGAAGATTTAATTTTGACCTTTGTCTATGCGATCTGTATGAAACCCTAAAAACCTATTGAACTTTAAGATTTGGGTCCATAAAATATATTACCCTGTTTATACTTCACGCTTGCCCTTCAAACATAGGACATGGAGGTCCCTTGAGGAATTTGAACAGCACATTCTTTTTCCTACCTTTCCATTAAAATACAAGGCAAAATGCCAGACCAAAGTTGACCTTCGTTTCCCTTGCTGCTATAAAGTTCAATACCGAAATATACTGCCGACGAAAAAGACAAACCACAACAAACCTGACTTTATATATTTTTAGTCTGCATCAAGGAAAAGAAAAAAAAAAAAATGAAGAAACTTGAGTCTTAACTTAAGTCATTTAGTAGTACATTTTAATAGTAATTCTTTCATTTGTAAGCAGAAAGTCTTAAGTTTGAATTTTGTAGAAGATGAGTTCAATATCAATTTATTATGACTAGCTCATTAAGTTTTCAACTAATTATATTATTGCTCTTGGTATATCGGAATTGAAAAATCTCTCCATGTTGAGGAAATAGTTATTAAATTTGGTTGTTTAGTTTTAGAAACCCTAATCAATGTCTTAATTGGATGATTATATCATATTAAACAAGTAACGGACACATACTAGGTTACTACTTACTAGATAACAATGAGAGAGGATCCTCGCGCGGATTCTCATATTCGTTCATCATGAATCGTGCGGTTAGTGTAACATCCCGTCCCAAATTTCATTTTAACGTACGTGTGAATTTACGACTTTACCCCCTAATTCGTTTTTATCACATTAGTGTTGTGTGGTGTGGTGTTGTAGGACCACACACACTCATACACTCTCTTTTCTCCCGGGATTCCCTCCCTCTTTCCCTCACTTTCTGTCACTCTCTCTCTCTCTCTCTCTCTCTCTCTCTCTCTCTCTCTCTCTCTCTCCCCGAGTTCCTCTCTTCTTCTTCCTTCTGCAAACATACGGACTACACACAAACATACTCAAACTTTCATCAATCAAGAAACCAATTACACCATTGAACTCGTGAGGTTGTGAGGAGCACAACCATACCAATTCCAGGTAAGAATTCGAACGTTTTCACGTCGTTTCAACAATGGCCGAATTATGTACTGTTCATGCAACCCTTAAACTAGCTTGTTTTTGCAATTTTGAAGCTTGTAGTTGTGTTTGTGAGGTCCCAAGAAGCCTCGGAGTGTATCGTTGGACGAATTTGGACGTCGGGATCGTCCTGTACGAAGTTGGCCGGTTTTTGATTTCGTGGACAGGTATGATCGCGTAGTTTTTAGCCCTTGAAACTAGCCTATCGTGATTCTACTAGTCCTAAACTTCATTTTGGTTCAAAAATCATGAAATTTGGTTGAGAAACGAAGGAGAAAACAAAGTTTGAAAAATTTCCAGTTTTTCGGCGCCGTCGCCGGCGCCGGAGAAGGTGACGGAATATTCCGTCAAATCTGACGGAATATTCCTGACGCCATTAACGGAATCTGTCAAGTTTAACGGAATATTCCTGACGGCGTCAGTTGACGCCGTCAGTGTGCAGTGCACGTGGCCGCGCGTGGGGGGCGCGTAGGTCCGTGCCTAGGACGGCGCGTGGGGGCGCGTGCGTGGTCCAAAAATTATTCTAAAAATATGGGTGTGATCCTGAGGTTGTGTAGATCACGTTGGTATATTCATTTGTCCAAATTGAGCAATGTATGAGAAGTTATTACGAGAAGTTGGTTATGTGCTTTTAAATTAACGTTTTCGTAGCTTTTTCGCGTATAGGTGATTCGTATTCCGAGGACGAGCGTACACACTCGAGGCAGGGGGGCTACGACCCTTCCAATTATCAGTGAGTGGGCTTTTGTTTTCCGTATATACCTATATACATATTAATTCCCATAAATTAAATAGAAAAGGTTATTTGTTTTATGCCATGCATCATATGAATGTTGTTTACGCATCATCGCATGTATTAGTAGTGGGATACATATATATATATGTGTATTTGGTGCTGTGGACGCACAGGTAAGTGCCAGGTAAGCGGTATTCATGTTGTTATGTAATAGTAGTTTGAAATGCTTAGAGAGCTCATAATCTGCACCCCGGTGTTAGTGCTCCCGCCCAGGGCCAGGGCATAGTCCTTCACGTGATGTTCACCCGCACCACACGCTCGCCTTGGATCCAAGTTAAGTGCAAGCCTTGTCGTGCAGACCACATTAGGTGGTTCCGACTCGTAGGTGACCCGCGATTATTCGCACAGTCTTCACGTGATCGTAGCACTAGAGCGTATATATTACACCCAGTCCTGTCGTACAGACCACGTTAGGTGGTTCCGACTCGTGTGCAGATTCAGATATTGAGTTGAGATTGGAGCTCTATCTGCAGCCGTACAGGTCACGTTAGGTGACTCCCGGCTGCCAGATTATATGTTATTGATGTGATTTACGCTTGAGCATTTACATGTGATTATGAGTTTCCGTTGTGGCATATTCTCGAGCATGAATGGCATATCATGGAGCATGATTGACATATCTATACATACGTATATATGTTCATTTTCTGGGAAGTATACAGGTTTTACGGCGAGGGGTTAAAATGTATTTTACTAAAGAGTTTTCAAAGAGCTTTGTTTTTGCCCACTCACGCTTTTGTTTTTGCGCCCCTCCAGGTTCTAGTGGTCTAGCAAGTTCGGTGGTTTATCCCAGAGGGCGTCCCGGCATTTCTGACAGACATTCACCATTGTAGGGTCACCTTCGGGTGTATATATGTCGTATCTTTTCCTTTTGGACTGTTGTAGACTTGCTCTGAATTGTGTCTCACATACACTAGTACCTTGTAGTTAGTTTTTTTAATTATTAGTACTTTTATATTATTATCTTAATAGCTTCCGCACGCGCACATGGCTACGTCACCTTCGTGTGACGGCCAGCATGCCCTGATCTCGGCCGGGGTGTGTCAGCTTGGTATCAGAGCCTAGGTTTGGCAGTCCTGTGTCTTTGTGAGTATTCTAATAGTTGGTGTCTTCTGTCAGAATCATGTCGCCTCGTCGGGAACCACGTCGCTCTGATGAGCCTAATTTCCCTGATCTTACTCAGTTGGGGGAAGTTATTGCTACAGCCATTCAGACAGTGATGCGCCCTCCCCAGAGGACTCCTCTGGAGACTATGTATAATCTGAAGTTGGATAAGTTTAAAGGTAGTGAGGGTCACGAAGGTGCAGAACGTTGGTTGGAACACATAGAGAAGACTTTCCGTGTGTTGCATAACCAGGGGAACCTTCCTATGGAGAGGTGGGTCGAGACAACCTCATGGTTTCTGGAGATGGAGTCTGCAGCCTGGTGGGAACAGGAGCTTCGTAGGTTGACTCCAGCTCAGAGGACCGATTGGAATGTTTTCAAGGATGTGTTTCAGAGGAGATTTGTACCCCCTGAGTATATTGACCGTAAGAAACAGGAATTCACCGAGTTGAAACAGCGAAAGATGACGGCTAACGAGTATTATCGTAAGTTCACTGATTTGTCTCGTTACTATCCTGATGTCGCTGGTAATCCGGCGGAGATGCTTCGTCGTTTTCGCTTGGGCACTAGGAAGAGATGGCGTTCTATGGCGACTACTACTCACTGTGAGTCCTACCAGGAGTTCTATGAGATATTGTTGAGGATAGAGGACTCTGAGAATATGTCGAGTGACAGTGATGAAAAGAAAGATGACAAAGGGAAAAGTCAAGTGTCGCTTGGGCCTCGCCAAACGCAGAACTTCAAAAGGGGTGGTGCTAGTTCGAGTTCGTCTAGTGGTGGTTTCAGTGCCTCTGGACAAGGACGTGGAGGTAGGTTTTATGGAGGTGCTCGAGGCCAGAGACAAGGTGATGGTGGTCGAAACCGAGTTCCATTTTGCCGTAAATGTAATAACCGACATTTTGGCGAGTGTAGGCGTGGCAACGGTGTTTGTTTCACGTGTGGACAGATGGGACATATAGCTGTGAATTGTCCCCAGGGTCAGCAGCAGAAGCCGCAGCAGACCTTTATGCCGCCACCTGCACCGATTCGGCAAATCCAAGGTCCGAGTAATTATGGCCAGGCAAGTAGAGGTGGTGCCTATCACTATCAGGGTGATGTTGTTCCCTATGCCCCGGGACCGTATCAGTACCCCCAGGACCCGTATTCACAAGGTGGTTATCCCCCGTATCCCAGCAACTACATGCCGTATCCTCCAGCTCCAGTTGGTGGTTCTCAGTGGTACCAAGGAGGACAGTATCAACAGGGTGAGATTGCCACTAGTAGTGCAGGGTCTTCGAGACAGTTGGGTCAGCCCAGTCAGGGGCGTGGAGCTCAAGGTCGCGGTGTTCAAGCGAGCAGAGGTCGTGGCGGACGACAGCAGGGCCAGGGGCGTATTCACAATATTTCCCTGCAGGATGCTCAGAACAACCCGGACTTGATTATGGGTACGTTAAATATTCTTGGTTATTTTGCTAGAGTCTTAATTGATTGTGGAGCTACACATTCCGTTATTTCTCATACATTTGCTCAAGTAACGCAACCTCGCCCCATACCTCTAGGGTACGATTTAGAGTTCGCTATGCCTAGAGGAGAGAGATGTGTTGTAGATTGTATGTACCCAGGATGTCCAGTGATAGTAGAGGGTGTTGTTATGCCCGCGGATCTTATCCCGTTAGATATTGTCGATTTTGATGTGATTTTGGGCAACGATTGGTTGCACTTCTATCGTGCCAACATTGATTGTTACGGGAAAGTAGTTACGTTTCACCGTCCTGGATTACCTGAGGTTACTTTTGTGGGTGAGCAGAGTGGGGTAAGACACGGCGTTATTTCGGCTTTGCGAGCGAAGAAGTTGTTGTCTAAAGGTTGTCAGGGGTATCTAGCTCATGTGGTACTAGAGGAGGCCGTTCCTAGCAGAGTTGAGGATGTGAGAGTGGTTAGACACTTCCCTGATGTTTTTCCTGAGGATTTACCTGGTTTACCCCCAGATCGAGAAGTGGATTTCACTATTGAGTTACTTCCAGGTACTAATCCTATTTCATTAACTCCTTATCGTATGGCTCCCGCTGAGTTAAGGGAATTGAAAGTGCAGTTACAAGAATTAGTGGATAAGGGATTCATTCAGCCTAGTACTTCACCTTGGGGCGCTCCAGTGTTGTTTGTGAGGAAGAAAGATGGGACTTTGAGGCTATGTATCGACTACAGGCAATTGAATCGGGTGACGATTAAAAACCGTTATCCATTGCCTCGTATCGACGATTTGTTTGATCAGCTGAGAGGTGCTTGTGTATTTTCCAAGATAGATTTGAGGTCTGGGTACTATCAGCTGAAGATTAGTAGGGATGATGTTCCTAAGACGGCGTTCAGGACTCGTTACGGTCATTACGAGTTTTTGGTTATGCCGTTTGGGTTGACGAATGCACCAGCAGCTTTTATGGATTTAATGAACCGGGTATTCCAACCTTACTTGGATAGATTTGTTATTGTCTTCATGGACGATATTCTAGTGTATTCTAAGTCCAAAGCGGAGCATGTTCGACATCTTACTTTGGTGTTGAAGAGGTTAAGGGAACACCAATTGTATGCTAAGTTTAACAAGTGCCAATTCTGGTTAGATCAAGTTGCATTTTTGGGGCACATCATTTCTGCTCAAGGTATTCTGGTTGATCCTCAGAAGGTTGCAGCTGTGGAGAGTTGGGAGCAACCACGAACCGTCACTGAGGTGAGAAGTTTCATTGGTTTGGCGGGATATTATCGAAGATTCGTTAAGGATTTTTCGGTAATTGCCTTGCCACTGACGAGGTTAACAAGGAAAGACGTTAAGTTTGAGTGGAATGATAAGTGTGAGCAAAGTTTCCAGCAATTGAAGCATTGTCTTACTCATGCACCTGTTTTGACACTCCCGGACGATAGTGGTGATTTCGAAGTTTATAGCGATGCTTCCTTGAATGGTCTGGGATGTGTATTGATGCAGCATGGTAGGGTGATTGCTTATGCTTCGCGGCAGTTGAAACCCCACGAGATGAATTACCCTACACATGATTTGGAGTTGGCTGCTATTATCTTTGCGTTGAAGTTGTGGAGACATTATCTTTACGGAGAGAAGTGTAGGATCTTCACAGATCACAAGAGTCTTCAGTATCTCTTCACCCAGAAGGAACTTAATCTTCGTCAACGGAGGTGGTTGGAGTTGCTCAGCGATTACGATTGCACGATTGATTATCACCCTGGTCGTGCGAACGTAGTGACCGATGCACTTAGCAAGAAGTCACATGGCCGTATCAATGCGTTGTACGCTAGTCGTATTCCTCTTTTGGTGGACTTGCGTACTACGGGAGTAAGGTTAGAAGCAGAAGATCGAGAAGTGGCGTTACTTGCTAATTTTCAAGTTAGGCCAATCTTGGTTGATCGAGTGCTTGAAGCTCAGGTAGCTGATGAACAGATTCAAGAACTAATTCGAGCTCGAGATCAAGGAAGAAGGCGAGATCTCAGAGTTCGTGATTCTGATGGCATGTTGATGTTAGAGGGTAGAATGTTCGTGCCTAGTAATGCGGATTTGAAGAAGGAAATTCTCGATGAAGCACATATCTCGGCTTATGCCATGCACCCAGGGGCAACAAAAATGTATCATACCATTCGACCATTTTACTATTGGCCGGGTATGAAAAGGGAGATAGCCGAGTATGTGAGCAGTTGTACTGTTTGTCAGCAGGTTAAAGCAGAAAGAAAGAAGCCGTTTGGATTGTTGCAGCCGCTTCCCGTTCCAGAGTGGAAATGGGAAAATATCACTATGGATTTTGTGTACAAGTTGCCGCGTACACATAATGGCTTTGATGGCATTTGGGTGATCGTTGATCGGCTCACTAAGTCAGCACATTTCATTCCAGTGAGAGAGAAGTACTCTTTGAGCCGGTTAGCATAATTGTTTATCTCAAAGGTTGTGAAGTACCATGGTGTCCCTGTAAGTATTGTCTCGGATCGTGATCCACGATTCACATCGAAGTTTTGGGTAGCTTTTCAGGAAGCTTTGGGTACGAGACTACTTTACAGTACAGCATATCACCCACAGATGGACGGACAGTCCGAGAGAACTATTCAGACCTTGGAAGATATGCTACGAGCATCGGTGTTACAGTTCAGTGATGCTTGGCACCAGCGGTTAGATTTGATGGAATTTTCTTACAACAACAGTTTCCATTCGAGCATTGGCATGGCGCCATTTGAAGCCTTGTATGGTAGATCTTGTCGCACTCCGTTATGTTGGTCAGAGGTTGGCGAAAGAGTCTTAGTAGGTCCGGAGATTGGCGAGGAGACTACTCAAAATGTTCAGGTAATTAGGTCTAACCTGAAAACAGCTCAGGACAGGCAGAAAAGTTTAGCAGATCGACATGCTACGGACAGAGTGTATAAGGTCGGAGATTGGGTATTTCTGAAGCTTTCACCGTGGAGAGGTGTTGTGCGATTTGGAAAGAAGGGAAAGTTGAGTCCCAGGTACATCGGACCGTACATAGTCACAGAACGAGTTGGTGAGGTAGCTTACAGGTTGGAGTTGCCTCTGGAGTTGGCTAAAGTGCATAACGTTTTTCACGTGTCTATGCTCCGCCATTATGTTGCTGATTCGTCGCATGTGATACCTCCTCAACCGTTAGAGATAAATCCAGATTTAACGTATGACGAGGAACCGTTAACGATTTTAGATTGGAAAGAGAAGGTTCTGAGGAACAAAACGGTGAATTTGGTGAAAGTCTTGTGGAGGAATCACTCGGTTGAAGAAGCGACATAGGAGACAGAAAATAGGATGAGGGATTTGTATCCTAGATTATTCTTTGACCGTTAGGGGTGTAATTAGTTATTTTGAATTTCGGGACGAAATTCTATTAAGGTGGGTAGGTTGTAACATCCCGTCCCAAATTTCATTTTAACGTACGTGTGAATTTACGACTTTACCCCCTAATTCGTTTTTATCACATTAGTGTTGTGTGGTGTGGTGTTGTAGGACCACACACACTCATACACTCTCTTTTCTCCCGGGATTCCCTCTCTCTTTCCCTCACTTTCTGTCACTCACTCTCTCTCTCTCTCTCCCTCTCTCTCCCCAAGTTCCTCTCTTCTTCTTCCTTCTGCAAACATACGGACTACACACAAACATACTCAAACTTTCATCAATCAAGAAACCAATTACACCATTGAACTCGTGAGGTTGTGAGGAGCACAACCATACCAATTCCAGGTAAGAATTCGAACGTTTTCACGTCGTTTCAACAATGGCCGAATTATGTACTGTTCATGCAACCCTTAAACTAGCTTGTTTTTGCAATTTTGAAGCTTGTAGTTGTGTTTGTGAGGTCCCAAGAAGCCTCGGAGTGTATCGTTGGACGAATTTGGACGTCGGGATCGTCCTGTACGAAGTTGGCCGGTTTTTGATTTCGTGGACAGGTATGATCGCGTAGTTTTTAGCCCTTGAAACTAGCCTATCGTGATTCTACTAGTCCTAAGCTTCATTTTGGTTCAAAAATCATGAAATTTGGTTGAGAAACGAAGGAGAAAACAAAGTTTGAAAAATTTCCAGTTTTTCGGCGCCGTCGCCGGCGCCGGAGTCTCGCCGGAGAAGGTGACGGAATATTCCGTCAAATCTGACGGAATATTCCTGACGCCGTTAACGGAATCTGTCAAGTTTAACGGAATATTCCTGACGGCGTCAGTTGACGCCGTCAGTGTGCAGTGCACGTGGCCGTGCGTGGGGGGCGCATAGGTCCGTGCCTAGGACGGCGCGTGGGGGCGCGTGCGTGGTCCAAAAATTATTCTAAAAATATGGGTGTGATCCTGAGGTTGTGTAGATCACGTTGGTATATTCATTTGTCCAAATTGAGCAATGTATGAGAAGTTATTACGAGAAGTTGGTTATGTGCTTTTAAATTAACGTTTTCGTAGCTTTTTCGCGTATAGGTGATTCGTATTCCGAGGACGAGCGTACAAACTCGAGGCAGGGGGGCTACGACCCTTCCAATTATCAGTGAGTGGGCTTTTGTTTTCCATATATACCTATATACATATTAATTCCCAGAAATTAAATAGAAAAGGTTATTTGTTTTATGCCATGCATCATATGAATGTTGTTTACGCATCATCGCATGTATTAGTAGTGGCATACATATATATATATGTGTATTTGGTGCTGTGGACGCACAGGTAAGTGCCAGGTAAGCGGTATTCATGTTGTTATGTAATAGTAGTTTGAAATGCTTAAAGAGCTCAAAATCTGCACCCCGGTGTTAGTGCTCCCGCCCAGGGCCAGGGCATAGTCCTTCACGTGATGTTCACCCGCACCACACGCTCGCCTTGGATCCAAGTTAGGTGCAAGCCTTGTCGTGCAGACCACATTAGGTGGTTCCGACTCGTAGGTGACCCGCGATTATTCGCACAGTCTTCACGTGATCGTAGCACTAGAGCGTATATATTACACCCAGTCCTGTCGTACAGACCACGTTAGGTGGTTCCGACTCGTGTGCAGATTCAGATATTGAGTTGAGATTGGAGCTCTATCTGCACCCGTAAAGGTCACGTTAGGTGACTCCCGGCTGCCAGATTATATGTTATTGATGTGATTTACGCTTGAGCATTTACATGTGATTATGAGTTTCCGTTGTGGCATATTCTCGAGCATGAATGGCATATCATGGAGCATGATTGACATATCTATACATACGTATATATGTTCATTTTTTGGGAAGTATACAGGTTTTACGGCGAGGGGTTAAAATGTATTTTACTAAAGAGTTTTCAAAGAGCTTTGTTTTTGCCCACTCACGCTTTTGTTTTTGCGCCCCTCCAGGTTCTAGTGGTCTAGCAAGTTCGGTGGTTTATCCCAGAGGGCGTCCCGGCATTTCTGACAGACATTCACCATTGTAGGGTCACCTTCGGGTGTATATATGTCATATCTTTTCCTTTTGGACTGTTGTAGACTTGCTCTGAATTGTGTCTCACATACACTAGTACCTTGTAGTTAGTTTTTTTAATTATTAGTACTTTTATATTATTATCTTAATAGTTTCCGCACGCGCACATGGCTACGTCACCTTCGTGTGACGGCCAGCATGCCCTGATCTCGGTCGGGGTGTGTCAGTTAGTTTTCATCAAGTACTGTTTATATTTAATTTTACATAAAAAATTTGTAATGATTTCTTATGCACGATGTACGATTAACGAATGTGATTTAAAAATCACCAGAATTCTCACAAAAAAATCCGAGAAGTATCCTTGCTCGATAACAATGTTGCATCATTCGACTTTAACATTTTGACTGTTAGAGATTTATGTACTTTTCCTCGATTAAGCATGAAATTTAACACACTTTTGTGAAAAGTCAACAATATTTGCGTGTGGGGAAGAAATATGGCAACCCTTTATTAGCATACTCAATCTTGACGGAGCTGGCCCCATTTGATCAATTTTTCATAAAGACAATAGCACAACAAAGTAGTTTCGTTTTAGAGATTAAATGAAATTTTATTAACAACGATCAATTAGTTCATTAGTAAACATGTTAAACATAATCAAGATAATAACACAACAATAGCCACTTCTCAAAGATTCGAGGTTGAGTAGTAATCATAGCTGATATAAAGATTTTATCAACCACCACGATCAATAGTTCAAAAGGTAATAAATCATAGCAACCACAACCATGAAGACTAACCGCCAGAGCGAAGGGACCAGCGCTACCAACATATGAATATAGCCAAAAGATAGGAGAAACATAGAGAGGAAGGAAAGGAAGGGATCAAAAGAGATTGTCGCCAACCTCTCAAGACCAAAAACAAGGTCGGCAACGAAGGTTTTTTCTCTTTATAAGTTATATATCGCATGCGGGTTAAACTTAACGTGTGCATTAATAAAATCACTTTGAATGTATTATGACCAAACTAAACTGAAATATTGATTTTTTTCAATATTTTTGTTTCACGTAAAATTTCTAACTTACGTGGTTAAGAACAATTATTCATACCTACACCAAGCAAATGTACGTATAGTTCTTGTGCATTTTTAATATAGGGCGATGACCAATTATAACATTGATTTATATGGCCAATTTGCTAAGATAAAACACATTGGATTCTATTTGATCATATTCCCCTTATGAGATTTTTACAGTTTATTGAATTTATTTAGGGGTTTAATTTTAGTAATTGTTAAGGTTTTCATAAATCTCATTGGATTCTATTTAGTCATATTCCATGCTTGGTTGGCTAATCTGAACTCTTTTTACTTTTAAAAGTAATCTTAAGGTCAAAACAAAGGCTTATCTTCTAAACTCCAAAGCACTATTGTCTTATTCTATATTTTTCCTTATAACCGAAGCCTTGTGCAATGCTCAAAAACCAAGTAAAAAAGTACATGGAATTCGAAAAATAAATATGTATAACCCAATAGGCAATGTCTCAATTATTATTAACAAATATATGTACTCATTTCTTCTCACCATGGAGACTTCATCATGTGCTATTGAAATAAAAACACTAATTATTTAAATAGAGCATTTCATGACAATCGAATTGTCCAATCATAATGTTTTGTACTTCTACTCCTAACTATGAATATAATATTCATTTTAGAGAGTACTATATATACAAACGCGTTTACAAGATGAATGATGGATGAACTAATTTAAAAGTCAGTAAATTTTAGATACGAGCATTTCTATTATTGTATTTTTACCAACGGCTCACTTGTACCTCAAATTTAGGATGATTTTTAACGTCAAGAAGAAAAGTACCGCTGAACGAATAGTTGATTGGTAACTTAGCTCTATATAGTTATTAAACATTGAGATATATAATTTGGAGTAAGGCATGAATATGTAGTGTATTGCATCAAATACAGGTTCACAAAACAAAACAATAAATGATAAACGTGAATACCATGTGAAGTCATGCAGATGGAGATGGACTGTTCATGCATAGCAGTGAGCAGTTAATAATACAGAAGCAGACGTATTATGTAGTCTATGTATCTGAAATGTGAAGCAATCTGACACTTGAACCTGGCTAGGTATATAATCGAGTCCTCAGCCTCCTGCACTCACTGGACCAACCTACAGCTACTAAACATGATTGATCCTGCTCTAGCTAAAGATATTAAGTTGCAAATGCTGAAACTCCAAGCTGACATATTGCTCGATCTTTCACCTCAGTAGCTTTTTGGTTATTGTACTGTGAAACCCTAATGAGCTATTTACTTATCAATGATGGAAAGTAAAGAATAAGAAACTTATGAATAGCAGAAGTAAGGAATAAGAATGAGATTCAAATTACTTTTCCTAGTTTATTTAACTATTGATTTTAACGGTATTGGATTACAAATTACAAAGTAAGATCCACATACCATACCTAGTACATGTTGAGAATTCGGGAATTAGAATGATTCACACGTACAGATTTATAATAAGTAAATAACATGCAATAAATTACACGTCAACAATCTTGTGGACGAGATTTTATGGAAATACTAAAGCAACAACGGTTACGAAACTAAAAGTCAATTTTAGCTGACACTTTTGAAGAAACAGGCATTGAGTGATGGTTACGAAATAGCGTTCAAAAACAAAAGAGCCGCTCGTCGATCATCATCGATCTGTAATGTGTTACTCTCTCCATACAGCAATGATATCTCAGATCCTAAATCTGCCACAAATTTCATCATTTCATGAATTATGAAATATTGTTGTCGACTGTTTCTAGGTTGATTCTGTTCATCTGGATTCCAGAATAGTTTTTTTCCTGGTGGGTTATGAACTTATGGATTGTATAGGATCCCAGATTGCATTTTCTTTTTATCAAAGAGAGACCAGCTAGTAATTTCACCACGAAGTCCATTTTTTGAGAAGTTGGGAAGATTCAGGGCTGGTTTGGTATTGCTGGTTTGGTATTTCAGCATCTTATGGCCACCATACGATTCATCAGCTTCTGAAATTGAACTCAAGACGTGCTGTGTGGAATAAAAAATTGAAATTCATCTTCAACCACTGGATTACCCTGATATATTTTTCTTCTCGAAAATATGAAATATTACCAATTTACCAGGGGTATCTTGGGGTCATGGGTCTATAAAATTTGGTACGGAGTTCCAGCCTGTTTCCTTGACTATTCCCCCTTTTATTTCCTTTACAATTTGTGCTCAACATTTCTTCAAGGTCACACTGATTACTTGTCCCCCCTGTAATCATAATCCCTCCTTATTATAAAACATTTATTTTATTTAAAAATTGATGTTTGACTAACAAAATACTTCTCTTTAAATATACAAGAGATCCCTTGCATAAAATCTGAAATTATAAACTGTTTGTATATGTAAGATATGTTAGTTGTTTTTATATCCCCTTTCATAGTCTTGTTAAAAAAGAAAATTGTAAAGTCACAGAGAACTACGATTTAATCATATTTCTGTTTACTTGTAAGTGAGAAATCTTTAATACGATTCTTCACAAAAACGAATTTAAACTACATTATTACACAATGAGCTTAACCTACCCCCATCTATTTGGTGTAAAAATATCGTTTGTTAAAAAAAATATATAAAAACAATTGTAAATTCTTTAGAGAGAATAAAAAGACCCAAAAAAGGAGGGTTTTATGTTCTGCAAAACCGGATTTAATTTTCGGATTATCTATCACCCTCAGCAGTCGGCACGCATTTAGACATCGCCATAGGAGTAAACAAATACAAAGAAAGGAAAAGAGAGAAATTTGAAGAAACAGCAAAAGAAAGCTTCGATTTTTTTCATGCTTCTCTTTTACCGTATGTAACGTTGAAACGCAGTCTCTCTCCTCATCACCTAACACTGACAACTCCAACCCTTCTTATTAACCCCACCACCTCCATTTGCTCTCCCCAGAATTCCATGTACCTCTCTTCTCTTCTCCATTCCCCTTGGACTGCACAAACACACATTAGCCTCTGTGCTTGTGAGTTGTGACCCCCCATTTTTGTTTGGAGTTTTTCAAAAGGGGCAAGTGCTTCTGGGGAAGAGTGCTTCTCTGCCTCCTGTCTCACTATCTGAGCTTGGATACAAAAACCCATTTGCCCAATTGAGAAACCCCAGAAAGGAAACCCACCAATATTTACATTACAGATAATGGGATTGATTTGGTTCTGTGACAGCAGCCCCATTTCCAAGTTGGGTTTTTCTGGGTTCCTTAAATAAGAGATCTAGAAGATTGAGTTGAAGAAAATTTTCAAATTGAATTGAAGAAAAAGGTACCAATTCTGAAACTTTCGGTATACAGAACCTCTCTATATGGTTACTTCTTGCTGCATATATATGTACATTATATATGTATATATATTCCCTGTTTGTTTGCTGGGCTAAATGTAGAAAATATTAAATGGGGTTTTTTTTGAAGATTTTACTGTTCTTGTTGTTATTACCATAGATGTTAAAAGTTCAAACTCGTTTCAACTTTTGTGGGTAATGTAGAATTGGACTTAGGTAAGCCAAGTGCCAAGTGTTTGTTGTATTAGGCTTAGTGGGTTTCTACAGTTATTGGTTTAATTGGGTAGGGTGAAAAATGATTAAAGTCTTAGTCTTTATCGATTGTTTTTGTATTGGATATGGAATGATGTGGGAATGCATTAGTTGGTTATGCTGTTAATATGTTTTCACAGTTTGAAAGTGAGTGGAATTGGAAGGAGAAATCTTTGTGCATTTTATTTATCCTGCTCCTTTTTTGGTTTATGCTTCATATTTGCCAAGTTGCCTATTGGGTCTGAGTTTATTTCCCTGATCACTTTGGTGTTCTGTGCTCTGCATCTTCTTTGTGAGATTGTGGATTGTGGTTGAGTCTGTTTTCTTGACCACGTTGGTTTTCCGCTCTCTCTCTCTCGCACTACATATTTGTTTCAGTACCGCATTATGGTCTACCGCGTTCTTTACTTTTATTATGTTCCCAATTTGTGAATGTGTGTTTTTGTCTTTGAAAAGAAAAAAATTGATGGCCATTGAAAGAGGTGAAATTTTGGCGATATAAGCAGTTAAATTCAGTAACAAAATGCTACATATGCAAAAGGTTGACTTTTTTAATGCATGGAATTGGAGTTCTCATTTCTTTGTTTTGAACTCTACAGGGTCCTTTGTATCAAGAGAGCATGGCATCCGGTCTTGATACTGTATTAGCCAAGAAGACATTTGTCTTCGGTTTAAAGGTTTGGGTATTAACAGGGATCATTGTGGGAGTTTTTATAGTGATGATTCTTGCGGTGCTATCAATTTGTCTTACTTCGCGAAAGAGATCAAGAAAGTCTAATGACGTGCTTCCTCTGGGCCGAATTCCAAATGATTCAAAGGAAATCAAAGAGATCAGGGTTGATCAAGCTTCTGCAAATAACTATATACCCCGTAATATTTCTTCTCTCACCCTTGGTGATAAATTCAGTGACAGAGAGTCAGAGAAAGTGTTGATCCATAAGAATGGAGATAGTAGCAGTCGATCAGGCTCATTTAACAATGCGGAGAAGGAAACTGTTGGTTCTCAATCTGGAGATGAGAGTGGTGCAGCTAATATGTACAAGCCTTCTTCACAGCCTATAACTGCCTCTTCACCTCTATCTGGTCTACCTGAATTTTCTCGCCTTGGTTGGGGTCACTGGTTTACATTAAGGGACCTCGAATTTGCAACAAGTCGGTTTTCAAAGGAAAATGTCATTGGTGAGGGTGGATATGGAGTTGTTTATCGGGGTAATCTGATTAATGGATCTCCTGTGGCTGTGAAGAAGCTACTCAACAACCTGTAAGATGCATCTTATTTCCATAGCTTTATGGCTTTCTGTTTTTTGTATTTTCTCTTTTCCTTACAATTCAATTGTTTGGGTTTATAACATTATATATTTTCAATCATCTCATAGAGGACAAGCAGAGAAGGAATTCAGAGTAGAAGTTGAGGCTATTGGGCATGTACGACACAAAAACTTGGTTCGACTTTTGGGATACTGCATCGAAGGCACCCACAGGTACCATACCCTTTAGTTTTACTGTAATGGCTTCCACATGGTAAAATAAAGCAGTAATGTATTGGTTGAGCATCTTGTTTTGGTTTGGATAAAGTAAAGAGTACCACTGTCGCATCCTTAATTATATTCTTAAGCGAAAGAGTTTTGTACAGGTTGCTGGTTTATGAGTACGTCAACAATGGAAATTTGGAACAATGGCTACATGGAGCTATGTGCCATCATGGATATCTCACATGGGAGGCACGCATGAAAGTTCTTCTTGGCACCGCTAAAGCGTTAGTCTTCCTATACCTTAGTTTGAGTTGTTTACCCTTGTGGTTTATCTCCTCTGACTCTTTTTTATGCTTTTCAGGTTGGCTTATTTGCATGAGGCCATTGAACCAAAAGTTGTGCATCGAGACATTAAGTCGAGCAATATCTTGCTTGATGATGACTTCAATGCTAAGATTTCCGACTTTGGTCTGGCAAAGTTGCTAGGTGCCGGGAAGAGTCATATTACGACTAGAGTTATGGGTACCTTTGGGTGAGTACCTTTTTTCCATTAGGAACAGCTGCAAATATTTGTATGAAGATTCTTGTGTTGATAGAAGAACACTATATCGTTATTTTAGAGTAATCCTTTCTTATTGGCTCCTTTCATCATTCTTTTTCAGATATGTGGCCCCAGAATATGCCAACTCTGGCCTTCTAAATGAGAAGAGTGATGTTTATAGCTTTGGGGTTGTGATTTTGGAAGCAATCACTGGAAGAGATCCAGTGGATTATGGTCGGCCAGAACAAGAGGTATGACAAAATTGTTCCTATTTTGAAGTGAGAATTTTGAGATCAAATATGCATTTTAGTTCTGCGTTCTTATATTAAGGTTGCATGTCATATTCGATAATCTGCTTTTAAATTCATAATTTACACGGGAAAATGTAAATTTTAGCTGGAAATTCTTGCTTCCGAACAGATGCATACCCACAAAAACCTCGGAGTTGTTTGATATGTTCTGTGACAGCAATCTATCTTTATATTTATCTGCTTCCTTTAGGGGAAGAAAAAAGAAGAAAAAGGAATGATACCTGTGTAGTAACAGTTGTCCTTACACCTGCTGCGTGGTTCTTGCAGGTAAATTTGGTAGATTGGCTCAAGATGATGGTTGGAAGCAGGCGTTCAGAAGAGGTGGTAGATCCGAACATTGAGACCAGGCCATCTACGAGCGCCCTTAAACGAGCCCTTTTGACTGCACTGAGGTGTGTAGATCCAGATTCTGATAAAAGGCCTAAAATGGGGCAAGTGGTTCGCATGCTTGAATCGGAGGAGTATCCCATACCACGAGAGGTATGTCTCTGAAATAATCTTTGAAATAAGAATGCTAAAAATACCTTACATCCATTTTTGACACAAATATATAGATTCATTCAAATTTCTGGCCTGCGTGGTTTTTTTTTTTTTCTTTTTCCAATTGGTCTCATCCTTATACTCTGAGGAGTTCATAAGTTGATCTATCTATTGTAACTTGGTTGGAATTTAGGACCGAAGACGCCGAAGAAATCAAGCAGGGAATACAGAAGCCGAGTCTCTGAATTCTGATACAGATAAGGGTGAGAATCCAGATGCAAAGACAGATAGCAGAAGGAACCATCGAACATAGGCACGTGGGCGAATCAATCATAGAAATGCAAGGAATACAAGTTGTTGATGCACAAACACAAGTCAAAGGGGACATTTTGCACTCGTTTAAGGCTTTCATATCCTTCAGCCTGCCATAGTTGAGATCAAGGGAAGGAATCGAAACGAGATGAAGGACGAAAATGAGAAGCAACTTTTTCTTTTCTTTTCCTTTTGAATATATAAACCTACATATAGGTGTTGAGAGATGGTTATTGTGTGTGGAGTGGCATTGGAAGGGGATGCCTTTGCCACCGGTTGTGTACAGTTATCGGTTTTTTCTTTTCCCTTTTGTTTAGGTGATTGTAGTTCATGAGATTTTTCCTGAGGACATGCTAAAGTTTACAGGAAGAAACGTTTTTGGCTTGCATTGAGTGTTTCTACCAGCGTTGTGTTAGGTTTACGACCGCGACCACAACCGCAACAGCAACCGCGACGGGAGCTTGGTTGACATGTCAAGCCATGTTCCCGTACATTTGAAGCAAAATGTGAGATGTTGAAACTCAGCACAAAGAAACGCAGTCATATAATTGCTAAGTTCAATATAAGGGTTGCATTGTTAGTTGTTAGGGGAGGAGGATTGTACCCGCATCAAGGTGCATAAGTATCATTATTTTTCGTTTCTGCGATGAAGCACCATTCTCTCAACTTTTTTGAGTAAACGCATGCATGTTCAGCCCCGTACATTTTTTATTAGATTTGATCTAACGATACTCGGTCATTTAGTTTACACCATTGGATCAATTAAAACTGTCAAATATTTGTTGCGCTATGCGAACATCTTTTTTTTCCTGTCATTCACCTTGGATTTTGCATAGACATTGATGCGTTAATTATCCTATATACGATCCTATCGTGTTTGAATAAAGCATGTTATCCACCCACCAAAAAGGGTCGCAAGTCGCAACCATTATGGGATGGTTTGTTCAGTCAAACATATATACTAAACAAAAACACAGATATAGATTAGATCAGTTGGTCAGGATAATGTGTCTAACTCAGAGCATCCAAGTTCAAATTGCCTCCCTATAAATTACAATAGTTTAGAATATAGTCGCCCAAAAATAAAAACATAAATAATATGTTTCCAGACCAGCACAGAATAAAAACAGCTTGTTACCATTGTTCAAACAAAACAAAAAACTATATTACCATGTTTGGAATCTTATTCTCTGCAAATATATGTACAGTTCCAGGAGACTCAACAGACACCCAAGAAAAAGGTTCTTGCTGTAGAATGGTCAAATAATCCAAGGCTCCAACTTTTGGAACTTGTAAGAGTTAGTGTGAATTACATAGGGGGTCATTAAGATTTTGATGACCTAAAGGAACCGAACAATGGCATACGATCTACAGAAACTGTGGTTACCAAACAAATCTCAGTGAAGTTGTCTGCATGAACGAGTGACATGTCGGGAATCCAGAAGTTTGTTGTTTCAATGGCGGGGAGTGGACCGAGCAAGCAATAGAGGTTGTAGAGCGTTGACAACAATGCTCATATTTGGCCGAAAATTAGCTTCATATTGGACGCACAAGGCGGCAACAGCAGCAAACTGTTTCAAGCACGTACAAATTGTGATCAGTGGATTTGGAGTACACCAGCTACCTGCCTTTTCAATTAGTCTATAACTGGTCGAACGAAAAGTATGTCGTGTTCTTGTCCATCCAGTCAACAATTTAAACATAACACAATTGTATATGTGTGTAAACCTATTAAGGAAAAATAGCTTCGGCAAGTATTTCTCGGAATCAAGAAACCGGTGGTGAATAATTACTCAAAAGTGTTCCCCATTACCTTTGCAACTGCCTTGGAAGGGTATTCTCCATTGAGTCTAGCATCAACACACTGCTTCACCTTATCCTCACTGAGTTTAGGCGTTGCCTAATAGAACCATATATTCGAGAAACAAACTCAGCGAAATGAAAGATGAAAACCAGTAAAAAAGTAAAATTCTCAGCTTCCACCCCTCCAGAATGAATAAAAAAGAGAGATGCAAGAACCAAGCATGAGTTACAAGTAGACAAGAACTAGGTTGAAATTAGTACCCATGTCACAAGGCTCTGCTGCCCACGCGGCAATGTGTGATCAACAGGTTTACGCCCAGTCAAGAGTTCAAGCAACACTACACCAAAGCTGTAAACATCACTTTTTGAACTCAGCTCTCCGGTCATTGCATATCTGCCATTTGGAATCACACATAAGAATTACAAGGGGAATGATGTATATGCCAAGTCAAAATTTTGAGCGTACATCATAACGTGATTTATACAGTACATCAAGGAAGAACTTACTCTGGAGCATGATAACCAAAAGTCCCAAGAACACGAGTAGAATGAAGACGTGCTGCCATATCAGGTGCTTGATTTGACAGATCAAAATCAGCAATCTTTGCAACATCATCATCAAAAAGCAGTATATTGCAGGACTTAATATCACGATGGACTATATGAGGCTGAGCCTTTTCATGTAGATATTCAAGTCCTCTAGCTGCTCCTACAGCAATTTTAACCCTTTGTACCCATGACAAAACCGGACCTGGCTGTGCTCCCTTAACACCTTTCTTTCCTGTAGCCACACAAAGTGAAACAAAATTCTGTTAGCATAGAGATGAAGGCGATCTTACTAATTATCAAAGAGATACAGCTCAAAAATTTGCAGCGGAAGAGCTATTTTCTATTGTTTGGAGGCCAACCCGCTCGTTTAGCAGATTAGGAGAAATCCTAGGCGTCATTAGACACAAACAGCTATCAACTAATTGACTTTCAACCTAATAGTTATTAAACCTCATTCTAAATTTGTAAACAAAAGAAATTCTGTGTGCATAAAGCTTCGCTCAAAAAAACCAACTATGTGGTCCTTGATTATAATTTTTGGAGGTTCTAAATAACACCACACGATAGAAATTTGGAAATGTTACTTACCGTGGATAATATCGTG
Source organism: Pyrus communis (assembly GCF_041283825.1). Lineage (NCBI taxonomy): Eukaryota > Viridiplantae > Streptophyta > Magnoliopsida > Rosales > Rosaceae > Pyrus > Pyrus communis. The sequence continues at coordinate 8,578,693 of NC_142580.1, forward strand.
AAGAGACCCATTAGGAGCATACTCATAGGCAAGGAGACGGAGAGGGCCATCAACACAATAACCAACAAGCTCCACAACATTTTCATGTTTTAGTCTTGAAACCACGGAGACCTGTAAAATTATGCTCCAAGCATTAAATAAATTTCAGCACCAAATCACATACAACGTTAAGTAGAAAACACAAAACATTCCGTAGACTAAACCTGCGATAAAAATTCTCGCTCCAGTTGTTTACTGGAATCTAACTTCTTAATAGCTGCAGCAGGCCCACTTTTCAGAACACCATGATATACTCTTCCATATGAACCCTCACCGATTAAAGATTTTGTGCCAAAGTTATCTGTCAAATCTTTCAATTCATCCACTGGAATGGCAGCGACAGCAATGGGAAGGATATTTACAGTCTGAGTATCCACGGGTACAGCTTCTTCGCGATAGTAACCTCCATTATTGCCTACATTTCAAATGTCGAGGTTTGCATCAATCAAACAAGAAGCCATAAAACGATGGACATCCAAAACCAAATGGCATACAAGTTATTATCTTCAATGCTCTTGATAAGAATACCATAAATATAAACACGCACAGGGTACCTGCTGAGTGATTTGTTACATATGGTCCATTCTCAGAAGCTCTACGGGTGTCATCTTGTACACAACAACTGAAGCAGCTCATAATCTTTTTTCCTGAAGGAAAAAACATCTTAAGCAATCTTGCATAGACAAACCGTGTGCGATAAAGTTCATCTAACAAAGATCAATGCTTTCAGGATAATTATAGAGTCGGCTTAATTAAGTTGACTAAAACCTCAACGAACCAACATGCTTTGTTCCAATTCCCCAGTTTATTCTCTACATGTCAAACAAGATAAATGAAGAAGAAGCACTTGGATATCACCCAAAAAATTAAAAAAAACAAACAAAAATATGCATCAAATCCAAAGGTTAAATCCATCAATTGATTCAATTAACAAATAAACTACATCAATTCAAAATCTCAAGATTGTCACTTAAAATCGATCAACAAGGAGAGATTCATATTTACAACAGCAAATAAAATTCAAAGCTTTCAATTTCTACATGTTTCTCTTGGGAATTGTCTAAAAAAAACAAACAGATACACTAAATCAAAAGAAAAAGAAGTCATAAAAAAAATCAATGAAAATTTGAAAAGTAGCAAAATTGTGGGGGAAAGAAGGCTCGCCTTTGGTACGTTTGAATGGTTCTTCTGGCAATTGGGTTTTCTCAATTTTGAGTGAAGTGTTGGAATTGGAGTGATGAGTATGATCAGGGCGGCTATGGAGGTCTGCAGGAGAGGGAGAAGGGAAGGCGGCGCACGTCAGCGGTTAGTAGAAGGCATGCAAATGGGGAGGGCTGGGATAGCTGTATGTCTCCCTGTTCTGGCTTTTGACTTGTGTTTTGTTGAAAGCATTAGGATTCTCTTCCTTTTCTTTCTATTCCGCCATCTCACATTCTTTATTTTATAAATTTATTTTTATAAAAAAATTAATATAAAATATTAACGTGACTTAACTGTGCAAATAAGAGGGGAAAAAAAAAACAGGGACGAAAATCATACTCTAATCAGAAATATTTGAAGCATTTATGTGAGTATAAAAAAATTGACGAACAATATGTTTTAAGAAATATTAAAATTTTATCCTAATAATTAAATAAATAAATTATTTCAAATTAAATTGAACTTTTACAAACATAATTTATGAATCTAAACTTAAGAAATAGACGGTATTTTTTATCTTTCCTTAAAGGGGCGTATAAATATCTATCTCTTTTACATTTGTGTCATTATACATAAATAATTAAATAAAGGCCCAAGTCTAATCTGTCCATTGTACATGGAACAATTTTGACCCATGCTTCACCTTCGGGTCCAGAGAAAAGGTCCGACTGAATTCCGTGGTCAAGTTTTAGACTTGGTTCACAAATGGCAGTCCAACGTTTTTAGATTCGAAGCCAAAAATTACACAACTGTAGTCTTGACTTGTCTTGTATACCCTTCTTTCTTATTTTTTGGCTTTTTAATTCTTCTTTGTTTTATTCGATGCAAAGGCTAGAAATAAGTAGGGGTCGTGTATAGGGAGAAAATTCTTTGTGGAAGTCATTTCGTTTCTTTTTTTATCAAGGAGATGGAATTCAAATTTAAAATCTCTTCCAACAATGAAAAGAGATGTATCACTAAACTAACAACTAAATAACACCGAGCATGTGTCTTCAAAACTAAATATTTCTTCACTACAAGAGGCCGCTTCAATATGGTGACCGTCCAAACTTAGACTTGCAAACGAAGTTTGTCTCCCCTTTATGTTGCTAATAGTTCTACTTTACAAATACAAAAATATCGATCATCGGTTTCAGCCTCAATAAACCGAATACCTTGAATTACAAGAGTTATCTTTGTTGTGTATTTACCTTTCTCAGTACGTACCTTATTAGGTGATGCGATGCGAGGCAATACACACCTAAATTTCTTAAATAGTTTAAGAAAGTGACGAAAAAGAATGCTTAAAAACGAAAGGGATTGGTAAAAGGGAAGTCTCATCATTTCCATCTATCACTCTCACACCAGCCATGACGACACCATCTCCTCCAGATATCAAGCATCACAGCTAGGCAAATCAACCATTGTCTTTTACATAATCTCTAATTGTTAATTTGTACATATAGCTGCTGCTAATTACATGTTTTTATTTATTACTTTCCGTGTAAAGTCACTCCTGGACTAGTATATCATCTTGTATTATTCCTTGTAAACATATAAATGAAAACTATTCTACCTGACTCAAAACATTATATGGTATCAACAATCCCTAAGCTTTAACGAGTTGTTTCTTAATTTTTTTCCTTGTGCGCTCATAATGTCAGACGAGCAATCAACCAACTCCGGTTCCGTTGCCCACCCGTCGAACTCTTTGCTTTCAGTTGATAACTCCAAATCGTTGATTACGATCAATGCCGCTGCCCAACTACCTGTTAAACTCACGCCCATGAACTATCTTTCTTGGCGTGCTCAATTTATTGCCCTCCTCATAGGGTATGATCTCCTGAGATATGTCGATGGAACATATCCCTGCCCAGAAAAATCAAACACCTTGTCATCCGGCGTATAATCTTTGGCTATGTTAAGATCAGCTACTGCTCCATGCCATCTTCACATCCATTTCCGAACAAGTTGTCTCTCTTATTGCCTTTGCCCCAAACTCCAAGGCTGCATGGGACAAACTCAAACAACTCTATGCCAATTGAGCTCGATCTCGTGTCATGAGTCTCAAAGAACACATTACTCTTATACGTCATGACTCCAAGCCCGTTTCTGAATATCTCCAAGTTGTCAAAGCCATTGCCGATGGACTTGCTCTTATTGGTGCTCCCATTAGTGATGATGACCTCGTCATACACATCTTAAATGGTGTTGAATTTGAGTTCAAAGAACTTGCAGCTGTTGTTCGTGCTTGGGACAACCCTATTTCTTTTGAAGACCTCCATGATAAACTTAATTGCTCTTAAATGCGAAGACCATATTGGGCCGAGTTGTTCTTAGCCCAGCCAGCCACCACCATGCCAAACAACCCCACGGCAAGCCATGCTGTGGCCTTCTCCAACCAACTTGCACACATCCTCGACCCCCGTTGAGCCAAATTTCAAGACCCGAGGCTCCTGAAAATTACGAAGACAAGGAAAAATTAATTTTTTTCTTACCCTGGTGCGGCATGAAGATGAAAAAGGCAACGAAATACAGTCATTTGCATGGGCAATTGTAGAAGATTGCTAGGGGAGGGGGAATAAATATCCTTTAGCTTTCTCTCTCTTGTAGAGTAGAATAAATTGCTCTCTAAAGTTGATTTAATAATCTATTGAAGGTAGACTTAAATAGACTTTAGAAGTATTTTATTTCCCTTTCATAGAAGGATCTAATTTCCAATTAAAGAGGGAATCTACATCAAAACAGGAAACAATCCTATGTTTCCTAAAGCAAGATCTCTGCACCTGCTGTCTTTTCCTATGAGCAACCCAATAAGTGTGGGGGCATTTGTGGAGCCAAAAATAATCAAGAAAAATATTGAGGCGACATGTGGATTTTTGGATGAAAAAGACAAAATTACCCTTGAGGCACACTGGAACTCCCATGCGCAAGCAGTGGACAATCGCAGCTCAATCAAGGTCAAAGGTGATCAAGATAGGTATTTATTCAAAACTTATTTCATCAATCCTCATCAAATCCTCCCCACAAGGTAACCCCAATTATTCATTCAAATTAGGTATTCATTCAAAACCTATAAATAGTCCTCATTTCTCCAAAAACCAAAGTCCAATTCTCTTCTAAAATTCTTCAAATTTCTCTAAACACTTTTCCCTCAAATTCTACCTTTGGCATCGGAGGTTCTTTGGCCAAAGCCACCCCCCCCCCCCCAATTCATTATGGGTGCGTGAGGCTCTTGGCCTTGACCTAATGTGTTAATTGTTTTGCATGTGCATTTTCGTCTAAGAAGAAGAAGGTAGAAATTTGCATCCACACTGCTAATTACATGTTTTCATTTATTACTTTCCGTGTAAAGTCACTCCTAAACTAGTATATCATCTTATTCCTTGTAGACATATAAATGAAAGCTATTTAGCCAGACTCAAAACATTATAATTGGAAGGCGTTACGCCGTACGTAATCTGTAATGGTTTTAACATGGAGTCAAGATGGGAAGCTAGGGTTCTGGTGTGCATGAGGAATGAAGATGACCTGATGACCCGATCTACCCTTCCCTTTGTGCTTTTGAAATCGTGCAAATTGCCAAATCGACAAAAGCTTTTTTCATATGATGGAAATATCCAACATCCTGGGGGGACACCAGTGCAATGCATGCATGGATCCGGCCATTCAGTTTTCATAGCCAGAATTCAATTGATCACGACGTAATTCAATGAGCATTTGAAGACTATTCCATCGGTATTTGAAAGATTAAAAATTAACGAACGCCTAAAACAAATATCGACGAAGTACGTACCCATCCTGCGTTCCTCATGTGATTGTTGTGGAGCCAAAAATAATCACAAGGCGATACGTGGATTTTTTGGACGAAGAAGACAAAAATACCCTTGGGGTGTATCAGGATTCCTACGTGCGAGTAGCAAGCAATCATCCTCAACCAAGTCAGAAATGCCCAAAATAGGTAACAATTCAAAACCTATTTCATTCCATATATTTCTTACCTCTTTTTCCCTCTTTTAGCTAATCAATTAGCTATCATTACATAACCTTCAAAATATTCATTCCAAAAATATGTTAATTGGCTAATTAATGGATTAATTACGCAATTAATCCATTGAATGTCAATTAAGTCACCCAATTAACCACAAAATATACCCCAAAATCCCAGAAGGCCGGGCACCCTTGTTGATCTCATCATATTTACCTATTTTATCATACTAATTAGCTAGTTAATTTGACAATAATTATATTTGCTAAATTAACTAGTCAATTATTCCCATAACTCCTAAATTCAACCTAAATCAAGAACCTAGCCCACAAAAGGAGCTAGGTGGCAGGTCCTCTCTCACCCAAAGAGGCCGGCCATTCTCCTATAAAAATGCTCATATTTTCTCTAAAAGACACTTCTAACTCTCTTACTAAAATTCTCTAAAAATTCTCAAACACTTTCTCTCTAAATTTGACTTTGGCATCGGAGGTTCTTCGACCAAAGTCCCCCCCCCCCCAGTTCATCGTGGGTGCGTGAGGCTCTTGGCCTTGACCAAAGGTGTTAATTGTTTTGTAGGTGCAATTTTGTCCAAGATCAAGGAGGAAGAAATTTGCATCCACAAATTGGTGCTTTCATTGAGAGTTGAGATCCATACTCGTAGAAGACTCTCGCATAAAAATGTTTTTCTTTATTTTCTAGTCCATTTGAATATTTTTCATACGTTCTTATTATTAGAATTTTTTATTTGCAAAGGTTCTTTGATAAAACGTATAAGAAAAATATAATGGCTCGACATTTAGAAAATTCCACAAGAAAAAATTCCAATACTCAAGAAATGGGACCACGGAGATCCACGAGGCAAAATGCGATCGTAAGCAGAGTGGCACCACCACTACGAGGTTCCATTATGGCCCAAGCTGTGCCATCCAAGCTTACACGGGCTCGAGCCCAAGCCTCGCATTCGCATGCATCACGCACTGAGCAACTTGCTTCCATTGCCTAGCCTGCTCCCGTGATCTAGCCTGCTCCCGTAGCCCAGCCTGCCCCTGTGATCCAGCCTACTCCCATAACACAGCATGCTCCTGCAACCCAGCCTACTATCATGGCTTCCCAAGCAGCCCAAGTCGCACCGAGACTATCTCAACCATTCAGACCAATCATTGAGCTGGAGGTATTTTCACCACGTTTTTCCACGGATTTGACATTTCCCAACTCAAATCTTGAGCCCGGGGCCCACCATCTTCCCGTTGCTTAAGGAGGCACATTCCATCCAAGCTTTTCCGATCCGAATGGTGAACAAAACTTGTCCCGACAAATCATAGAATTGACAAGCGCCCTTGCACAGCAGACGGCCTTGGTAAATCAACTTTTGCAATGCACTGAGATCCAATGTGCCCTAGATGAGGTGTCTCGAAATAGGATAATGGCAAACGAGGAACCTCTCAAGCAGCCACTCAACCAACCACAGGTCGAGCATTCGGGCAATGTACACTCCCGATTGGGCCCCCGAAACAGCGTATGCTAGCGTCTTAGCGGGTAGAGGAGCGCGCGCTCTTGACTAGGCCCACAGACAAGTATACATTCACGGTTGGGGCCACACTCCGATAATCAACATGACAGCCTTTTAGGCAAAACATTCATTCGCGGTTAGGTCCACGATGAGCATTATCCATATCACATTAGAGCATGCAGCATGACAACCAGAGAGAAGCGGTTATTCAATCCGGTTCAAGTTTAACCAGCAGCTTGCGAAAAAATCCTTCGCCTGCTAGGAATTTATCTCATATACAACAGTCGCGACATAAACAAACCAAGCGTGTAGAAGGGTAGCCTGGACCAGCAGATCAAGACTTGAGGCAGCCGAAAGCTCTGCTACCTCAACAAAGGTAGATCCAAGAAGAGGTAGAAAGACTTTTCAATGAACGATTGCATGATTTTCAATACAACGAAATGGTTGATGAAGCACTAAGGTGAGATATGACCAACATAAGCAAGTCACCCTTCATAGACGAGATTGAGCAGGCAGAACCTCCACACAAGTTTAGCATGCCGCACTTCACATCTTTCAAAGGAGATGGAGATCCAAAGAGGCACTTGAAGCACTATCGAAGCGCGATAGTCCTTTATCAGAACAATGATGCCCTTATATGCAAAATATTCGCCACCACTCTACAAGGTGAGGCACAAGATTGGTTTCACACCTTGCCACTATGATCCATCCAGAATTTTGATGATATTTCTTTAGTTTTCACCAAAGAATACTCATCTTATCGCTCGATCAAGAAAAAGTCTGATCACTTGTTCAACATAAAGAAAAACCCAAAGGAGTCACTCCGCGACTACGTGAAGATGTTCAAATTGAAGAAGGCGAAGACCGTCGGATGTGATAACTCGATAGCAAGTGTAGCCTTCCAAAAAGAACTCCCAGCAGACCACCCACTGTTCGGAGAAATAATCATGAAAGAAGACCTAACTTTAGCAGATTCCTTCGCCCTGGCAGAGAAACATGCATTTTGGGACGAGGCTCGACGAGCAGAGAAGGCACCCGAGCAGACTCAAAAAGAGTCGACAACTGTTCAAAGGAAGAAGGACAGGAAACCGCCTAGCAAAGCCAAGCAGGAGGCCAAGCGCAGGGTCTAACCCATAATTAAAGAAGGCTCGATAACTAAAAACTATTCTAAGTTCTTGATTCCGATCCATTAAATCCTTTGTGATATCAAGAAAGAGTCGTGGTTCAAGCTGTCGAAACAATCAAAATGAGATACTTCTAAGTTAGACCATACCAAGTATTACGCATTCCACTGAGGTCCCAATCACACAACCGACGACTGCTACACTTGGAAGAACTACCTAGAGAAGCTCGTGAAAGAAGGCAAAGTCGATAGATACTTGGACAAGCTGGCTGTGCAGCTAAGAAGGAATGCAGACGAGAATAAGGAGCCGTCAACCAAGATGATTCGAATCAATGGCATTTTCGCCGAATCCGAAGGCCACTAATAACTCCAAAAAGAGAAAGATCCAGCAAACTTTACTAATCTCACAAATCCAAGCTGGCGATATCCAACTTGGACCTATTATTGGTTTTACTGAGCAGGATGCAGAAGACGTCGATTTCCCGTATGATGATGCACTAGTAGTATCTGTCCAACTAGCCCATGTTATAGTTGACAAGATGATGGTTGACAATGGAAGTGCAGTCAACCTACTACAACTCTCAGTCATTCAAAAGATGGGCCTGGAAAGCACAATCATACCCCGAGCAGAAGTACTTACTAAATTCAACGGACATACCTCAACTGCCATCAGCCACATCACACTTGACGTGAAAACACCGCTAGTCGTCTCAAAACAAATGTTCACAATCGTAACCGACCCATCTCTCTACAATGGGATTCTTAGGAGACCTTGGTTAATCAAGCTAGATGTCGTCACTTCAGTCAAATATCAAAAAATTCGATTCCGTATCCCGGGAGGAGGAGGAGGAGAGATCAAGTCTGACCAGGCATCATCACGATGATGCACTGTGCAAATGTTGAAATAAACAAAACAGAAGACCTTTACCCCCCCCCCCCGGTAGAGGCTACCGAAGTCCAAAAAGGTGAAGAAGCTACCAAATAGCAATTACACCAGGTGGATCAAGAAGATGGCGCCCAAACAGACGAGATAGGATGAAAACCTGAAAAGGACGCCGAAGACATCATTCTTGATCCCCAGCAGTCGGAAAAGACGGCTAGAATTGCTCATGTCTAAGCCCAGTTGAGAGAGAAGAAATCACGACTTTCCTTAGAGAAAACCGAGATATCTTCGCATGGTCATCATCCTACATGCCCGGCATTGACCCCGAGGTGACCTGCCACAAACTGCACATCAACCCCACTGCCAAACCGGTAATCCAAAAGGGAAGACATTTTGCACCTGAGCGAGTAGTGATCATCGAGGCAAAAATTGACAAGCTATTGGAGGCCGAATTCATAGAAGAGGTAGCACAATCAGCATAGCTTGCCAATGTCATACTAGTCATGAAGAAAAAGAAAGGCAAATTAAGGGTTTGCGTAGACTACACCGACCTCAATAAAGCATGCCCAAAAGACCCTTATCCTGTCCCCAGGATCGATCTATTAGTAGATTCAACTTCTGGGAACTAGCTGCTCAGCTTTTTGGATGCATACTCCAGTTACGACCAAATAGCCATGTACGAGCCTAACAAGGAGAAAACTGCGTTCATGATAGAGCGGGGCACTTACTGCTACAAGGTCATACCTTTTGGCCTAAAAAACGCAGGATCCACTTACCAAAGGTTAGTAAATATGATGTTTAAGAAACAAATTGGGGTAACCGTAGAAGTCTATGTCAATGATATCATGGTAAAGGGTAACCAACGGTCAGACCACATTCGCAACTTGGCAGCTTTCAATATCCTTAGAAAGTACAAAATGAAGCTCAACCTTACCAAATGCACGTTTGAAGTATCTTCAGGCTGATTCTTAGGGTACTTAGTAACTCAACGAGGAATTGAAGCACATCCCAAGCAAATCCGAGCAATCTTAGAGATGAAGTCTCCAACTACCTTGAAGAAGATCCAAAGCTTGACCGAACGAGTAGCTACCCTCAACCGCTTCCTCTCATGGTCCACCAATCGATGCAAACCTTTTTTCAAAGCTATCAAGAGGGCACAACGAGAAAAATGGGACGAAGAGTGCGAAAAAGCTTTCCAAGACTTGAAGAAGTATCTCACGTCACCTCCCTTACTATCTAAACCAGAAACAGCGGAGGATTTATACATTTATCTGGCAGTTTCCGAAGTAGCAGTGAGCTTTGCCCTCATACGAGAAGAGCTAGGAACTACCGGTATTCTACACTTCTAAAGCTCTTCTCGATGTGGAAACAAGATATCCGAAGATCAAAAAATTGATTTTGGCATTAGTTGTTGCGGCTCGGAATCTCAGACTATACTTTCAAGCTCATACAATCATTGTCATAACTCAGTATCCTCTACGATCAATCTTACATGGTCCAGACGCTTCCCAACGAGTGATGAAATGGGCATTAGAACTTGGCCAATATGGTTTAGTTTTCCGACCTCGCACAATGATAAAGGCCCAAGCCTTAGTGGACTTCATAGCAGAATTCGCACTTAGCCTAGGCGATGCAACAAAGCAGCCTAGCAATACTCCAGAAGCAGTCGAACATGCCTTAGCCATGCTTGCATCCCCAAGCGAAGATTTTTGGCATTTGCATGTTGACAGCACATCCAACTACAAAGGCTTGGGGGCAGGCGTGGTCCTTGTTTTAGACGGCTCAATACTTGAGCAGGTGATCACTCTAGGCCTCAAAACATCCAACAACAAAGCAGAATATGAGGCTCTACTAGCAGGCCTCCGAATGGCGAAAGACTTGGCGGTGAAGAAGCTCGCAATTCATTTTGATTCCCAACTAATCACCAGCCAGGTTACTGGGGAATACACAGCAACATCCAATGATGGCGCAATACCTAGAGAAAGTACGCCAGCAGCTTGAGGCATTTTAGACTTACACTCTCACCCAAGTTCCGCGGGCAAACAACGCCCATGCAGATGCGCTAGCAGGTTTAGGCTCCGCTCTCGACCACCAATTTAAATGCTCCATTCCGATGGAATATCTTGACAAGCCAAGCATAGAAATGGAGCCGACAGCCGAAGTGTCATAGGTTAATGTAACTTCTAACTGGCAAAGTTCTATCATAGACTACTTGGTCAACAATACATTACCCATCGAAAGATTGGAGTAAAGGAAACTCTAAATCAAGGTAGCACGCTACTATATGTGGAACGACATTCTCGTCTGAAAATCCTACACCGGACCACATCTCCGCTGCCTAGCACCTCCCAATGACTTGAAGGTCCTAAGCTCAATCCACAAAGGCGTTTGTGGGAATCACTCTGGAGGTCAATCCTTAGCACAGAAGGCTCTTAACGCAGGCTACTACTGACCTACCATGCACCAAGATGCTAAGAAGTTAGTACAAAAGTGCGACCGTTGCCAACGCTACAAACTGGTACTAGCACTGCTTGCCAGCGAGCTACACTAGCAGACGAGTCCTTGGTCATTCATGCAGTGGACGATTAACCTGTAGGGCATATGCCGCCTGCTACTGGGGGCAGATGTATGATGATTGTGGCAACTGACTACTTCACCAAATGGGTAGAAGCAGAGCCCATGATGACCACGACTCAGACGAACATAGAGCGCTTAATATGGAGGAACATCATTTGCAGATTTGGCATCCCTCAGTCTATCGTCGCTAACAATGGCCCGCAATTTGTGGGAAAAGATTTGGCGAAGTTCTTCCAAAAGTATGGCATCAAGCAACACATGTCCACGCCAAGGTATCCTCAAGGCAATAGGCAAGCCGAAACATTCAACAAGACGATCCTCGACTGCCTCAAGAAATCCCTTATCGACAAAAAGGGAAAATGGCTAGATGAGCTCCCCGGATGTTTATGGGCATATCGCACCATCAAAAGACCAGTAACCAGTGAGACTCCTTTCTCTTTAGCATTTAGTTCGGAAGCAATCATTCCTCCCAACATCATCGTGCCAATCATCAACACTCTGTTGCCAAGCATTGAGCAGAACAACAAAGAGATGGCCACAAACTTAGATCTGGCAGAGAAGAGGCGTGAGCAAACAATCACCCGCATTGTAGCCTACCAGCAACAGCTCATTTCCAGTTACAATAAAAGGGCTAAGATCCAGCAGTTCCAACCTGGAGATCTAGTCATAAGAAAGGTCTTCATCACTGCCCGCAGAGAAGGCTCAAAAAAGATGGATCCCATCTGGGAAGGTCCGTACAAGATCAGCAGAGTAGGCAGCAAGGGTAACTACACCCTCGCCATCATGAATGACAAAGAGATCGAGAAGCAATGAGACGCCTACAATTTGAGGAAATACCATGTGTGACTTCCCACTATATCAAGGCCCGAAGACTCAAGCAGCTCAACGGGCACCACCTCGTAAACCAAGGACTATCCAGTTGTCATGTCTTTTACAACTAAGTTATTCGTCCATTTCATTCACTTTTCAATAAAGAAGTTAGAAGTAATTTGCAACTTGGCTCGACTACATGTCTACAACAACTTATCTCTCCTGCATTTCAAAAGAAGATCGCACCCCTTTTTTGGAATCACCGTAGAAATTGCATCCCCCGAGGGATCAACTATGCTCTCCAAAGCGGGAGGATAAACTTAACACTCCGAATGTCTAGACGTGGATGAGTCTGGCTGCCCTAGTATAACTAAATGCATGATGGCTTGCGCCAGGATTCTTAGAAGTACCCACAATGGTCTTTTTCAAGGCTTAGCTAACTAAAGGATTTTGGGTTTCTTGGCCTAATCTGCCGGGAACTGGGCCCTAGAGACGGAGGGGGCACATTACGCAGTACATCCTACGGGCGGCTGCCCTGGAAACCTAAAGCTGATACCGAGTGCACTAAGGTAGCCTATGGTTTTTCAGAAGACTGCCTATGGCTTGCCCTTCAAGCAATGAAGCCACGTTAGACTTGTACAACTGCACATCCTTGTGAAAGGTTAAACAAGCTAGTGTGCACATACACTACCAACATGCTACGTAATTAATAAACTTCACCTCTGCCAAGCGCGGAACAATTTACACCAAATCTTAAAGTGTTGTGATACTTGTTACATAACCTATGGAATTGAAAGAAGCCGAGGTTAACATCTTAGTGGTTACGCAGACTTATCTACTTCTGTAAGTAAGAGATCCGGCTGCCAACCCTATGGTTAACAACTTTGCAAAAAGTTCTAGACCAACACCTATAGCTGCGTAGGCTACGTGGGCCTGTCTGCTTATAAAAAAGTAGCGCACCTGCCAATGGTCTATAAAGTCTAAAGGTTAGGATGTGAACCAAAGAAGTGAAGATGGAGAAGAGCGAAGGAAACAAGCTTATTAAATTTTATAGCAAAACTCATAAACAACTAGTAAAGACCAAAGAAGTTCAAGCAAAAAGCAACAAAGGAAAACAAAGAAAATCCTAAAGGCTAGCTAGAAGACCACTCTTCAATAGTTTAGACATCTCACGATTACTCGGTCGCCACACCTTCAACAACCTTGATTTTCTTAGCAGCAGCATCATCCGGTGCTTTACCCTCGGCTGCCCCAGCCTGGGCACCAACTTCTCCAACTACTTCACCGATAGAAGAGTCAAAAGTAAAGGCGAGCAAGTCTTCTGGAGAAATAGAGAAGGTTTTAAAGTTTTTACCGGAAAACTCAAAGTCAAACGGTCACCCATAGAGATGATTTACATAACCCAGCTTGTAGAAGTCGACTTGGCTCTGAGTAAGTGAAGCCTCAAACCCGACTTTCTCACCCTTCAACTACTCATTTTCCTCAAGCAGGCAAGCACGAACCCGCTGCAACCCCTCAACTTCCTTTTTCAGATTGTCGTTGATTTTCAAAGCATTTTGAAGCTCCAACACTTGAGGCTCAAGCCTATCAACAACCTTTTTGAAGTTGATCACTTAGTTGTGAGCAGCGATCAGTTCTTCATCCTTTGCGTAAACAGCAGAGTGGAATTCAGAGATGGAACGTTCAAAATCTTGAATATGAGGTATGTAACACTCAATTTCCTTCTCTGCACTTTCATACTTTACTTGGATCGCATCAAGCCTAGTCTTCAAATCCGTGATCTCTTGGCGAGCGGTCTCAAGTTGTAGAGAAGTGGGGTTAAAAATGTTAGATCTCTTCAAAGCAGGAAGCTCAGATTTCAATTTCTTGACTTTTTCGATTGAGGAGTAAGCTTCAGTAGCCATGGTTTTTGCCATCTTTTTAGCAGCCTTGGTATCTTCTTGGTCAAGGAACATAGACTCAGTTGCCAGAATCGTTATTTTCTGCATCATGGCTAGCAGGGCAGTCTTCCTATACTTGGATGTGTGCTTCGCGAAAAGACTCAGACCAACAATCTTTTTGACGCCATCAGCAAACTTGACACATATATCCATGTCTTCAAGTAGATCTGGCTTCAACAATGAGCTAACTTCAGCAACTTCCCCAGAAACAGTCTTGGTGGATTCTTCAAACTTGTCCGCACGAGCAGTTACTTTTTTCTCAGCAGACGAGTTGGTCGCAGCAGCGAATGAGGCAGATTTTGGCGCTACTTTAGCAGGCAGGGGCACCTTATCACTCTTCATGGTAGCAAGCCTCTCCAAATGTGAGCCAGACTTAACTCCAGACGAGCGCTTTAGCACAAACTTCGGCACCGGAGGTACGGAAAAACTTTTGCGCTGGGCAATCATTTCGGCAATCGAGCTAGCAGCCTTCGAAACAATAGGCGTTACCGGCACAAATCTAGCAATTTTTTCTTTCTCACCCTTAAAGGAAGTCAAGTTAATCACAAGCTTGGGAGCAGTTGGTGAACCTTCACGCGCAATGGAGGAAACCTTTACTTTCCTCTCAGCAGGCGTCTCCTGGGCAGACGAGGAAAGTCTCTTTTTCCCACCTTCATTTGTAGCAAGCTCCACCACGATGATAAGATGAGTCAACGATTCAGCTTTGATTCCCTTTATCTCCTCTCTCGGGGGTAACCCATCTTTTTCCCTACGAAAATGACTAAATAGCCAATGCCATTTACGGTACTCGGAAAGGATACCCAAAGCAACATGCACTTTTCTCATGATTGGAGAAATCTTAGGAGTGGAACCAAATTTCGAATCTACAAAAGCAACGGAAGACAATTAGAAAATTGAAGAGTAGTTTGGCACTAAAGCAAAGCAGCCGAAAAGATTAAGTATCCTGCTTACCAGATATGAAGACCGTTGGTACACGCAGCTCGGGGGAAGAATCAGACTCCCATTATCCACTTATCTCCAAAGTTTCCTTGGCCCATTCATGATCTCCCTTGCTCGAGTTATCAAAAAGCCTATGGTGAGATCGCAGCTGCCCGACTCCATCAATGTGACCTATGTCAAAGAACTACCAAAATTTATTGATGGTTAGATCTAAGTCAAAGAATTGGCTTAGATTGTGGAATCCCACCATCACACGGACCGCGTTCGGAGAACATTGGGCATGGGCACATTTCATGGAGCAGAGCATTTCTTGGAAGAAACGCGGCATAGGAAAAGTAAACCCTAACACAAAATAGTATGGGTGGAACTTGATGGCTCTCCGAATCCCACTACATGGTTACCGGCTGCTACCATCCTTAACTCGCTTCACACGTACTCCTGATGGAATGGCATGCTAGTATGCCTCAAGAAAGTCTCTAAACAAATCATCGGAGCTAATCTTGAAGTGAGCAGCTTTGAAGTAGCCAACCTTGCTCAACAGACCCACCTTGATGGGCGGCACACCATCATCATTCTTGTGGCTCGGGGAAGATATACTTGAAGGAATTCTACGAAAAATACAAAGAAGATTCATTAGAGGGTTGTTCAAAAAAAAAAACGTGGCTTAAAGCTTAGCCGCAAAAATCCAAAAGGGCACAAAACCCTTAGTTTTTCCCTAGGGCACGGGCCCAAGCAAAAAAAAACAAAAAAAAAAAAAAGCAAAAGTTTCAAACCGCAAGGACCCGACCAACTTGCCAGGCCCCACGGCCTGATTTTTTTTTTTTTCCCTCCATTCCCACGGTTTCCCCCTTACAGTTTTTCCCTAGGGCACGGGCCCAAGCAAAAAAAAAAAAAGCAAAACCCACGGTTTCCCTCTTGGCCCACGCCAAGTTCAATCACCAGGACACCCACGGCAGGGAGCCGTCACGACTTTTCCAAGATACCTCGACCCCCGTCGAGTCGATTCTCAAGCCCCAAGGCTTCCAAAAGAATCAAGAAGACAAGAAAATTTTATTTTTTCTTACCTAGAAGCAACGAGAAGATGAAGTAAGCAACAAAAGACGATCATTTGCTCGGACAAGATGTAGAAGATTGCTAGAGAAGGGGGAACAAATATCTTCTAAGCTCTCTCTCTCTTGTAGGGTAGACTAAGTTTCTTTCTAAAAGTTGATTTAATAATCCACTTAAGGTGGACTTGAATAAGCTTTGAGAGGAATTTGTTTCCTTTTCCTAGAATGATCTAATTTCCTATTAAAAGAGAGAATCACCATTAAAATAGGAAACAATTCAAAGTTTTCCAAGACAAGAAAATCTCTACACCTATTGCCCATTTTCTACGAGCAGCCCAACAAGTGTGGGGGCATTTGTGGAGCCAAAAATAATCACTAGGCGACATGTGGATTTTTGGACGAAGAAGACAAAAATACCCTTGGGTGTATCAGGATTCCTACACACGAGTAGCATGCAATCATCCTCAACCAAGTTAGAAATGCCCAAAATAGGTAACAATTCAAAACATATTTCATTCCATATATTTCTTACCTCTTTTTCCCTCTTTTAGCTAATCAATTAGCTATCATTACATAACCTTCAAAATATTCATTTCAAAAATATGTTAATTGGCTAATTAATGGATTAATTACCCAATTAATCCATTAAATGTCAATTAAGTCACCCAATTAACCACAAAATATACCCCAAAATCCCAAAAGGCTGGGCACCCTTGTTGATCTCATCATATTTACCTATTTTATCATACTAATTAGCTAGTTAATTTGGCAATAATTCTATTTGCTAAATTAACTAGTCAATTATTCCCATAACTCCTAAATTCAACCTAAATCAAGAACCTAGCCCACAAAAGGAGCTAGGTGGCCCGTCCTCTCTCACCCAAAGAGGCCGACCATTCTCCTATAAAAAGGCTTATATTTTCTCCAAAAGACACTTCCAACTCTCTTGCTAAAATTCTCTAAAAATTCTCAAACACTTTTTCTCTAAATTCTAACTTTGGCATCGGAGGTTCTTCGGCCAAATCCCCCCCTCCCCCCATTCATCGTGAGCGCGTGAGTCTCTTGGGCTTGACCAAATATGTTAATTGTTTTATAGGTGCAATTTTGTCCAAGATTAAAGAAGAAGAAATTTGCATCCACAATTGTTGACCATAACCCTACCCATGTGCAGAACACATTTCTCCTCGATCTCAATGTAATCAAAATTCGAAAACTTAGGAATTTTCATATTAAATAAGATTTAGGGTTTTGAATATTATAACATGCACACTCACAAAAGAGCTTAAAATTACTAAATTTTTCATTAAATTAAATAATTATGATTAAGTTAAGTAATTAAAAAGGAAGATCTCTCCTAATTGGATGCATGACACTGGCATTTTGCCCACGTTCCGGAACAGGCTCCGTCCTCCATAACATGCACATGAGCCGCCAACCATTTGCTCTCTCTGGGACCGCATCATACTCATATATGAACAGTTTTTTGGATTCTCATACAATTCAGAAGAGAGAGAGAGAGAGAGAGAGAGAGAGAGAGAGAGAGAGAGAGAGAGAGAGAGAGAGAGAGAGAGAGAGAGAGGGGTTTGTATGGTGATGAGTGTGAACTGTGAACCCATGAGACCTTGTTTACTATTATCTTCTGCTGCTCTCCATCCCCATTGGTTTTGCAAACCCAACACCGACCAAGAGAAGTATTAGGGTAGTCCGTCGCCCAACCGCGTCAAAAGACGGTAAACTGTTGATGCATCTGTAATTATCTCATAGTCATTTATTATACGTGAGCATAACAAGTTTCTAACATATAATACTAATTTTAAATTTTAAACATAATCAACGATTGTAAACATTCATCTCTCTCTTTTGAAATACCAATTCGTGTAACAAAAGCCTTAAGCTTCCTTATTCTTATACTTCCAACACCAACAATAGTAGTATAATAATCTTATCGCACTTAATGGCCTTTTTGTTTCAATTGATTCACTGGCAAGTGGGGCATTGGGAGGAGGAGGGCTAGTTATCTTGTTCATAACCATTGTTTGGTCCAAAATACAAATTTGGTGAAATGTTGAGAGTATTGAATTGAGAAAGAAAAAAAAAGACTTTGCATGTACTTATAAGTAATTAGGCTATTTCTCGTTGATCTTGCCAATTTGTTCTCTGATGGAACCTCAACTTCTTCATTAAATCATAAACATAAGGTTGCATGATATAATTGTCAGTTGTTGATGCATTCACTCTATTCAGTATGAACGTACAATTGATGAATAATCAATCATTCATGCACGCGTGTTTGTATGAAGATATGCAAAGCAACCCTATAGATATGAATAGACATAAATGTCTTTATTTTTCTTTGAAATATGCAAAGCTCTCCCTCCCTAATGTTCTTTTGTTTCAATTTATAATTCTCTCAGTTTATATCTAAGAGGCTGAAAATTTGGGCATTAAGAGGACTAGTCATCTTGTTCCTAAGCTTTGTTTGGTCCAAAATAGAAATTATGTTAAATCATAAACATAATATGTTCCACAAATTGTGTTTCACCTTGAGTCTACAATTATTATGTTTTTAGGTTGCTTACAGGTTCTACGGTCTCAATTTATAATAAATTAGCCGATGACGTTTTATCGTAGTTGTGGAAAGCAATTAAGAATCTATTATTTGTAAAAAAAATTTATAATAAATTAAGTACGGACGAGTGATTGTTAGGCATTAGGTGTTAGTTGTAAACTGTTAATTCATGCGAGTTTCACTCTAATTGACAAATGTATAATTGGCATACAGTGGTACCGTGTTTGTGGGCAATATCGAAGGCAACCTTTTGAATATGAATAGACATATAAGGTCTTTAGTTTTCTTTGGAGTTAACTAACGCCAAAAATTTGAGATGCGATGACAATACATACATGTATTTAATATAATTAATATCTTGATCGTCAGATGGTGATTGCATCTATTCACACGATTATATCTAACCGTTTAATGACAATTGTATTAAATACATGTAAAAATTGTAATTAGTTTAAAAAATTTGAGGTGTCTATATAACTCACAAGTCACAATAACCTCGCGTACTCGTACGTTGGATACGGTGGATAGGTTCCTATCACATGGTTGTCCCCAAAGGCAAAAGAGGAGTCCTAGCTACAATAGTGAATTAATATGCTCCACAAGAATGTGGGTTTCCAATCATTTGGTTGATCAAGAAAGTAATTTACATAATTCGGCCGAATACACAAGTATTGTGATACCTTTTGAAAATGTTACAGCGGCATATGAATTAAAAATTTACACACATATTGATACATAATATCATAATCACGGTATATCCATATAATACAGAAGGCAGATTGTCTGCCCTCCCATTACCATGCTCTTTCCATCTTCTTCTATATTGTGCGGTCACGGTTAAGCCACGTCAACATTTTATATTGATTTTTTTATGAGATAATAAGACAAAAAATAATAGGAATATAAAATATTGACGTGGCTTAACCGTGACCGCACAAATATGAAGAGATGGGAAGAACATGGTAGAAGGAGGGCAGACAATCTGCCTCTTATAATATATGCCTTGCTATGGTCAATCATGATATAATTTAATATCTTATAAAGTTGATGTGAATTTAATAAAAGAGTAGTAATGATAACCACAAAGGAGAAAGAAAACAAGGCGTTTTAGTACGTAAAGTAATATTTAATTTTGAATGTACCAGTTATTTGGTACGTAAAATAATTACGGTAACAAACGTGTTTGTTATTGTAATTAAAAAAGTACTAAATATTGTTTGTGCAATGTGAGTTTGGAACATACCAAATATTGTTTGTGTTTTTTGTAGCACACGAACCAACTTCGCACTCCATTCTCAAACAATCATTTAGGAAAAACCATATATGTATCAAGAAAATATACCAGCCATATTGGAGGATCCTCACTCCATGAAAGATAGTCACAGTTCCTTCTCTTCACAACCTGATGAGTTGCTTGGTTGCTATCTAATCGCTGCCAAGCACAATTAAAACTTCGAAACCAATCTCTTCCAAAATACAGCTTGCTACAGAAAAACATTCTCCATGCGCATTAGTCATATTAACTACACTCTTTAAATCAAGCTCTAATAACACCGATGTGAAGCCAAGCAAACACAAGATCCTCTCTTGTTGCCAAACGGGAACAAGATAAATTTGTAAAAACAACCACTAATTAAAACGAAAAATTCCATTCTAATTTCAAACATGGGAGAGCACAACTTTCAAACGTGAAGATTAATTTCCAAACATTATCAACAAGTAGAAAATGTTCCCCTAAAAAAGAGGCCACATAAAATAAAAAATAAAAAAACCGCGTAAAAGAACATATTTGGAAACCAATAATTAGAATTTTAGCTTAAAAAATCATGTAATTTAAATAAATAACAAAGGCTGACGTGATTGTTGATTAAAGCATCTTGATCAAATATTAAAAAAAAACAAATGTTTGATTTAAAAATTGATAAAAAATTACAAGAGATTCTAATTATACCTCTTTTTTTTTTATTGAAGATTTTGATCTGAAAATAATTGGTAACATAGCTTTCGGTGGGTTAGTTTGGTTTTAATTTTGGGGTCCATTTATTTTGGAAGTTAGTTAAATCCATTAGATAAAAATTAATTTTTTTTCCTACGTGCTTCTCTTAATCAAAATTAAAAAAACGGTCTATTTGGTGAAGGCTGTTTATTTATTTATTTATTTTTTTAAAAGTCGCGGTAAAATCCAAAACAAACACCCGAAGTCACCGTCAGCCGGGCCTGCACGCAGTCACTTCTGCTCGTTTTCTCCCCCGAAACGCGTGGGTTTTTCACTCGGATTAATGCAAAGTTCAAAAAAAAAAAATAAAAAATAAAAAAACGTTTCTGAATTTCCAATCGGACAAGATTGTCTTCCATTCCATTTCTGATGTCCTTCTTTTTTGTATGATCACGGTTAAGTTACATTGACATTTTATATTACTATTTATTTTTATCTTATTATCTTTATAAAAAAAATAATATAAAATATTAACATGATTTAACCGTGACTACAGAAAGAGATCGAAAGTAAAAGCGCAGACAATCCTTGTCCTTTCCAATCAGATCTTCAACTTCCATTGGCCACGTCAGTACAGACGTCTCTCTCTCTCCTCTTTCTCTCACTACAGAGAGAGCAGGAGAGCCGTGTTGGTATTTTTTTACAGCGGGAGGCGTAGATTCCTTTGCTCCCACTGCGTCATATAATTTAATTTGTTAATCAATAAATTAGTCCCATAATGCTGTCTCTTTCCCCACTGAAACCGCATTTATACAGAGTCTTTTCCTAACCTTTTCCTAATTTTCAATTGCTGCTTTGTATTGCTATATTCTCTCTGACTCCTCCGTCTCTGGCGATCTCATCCGTCTTCCGCCGCTCTTGCTGGGATTTACCAGCTCAGCTCTCGCCGGCAAGTTTCTCTGTTTGTTTTTGCGATTCGTTTCTGCAGAATTTTATGCTCTTGAAGCTGTTTGTTTGTGAAGGTTGGAATCTTTGCTTGATGGAATTGATGGGTTTTTAGTGTGGATTTTGAGGGCATAAGTGGGTAATTTGTGGATTTTGGGCAGATGGGCAGCTGCTGTTTTAGCTCTGTTGCTATGTGGTGTACTGTTTTTGGATTTCTGGTGAGCCTAGAGAGAATAATTGCCAGAAATTTATGGTCTTGTAGTGTAAAGTTATTGATTTCTGGGTGAAATCTAAGGTTACATACCTGGCCTTGTTTTTACTTGTTGAATTGGGTATTTATATCTGGTGGAATTGGACTTTGCCATTATAAAAATTCTGGGTTTTTGTGGAATTTTGATTTATGGAGGCTTTCGGAGGCGGATCTCGGAAGTTCTATAGTCCGACGGTGTCGGATTTGAAGGCGGTTGGGAAAAAGAGTTTGGAATGGGATTTAAATGATTGGCAATGGGATGGTGATCTTTTTACTGCTAGTCCTTTGAACGCTGCACCATCTGATTGTAGGAGTAGGCAGTTGTTTCCGCTTGGGCCGCCGGAAACTCCCTCCACTGCTGGTTTGTCCAACACTTCTTCTTCTGGTTCGGATGACATCTGTCCGGGGAATGAGAAAGGTAAGAGAGAGCTGGAGAAAAGAAGAAGGGATAGTATTGTAGAAAATGAAGAGTTAAACAATGAAGTTGGGTGTCTTAATCTCAAGCTTGGCGAGCAAGCTTACCCAATCATGGAAGGAGACGTACAAACTGGGAAGAAGACGAAGATAGTTGGGACTACTTTAAACCGGGCAGTTTGTCAGGTGGAGGACTGTAAGGCTGATCTTAGCGATGCCAAGGATTACCACCGACGACATAAGGTCTGTGATATGCATTCTAAGGCAACTAAAGCGCTGGTGGGAAATGTTTTGCAGCGGTTCTGTCAGCAGTGTAGCAGGTTGGTTCAATTCTATGGTTGTCCTTGTATGGTGAGAAACATTTCAAAATTTTCTTTAATTAAGGTCCAGGACATTTATTTGTTGATTTCTTATAGACGTTTCTAAAAGATGAAATACAGAGTTTGATTGTGTAAGTTATAGACATTGTTTCTAGAAGATGAAATACAGAGTTTGTTGTTCTCATGATTTGGGTCCACAGCTGTTCGTCACTGTGTTAGATATACTCGAAGTTTGCAGATTTTTTTGTTGAATTTGCAATGTGGTTATACTCATGGGCAGGTTTCATGTTCTTCAAGAGTTTGATGAAGGAAGGAGAAGTTGTCGTAGGCGTTTGGCTGGCCACAATAGGAGGAGAAGAAAAACAAATCCTGATGCTGTAGTTAATGAAGGCTCATGGAATGATGAAAGAGGAAGCAGTTATCTATTGATTAGTTTGCTGAGAATACTCTCCAACATCCACTGTAAATCTTTATCTTATTGGCATTCAATTTCCGGCTGCTTTACCTGGACAATAAATTGATATGTTAATTGGTTATAGAATTGTGTGCTGATTGCCATCTGCTGATGTCAAAGTTCTTGTGGTCTTGGGTTTTGTCATTATTTGATTGAGGCTTGTAGGAAAATGACTATATCAATAAACAACTCATTTGTTTCATGTGGAGATATGACATATTACTTGATGAGTCCTAACTGCTTAAGGCGCACTGTTTTTTCTGTACGAATGACAAAGTGCTAGTTTTTCTGAGGTTAATTTGATGAAAATTTGAATATTGATGCCCAGTCATGGAAAGTTTTCAGTTTTTCTGAGGTTAATTCAATAGAAAGTTAAAATTTTGTGCAGACATTCATGTCAAAATATTCAAAAGTTTTCTATTTTTAGAGTTAAATTTTTTTTAATAATATAAATTCAATGTAGATACCTATCCAAAATAATTGATGACTCACTATTTCAAGTTTTATATACCAGAGCACTCCTTGTATGCTTGAATTTCATCCTATGCACCATTGTTTGTTGCACTTTCTTGCTCTGATTGTTGGACTGTCCGTATTTCACATTCTAGGATGCATGAACGATGGGCCTATTAAATTGAATTCTAATTCCCTAGAAACAATTATTTAGGAAATTATGTCTCAGCGATCATGTTATTATAGTATTTTATTGATTATGTTAGTTTTTCTTGTCATAAGTGGCTTATTCGACTCCATTTTTTTATGCCTTCTATAAAATGCAGCTAATAGTTCAGATCAAACAAAGGATCAGGATTTGCTTTCTCATCTTTTGAAAAGTCTAGCCAATCTTTCGGGTACAGTTGATGGAAGGAACATGTCTGCATTGCTTACGGCATCTCAAGGTTTACTAAATGGTGGGACATCAACTCAGACTGCACAAAAGGTCCTAGATACAGTTTCCAATGGCTGTGAACCAAGTAAGCCTTCTGTTTCAGCCTCTAAGATGAATGACTATGTTAATCGTGAGGACCCTTCAAGACCTATGCAACAGTGTTCTACAGTACCTGCATCAGATTTCAGGAGAATATCTTCAGTTGATGCCGATCATGGAGGTCTGCAAGTTGTTTCGGGTGTAAATGCCACCAAGCCATTTCCCTCAATAGACAGAGTTCCATCCACATCAGTTGCACCAGAAGCTACAACAGGGAGGATCCAGTTAAATGGCATTGATTTAAATAATACATATGACGATTCCCAGGACTATTTGGCCAGCCTAGGGAAATCTCAATCCCCTGTAAATTCAGGGACAGTGCCTCATGGTTTTCCCTTATGGATGCGGCAGGATTTGCAAAAGTCTAGCCCACCTCAGACAAGTGGGACTTCTTACTCAACTTCATCAAGTTCTAGTGGAGAGGTTCAGGTATATTCTTGTTGTAATTGCATTTCATTCCTAGTTATTGCTGGGTATACTAATGCTTGTATATGCCATAACCTGTCCCTTTCTGTTGGATAGAAAAATAGCTTTGTTCTCACTTTAATTCAGCATTTAGGTGGCTATGCTTTGCATTCTTGACTTGTCCATTTGCCTAGTCAATTGATTGAAAAAACATGAAGTACTTGGTTACGGCTTACCTAACCTAATAAATAATTCTGTTGTGACGTAAAACTTGAGCTGGATTGTCTTCTTTTGTATGGTGCTTTGTATATATAAATGTGTGCGGATGCTTCTGCTTAATAATAAGGTTAATAGAATTGTAGTTGAACTATGGGAGGTTTGTAGGCTATAGCAGTTAGAGTCGAGTATCCTTTTTTTTAATATTTTTTAGTATGAAAGGCCAGTGTGTAAAATGTTTCTGCACTGTTACGCCTCTTAACCACTCCTTTTCTGCCTGTTTCAGAGTCGCACGGATCGTATTGTTTTTAAACTCTTTGGAAAAGATCCAAATGATCTTCCAATTGTTCTACGATCACAGGTAATATTTGGTGCCTTGATTTTAGTTCTTCACAATGTAAATTGTGTTTCATCGCACATGCAACAGTATTATGATATATTTTGAATATCCAGATTCTCGACTGGTTGTCCCACAGTCCCACAGACATTGAAAGTTACATAAGGCCGGGATGTGTCATTTTGACAGTTTACCTCCGTCTAGAAAAATCCACGTGGGAGGAGGTATGCTTCTGTGCAGATGCCAGAATGTAGATTGCTATCTTTGTATCAGGAAGATCTCTTTTCATGTCCTTAATTATTATGTTTGCATACAGCTGTGCCGTAATCTGGGATCCATTTTGAAACGACTTTTACATGCTGCCAATGATCCTTTCTGGACAACAGGATGGGTATATACTAGGGTGCAACATTTTGTAGCATTTACGTACAATGGTTTGCTCTCTCTCTCTCTCTCTCACGCGCACACACACACACACCTATTTTTTATTCGTATGTCTGTGATATGTACGTGCGCATACACAAACATCTATTTTTTATGCATATGTCTGTGACATGTGTGCATGCACACACACAGAGGTCCATGTATGTATGTCTTGCTTTATTTTGTTATTCGTTCACATATCTATTAACGCATTTAGGGATTTACCAAAATAATGGTCTTACGAAAGAATAGTCTTTTTGATTAGTTATGTCTGTCCTGCAGGTCACGTTGTCTTAGACACACCCTTACTTCTGAAAAACAATAAAAACTGCAGGATATCATGCATCAAACCAATTGCTGTTTCTTTATCACAAAGAACTGAGATTGCAGTAAAGGGGTTTAACCTTTCTTGTGCCACCACAAGGTATCCTTCATCATTTTTTATTAAAGCTCCATTACCTTTTTTCAGTAATTGCAATGATTGTGTGGACCTCTCTAGTTTTAGATGCTATTTACGAATTAATAATTATCAGGATAACTGGGAAAATACTAAGTCCTAGCTCATCACAGGTTGCTCTGTGCTCTGGAAGGGAAGTATCTAGTCCAAGAAACTTGTTATGCCTTGGTGGATGGTGCTGATACAACCATTGAAAATGATCAGCTACAGTGCCTCAGATTCTCCTGCTCTATACCAAATGTTACTGGCCGAGGATTCATTGAGGTGCTGTCATTTGCCTGATATATTTTTACATTTCCCTTGAAGTGAGCTTGCCAATTGATAGTTAATTAAGGTCTGTATGACAGACAAATGAAATTTTTAAGCAGAGCAAGATCAGTAACAAATATTTAACTCTGTTGGGGCCACCCTTCAGGTTGTGATTAACAAATACTTACCAGTGATATTTCTTTTTGAATTGTCAAAAGTTCTTCAGTGTTGTGATTTGACATAGTAAATTGGACGACTTGTGTCTTGAACAACTACTTGTGCATGAAGAATATATGAAATCTGGGAGTTCTGAATCTTCTGACTTTTTAATAAATTTTTCTTTATATTATTGTTATTTTGTTTATTTTTATCTCAGGTTGAAGATCATGGTCTCAGCAGCAGCTTCTTTCCATTTATAGTTGCCGAGCAGGAAGTATGTTCAGAGATTTGTATGCTGGAGGGTGCGATTGAGGGGGCTGAGACTGCCGATGACATCCTAGCAGAACCTGAAAAATTGGAAGCCAAGAACCAAGCGATGGACTTTATAAATGAATTGGGTTGGCTCCTTCATAGAGGTCACACTAAATTTAGACTCGGTCACATGGATCCCAACCTAGATCTATTTCCTTTTAGACGGTTCAGGCTGCTTTTGGAGTTCTCCATGGACCATGATTGGTGTGCTGTAGTGAAGAAACTCTTAGGCATTCTGCTTGAGGGTACCGTTGACGCTGGAGAACATCCTTCTATTGAGCTTGCATTGTTGGATATGAGCCTCCTTCACAGAGCTGTGCGAAGAAAGTGCAGGCCTATGGTGGAACTCTTGTTAAGTTTTGTCCTAGATAAAGAGTTAGGCAAAACAGGATCGGACGATGGGCAACAGGTTGGTGGGGACGGCGATAAATTCTTATTTAAGCCTGATGCAGTTGGGCTGATGGGATTGACTCCACTTCATGTTGCTGCCAGTACTGATGGATGTGAGAACATATTGGATGCCTTAACTGATGATCCTGGAAAGGTAATTTCTCATTGATCTTCTTTGACACAGTTTTCTTTTTAACTGGAGGTAAAACCGACAACAGGTCTGCATCAGCATACATTTTTCTCTTACATCTTTGACCATTTGCTCATACAATTGACTGGTGTCAGCTCATTCTGTGTCGCACATGAAATTTGATACTTCAAATCGTCTATTTTCAAGCATACAAATGTTGATATTTCTGCCTTCTTTAGGTGGGAATTAAAGCTTGGGGAAATGCTCGAGACAGTACAGGATTGACACCAAATGATTATGCATGTCAACGAAGCTGCTCCACCTACATCCAAATTGTCCAGAGGAAAATCAGCAAGAAACTTGAAAGCAGGCACTTGGTGCTTGATATCCCTGGCGTTATCTTAGACAGCAGCAGCAAGAAGAAACAATTAGACGGGCATAAGTCTTCAAAAGTCTCCAGCTTGGAGACCGACAGGATTGATATGAAATCAATGCAGGCACATTGCAAGCTATGTGAAATGAAACTAGCATATGGCAACACTAGGTCGCTTGTGTACAGGCCGGCAATGCTGTCAATGGTAGCCATTGCTGCTGTCTGTGTTTGCGCGGCCTTGCTATTCAAAAGCTCACCTGTCACGTGGGAACGCTTGAAGTATGGAACTAGCTAAGGGCAGTTTACGCTTCTCAAATCTTGCTTTAGGCCGTTTCTGTTAATCATATATATGAACCTATAACTCTGTAGGGCAAATAATGTACCGGTTTTCGTATCCGTTAAGATTTCGACGAGACGTGTTGCACGGTATGTATTAATGATAGTTCATATAAAGTATGTATGCGGAAAGATGGAAGTAAATAGAATTATTGACCGATTTAAGTGGACATGAAAACGGCCTTTTGGGTTGTTTTTGTATGTTTATCTATATGGTCTTTTGAGGATTCCTCACCAGGAGGTTGTATTGTTGAGGGACAAGGATTGTCTGTCCTCCACTTCCGGTGCCCTCCCCGTATCTTCCTATTTTGTGTGGTTACGGTTAAGTCACGTCAACATTTTATATTATTTTTTTTATAGAGAATAAAACAAAAATGAATAGTAATATAAAATGTTGATAGAACACCTACAAACATTGGTTTCGACGAGATAGAAGATTCGGACTAGGAATCTCTTTCGCTTATAAACAACTCTCTTAAACATGAGGTAATATTTAGTAGGGCAGCCTGACCACGAAGTTGTTTAGACCACTCTCACTAGAATTGGTGCATTGTGAGTTGTATTTGCTATTTACGTAAAGCTGGGTGGTCCCAAAATATAATGAATCACATTCCTTCATGAGAGTGTATGATCGACTCAGAAAGGTTGGGGCTATCTATGTGCTTTGGAAGTTCTTACTCATGTAGGGTCAAATGGTACCTAAATACAAGACGGGGTTTATATGTGTTGGTGGATCTATTTCCATTAGAGATATGACATAAATGATGGGACAGTTAGATGATAAATATAGTACTACTCTAAATACAATAGTCTCGTTTTTTGGAAGCGTCAAACTGTCTAGCTTATCTACTTGCAATTTGTTGCTTTTCTCCAATTTATTTATTTTAACTAGCGAAAAAAATAACTGAAAAATGGAATTTAGTGGACAGTAACATAAGAGATGTGCTATCAATCCATTTTATTTTACTTTTCACACAGTCCTTATTAAATTTGTTCTTTGATCTCTTTCAATTCATCTGATTTAACGATCGAAAATTAAAAATACACGTCAGAAGTAAAAAAAAACCGTGCGAACATCACATCCCTAAAATAATAGGAAAGGGAATCCAGTCACAGAGACATATATTGACTCATATTTTAATTTGAAATTGTTGTCCGCTACGATATGTCCGATTCATCGTTTCTACACACTATACAAAACACAAGCATAATTTTCTTTAACTTTTTCAACTATTTTATCAATTTTGACAGTAAATACTATTTTTTCCAATTATTATGTCGTTTTATTTGAACTACTCTTTGGTTTTAATTGCCAATGATTCAATCATTAAATCTTGATCTTGAGTTAACAACACAATCATTTCAAATGGAAGTGTAGTGGACAAGTGAGAGAGTTGTTTGATGGGTGGAACAATTTTTCGATGTGCTGCGATCATGGTCAAGTAGTTTTACTATTCGTTCTACGTGAATATACTATTTATTAACGTATCATAGAACTGAAACATATTAATATTATTAATTATATCGCATATTTTTTTATTATATTAATAAAATAATGCATCTCGTGACTTGTAACGCTAATTTAGTTTCATGTTGAAAAGAAAAGGAGAAACATGTCATTTGAGTGCCCTAGCTTCTAAAAGACAAGTGACCACCACCACACCTGTCTCCTCTTTCCTCACTCTCTCTCTTCCCACTGAAACCGCATTTATACAGAGAGAGGGTGCCTTTTTGCCAACCTTTCCCTAATTTTCATGTGCCGAAGCTGATTAGTTTTGCCTCGGGGTCCTATATTCTCTCTGCCTCATCCTGCGATCTCAGCCACTTCTTCGTCAGCTCTCAGCTCACCTCCCAACAATTCACCAACCTGCCGGCGAGTTTCTCTCTCATCACTCTCTCTCCTCTTTATTTCCACATAAAAAGATTAGTTCTTTGACCAAAAAAAAAAAAAAAGATTAGTTCTTGAAGTTCTTTCAGCTCAAGTTTCTTTCCATGGAGTTGGAAGCATTGCCAGGATGTAATTGTGGGCTTACAAGTATGGGGTTTTGTACTGAGATGTTGAGAGAATAAGTGGCTAATTGGTGGATTTTGGGTTCTGGGCAGCTGTAGTTCAGCTCCTTTCATATGCTGGGTTGCTGTTGTTGGTTTTCTGGGGTTGTTGGAAAGAACAATTTCAAGAAATTTCTGGGGCTGTAGTGTTATTGGTTCTTTGTTTTGGGGTGAAATTTATAGTTTGATCTCTTGATTTTTTTATTTTTTTTTTGGTTCAATTGGGTGTTTGTATTTGGTGGAGTTTGAATTGGTGCGCTGTAATATTTCGGGGTTTTTTGTATCTTGATCTGTGGAGTCTGAATTCGGAGGAAAGGGTGGTGTGATGGTGCCGGATTTGACGGGAGTCGGGAAAAGGAGTATGGAATGGGATTTGAATGGTTGGAAATGGGATGGTGATCTTTTTACTGCTAGTCCATTGAATTCTACACCATCTGATGGTAGGAGTAGGCAGTTTTTTCCGGTCAGGCCAGAAACTCTGTTTGATGCTGGTTTGTCCAACAGTTCTTCTGGTTCGGATAATATCGGTCCGGGGAATGAGAAAGGTACAAGAGAATTGGAGAAACGGAGAAGGGATGTTTTTGTGGAAAACGGAGAGTTGAATGATGAAGCTGCATCTCTTAATCTTAAGCTCGGTGGGCAAACTTACCCCGTTATGGAAGAAGAAGTACAAACTGGGAAGAAAACAAGGTTAGTTGGGACTACTTCAAACCGCGCAGTTTGTCAGGTGGAGGACTGTAAGGCTGATCTTAGCAGTGCCAAGGATTACCACCGGCGGCATAAGGTCTGTGATATGCATTCAAAGGCAACTAAAGCACTGGTTGGAAATGTTATGCAGCGATTCTGTCAACAGTGTAGCAGGTTGGTACCATTCTATTGTTATTTCTTGGTTGTCGAAACATTTCCACAATTTTCTTTGAATTAAGATGAAATACAGAGTTTGGTTGTGTAAGTTTCTTGTTATGCGTTTGTTGTCCATGGCTGTTCATCAATCTTTTTTTTTTAGTATTGTGAGTTCTGCAGAGTTTTCTTTGTTTGAATGAAATGTAACATGGTTAACACTCATGGACAGGTTTCATGCTCTTCAAGAGTTTGATGAAGGGAAGAGAAGTTGCCGTAGGCGTTTGGCTGGCCATAATAGGAGGAGAAGAAAAACAAATCCTGATACTGCAGTTAATGGAGGCTCTTTAAATAATGAAAGTGGAAGCAGTTATCTATTGATTAGCTTGCTGAGAATACTCTCGAATATGCACTGTAAGTACTTGCCTTATTCTTTGCACATTCAATTATTCTATCTTACTGAGACATTGTATCTTAGACTTATTTAAATCCACATATTATGCCATTTATAAATTGCAGCTAGTAGTTCTGATCAAACAAAGGACCAGGATGTCGTATCTAATTTGTTGAGGAGCTTAGCCAATGTTGCTGGTATGGCTGATGGAAGAAACGTATCTAAATTGCTGCAGGGATCTCAAGGTTTATTTAACAGTGGGACATCTGTCCAGACTGCACGAAAGGTGCTAGATATGGATGATGGTGTTAATCCTGAGGACCCATTAAGGCCTAAAGGACATTGTTCAATATTACCAGCATCAAGAGACAGTTCGGAATCCAAATCAGTTACACCCGAACCTACAAGCAGAAGGTTCCAGTTGAATGACATTGATTTAAATAGTACATATGATGATTCACAGGACTTTGTAGAGAACCTAGGGAATACTCATGTTCCTGCAAGTCCAGGCACTGCATCTCCTGGTTTTCCTTCATGGATGCAGCGCGATTCTCACAAGTCAAGCCCACCTCAGACAAGCGGAAATTCAGACTTAACTTCTACTCAGTCACCATCAAGTTCTAGTGGAGAGGCTCAGGTATATCCTTGTTGTAGTTGCATCTATTCCCTATATAATTGCTTGGTAATGTAATGCTTAAAAATGCCTTTGTCGTGGATGATGCTCAGCCCACTGCTCATGTTCATCAGATTATATTGAAGGACCTCAACAGTTTAGTCTTTCATTTCATTGTGTACAGAACTGGAGTCATCTTTTTTTCCCCCTGAGACTAGGGACTAATCTGTCAATGGTCATTAATCATTATACGCATATAACTTGTCCTTTTGTTTGGATAGTAGAATAGCTTTGTTCTATCCTTGAGAGTAGTTAGGCAGTCATGTTTTCTGTTCTGAACTTATCTGGGTATCTTTCCCATTGATCGTCCAAACAATGGTGAGGTGAAGTGCGCCTCGCCACTTGGTTATGGCATATATCTAAGAAATGCTTCAATTGTGACGTAAAATTTGAGATCAGTTATCCTCTTCAGTCAAACCAATATGGCAGTTTACAAGCGCAAGCGCACGCACACACAAACACACTCATTGTGTACACATCTGCTTGATACTGTTAATAGAATTGAGGCTAAAGTTACTAGGTGGTTATAGCAATCCTATGGAACATGCATTATTTATGTAAAGGGCCAGTATGTAGAATGTATCTGCAATTTTACGTTTCTTAACCGCTCTTTTTCTGCCACATATCAGAGTCGCACAGACCGAATTGTTTTTAAACTATTTGGAAAAGACCCAAGTGAACTTCCGTTTGCTCTGCGATCACAGGTATTATTTTTCCCTTGATTTTGCGACTTTTCAATGTATTTTGGTGTTTCATTCCACAGACAACATGATTTTTATAAATGATCTGAATATCCAGATCCTCGACTGGCTATCCCACAGTCCTACGAACATTGAAAGCTACATAAGGCCGGGCTGTATCATTTTGACAATTTACCTTCGTCTTGAAAAATCCACGTGGGAGGAGGTATGCTTCTGGATGCTTGAACGTAGTTGGCTGATCTTTGTATGAGGAAGACTTTTTCTTCATGTCCTTAATTATTATGGATTTATGTCATTAAATTATTTTTGCATACAGTTCTGTTGTCATCTGGGATCCAGTTTGAAAACACTTCTAGATGCTGCGGATGATCCTTTTTGGAGAACAGGATGGGTGTATACAAGGGTGCAACATTTTGTAGCATTTACATACAATGGTTTGTGCTCTCTCTCTTTCTCTCTCTCTCATCTGTGTCTCTGTACACATTTGTGTATTTAGGGTCATGCTTTCTTGCTGTTTTGGTTTTCCATTATGCTTTATTGATTTTGGTCATGCTTTCTTTTTTTATTTTCTAGTCATAATGAGGTTGACCAAAAACAATTATCTTGTAAGAGAGACATTTTGATTAGTTATGTCTGTCCTGCAGGTGAAGTTGTGTTAGACACACCCTTGCCTCTTAAAACGGATAAAAGTTGCAGGATATCATGCATCAAACCAATTGCGATCTCCTTATCTGAGAGAGCTGAATTTGTAGTAAAAGGCCTTAACCTTTCTCGTTCCACCACAAGGTTCTTTCATCGTTCATTCATGCGTCATTACTTTGTTTTTGATATTCCCGCAACTACTAAATTCTAGATCTTGAGTCTTGACAGGTTACTCTGTGCTCTAGAAGGGAAGTATCTGGTGCAAGAAACTTGTTATGACTTGATGGATGATGCGGATAGCTCTGTTGAGGATGATGAGCAGCAATGCCTCAGATTCTCCTGCTCTATACCAAATATTACTGGGCGAGGATTCATTGAGGTGCTGTTGTATTCCTAATTGTCCCTTCCCCCTTCCTCCGTTTGTAATGTACATTTGGAACGAGCCAAGTGTCATACATCTTTCTTGTGAATGCGCTGTGTATAGGATTTGTTTCTAGACAGCGCCTTAACACAATCCTCTCCATATAGCATTTGTTTCTCTTTCTGAACGACACATGAATTCTATGGTTCTCATTTTTTTGGTCAAATTTTTTATGTCAGGTTGAAGATCATGGTCTCAGTAGTAGCTTCTTTCCATTTATAGTTGCAGAGCAGGAAGTATGCTCCGAGATTTGTATGCTGGAAGATGTGATTGAGGCGGCTGAGACTGATGATGACATCCAGTCTGGACCTGAAAAAGTGGAAGCCAAGAACCAAGCCTTGGACTTTATACATGAATTGGGTTGGCTCCTCCATAGAAGTCGCGTTAAGTTTAGACTGGGTCAATTGGATCCCAATCTGGATCTATTTCCCTTTGGACGGTTCAGGTTGCTCATGGAGTTCTCCATTGACCATGATTGGTGTGCTGTAGTGAAAAAACTCTTGGGCATTCTGTTTGATGGTACTGTCGATGCTGGAAAACATCCTTCTGTTGAGTCTGCATTACTGGATATGGGTCTCCTCCACAGAGCTGTTCGAAGAAATGGCAGACATATGGTGGAATTTTTATTAAGATTTGTCCCAGGTTTGACAGGATCTGAGCAGAACAAACAAGTTGACAAGGACGGCAACAGTTTCTTGTTTAAACCTGATGTTTTTGGGCCCATGGGGTTGACTCCTCTTCATATTGCCGCCAGTACTGATGGCTGTGAGCAAGTATTGGATGCCTTAACGGATGATCCTGGAAAGGTAATATCTCCCTGATCAGAATTGCAACATAATCTTTTCTTCTAAATCTACGTAGAAATCACTTTTCGCTGGTTCATCTAAATGCATGCTAACTCTGTCACAGCTGAAATCAAACACCCAAATTCTGCATTCAACTTGAAATCAAATAGGACTGCCGTTAAAAATTTTGATCCCAATAGTCTAGCATATATTGTATACCAATGATGATAAATGAAATTTGATTCTATTCACCGTTCTAGTTTCAACGATGTGTTTAGGACTGCTATTATGAAATTTCTTTATTGTTGGATAATCCATTCATCATGTTGATACGGGTGTACTTTCTTTAGGTGGGAATTAAAGCATGGAAAAACGCTCGAGACAGCACAGGATTGACACCATACGATTATGCATGCCTTCGAAGCCACTACTCCTATGTCCAAATTGTCCAGCGGAAAATCAGCAAGACACTAGAAAGCGGGCATGTGGTGCTTGACATCCCTGGCCTCACATTAGACAGAAACGGAAAGCAGAAGCAGTCCGATGCAGATAAATCATCAAGAGTAGCCAGCTTGGAAACTGAAAAGAACGAAATAAAAGCAATCTTGCGACACTGCAGGTTATGTGAACAGAAACCAGCTCACAGCACCACACGGTCACTTGTGTACAGGCCGGCAATGCTGTCAATGGTGGTTGTTGCTGCTGTCTGCGTTTGTGTGGCCTTGCTCTTTAAAAGCACGCCGGAAGTTCTTTTTGTGTTCGAGCCGTTCCGGTGGGAACACTTGAAGTTTGGTTCAAGTTAAGGTATAGTTTACGTGTATTAATCTATAGTGACAGGTTATGGACCATTTCTTTTCACGTACATAGGAGTATATTTATTGACCGACTAAATAGACGAGAAAGCAACTCTTTGATTGTATTTGTATTTGTATTTGTATAACAGTGTTACAAACTGGATGGCAAATAATTTGTGTTTGATTTTTCTGTGTAAATTAAATTTAAATTTTGAGGTGTTCGTCAAATTTTTATTTATTTTTTATTTTGTTGGGTTACGTTGAAGGAAATCGAACCTTGATCTCTCGTTGTATCCAATTACCAGAACCTCGTTCATTATTTGAGCTCATATAAGCATAAGCACACTAACAAGGTTAGTATAGTGGAAGAACTTCGTAATTGAAGATTATTGTTAGAGGGGCTCACTACGTCATTTGTTAGACATCTCTTTTAAAAACTTAGGATCTTATATTTTGGTCTAAAACGACTCCATGTTGGTCTCTTTAAGAGATGATCTAAACAGGTAGCCCCACCGTAGTTTCTCATTACTTCTTGTTGAGAGAAACTTAGATATGATAACTAGTTGGATGGTCAGATATTCTCTCAAATGAACAATTTTCATCGTATTTGAGTATTATCGTATTTGGATATGATAACTACTTGCTGCGATTAGTTGTCTTCTATTTACTTCAAGTCTTCTAATTTTTTTTATTTTTTTTTAAAAAGAAGACAACTGGTAGCAAATTACGATTATCTATCATTTTCAGATTCGAAAAGACTATGGGGAATTTCACCCCTTCTAACGTATTTTTTTAAATTGTCTCAAATTCAAGGAAAAAATAATTAAAAAAGAAACTAAAAAAAGAAAAGAAAACTAATGAAAAGGGCTTGAAAACTTTGAGTTTTAATAATAAAGACAAAATAAAGGGTAAAGTAAATAGTAATGAGATTGATTTTTTAGTGTAAAAATATGATTTTTTGTTAAAGTGAACAGTACCTCAAGTTTTTTGTTAAAACTTCATAAAAAAAAAAAGAAAAAAAAGTGTACTTTGAGGATAAGAAAATAAAGGGTAAAGAAGTCATTTAAACGGCCCTGCTTCTAAAACCCACCTCACTGCTCGCTGCTCACTGCTCGCTGCTCGCTACTCGCTACTCGCTACTTGTTGCCCACTGCTTTAGCAATTTTGCAGGCCGAAGCCATCCATCCATGGCTTCTTCAATCTCTCTCTCCTTCTCTTCCTCTCTCCTCCCTCATCCTCTCCCTCTCAACAAAAACTCCACCGCTGCCCAGAAACCCCAATACCCCAACTTTAAGCTGCTCCTCCGTGCATTCACCTCCCCAGCTGTAAGCCGTCGCTCCACTTCATCTCCTTCTTCCGACACCAGAAAGAGGCACTGGAAGAAAGGTGAGTATCCAGGCGTCTCGGAGACGTCGACCTCGGCGAATTACAGGAAACCCCCCGGTCGCTCCACTTCATCTCCGTCTTCCGACACCAGAAAGAAGCACTGGAAGCGAGGCGAATTCCCTGGCGTCTCAGAGACGTCGACTCCGGCGACTTACAGAAAGCCCCCCGCTCGTTCCACTTCCTATCCGTCTTCGGAGACCAAAAAGAAGCACTGGAAGCAAGGGGAGTTCCCGGGGGTCTCGGAGACGTCGATTCCGGCGGTTTACAGAAAACCCCCTTTGAAAAATGTGAAGAAGAAGCTGGACCGGAAGAACAATGCCAAGGCCTGGGTGAACACCGTCACCGAAGCCCTCTCCGACGCCATTGACAAGAAGCAGTGGCTCCAAGCTCTTGAGGTTTTTGCTCTTAATCTAAACAAAAGTTAACAAAATTTTCATCTTTTTCCTCTGGGTTTTTAGTTTGATGAATGCAAATTGCTTCAATTTTTTTTTTAAATGGTGTTTTAATGCTTACCCAATTTAGTTTTTAGAACCATGTTCTTGAAAAATGTAATTTTTTATCTGACTAATTTTAATGGAATTAGAATTAATTGGGTGTTTTTGTTTGGAAAATGTATGATGAAATTGTGTACTATGGACTGTTCAGGTGTTTGACATGCTTAGAGAGCAACCATTTTATCAACCGAAAGAAGGGACTTACATGAAACTCATTGGGCTGTTTGGAAGGTGCAGCCAACCCAATCGTGCCCGCCAGCTTTTCGATACAATGGTTGAAGAGGGCTGTGAACCAACTCTTGAACTTTACACAGCCCTGCTCACGGCTTATTGTCGGAACAATCTGATTGACGAGGCATTTTCTGTTCTCAACCTGATGAAGACCCTCCCACAATGCCAGCCTGACGTTTTTACCTATAGTACCTTGATTAAGGTTTGCATTGATCATTTGAAGTTTGACTTAGTTGAGTCCTTGTATGAGGAAATGGCTGAGCGGTTGATAATTCCAAACACAGTTACCCAAAACATCGTGTTGAGTGGATATGGTAAGGCTGGGAAGTATGACCAGATGGAAAAGGTGTTGTCCGGGATGCTGGAGGGTACAAGTTGCAAGCCAGATGTCTGGACAATGAATGTTATCCTTAGTGTGTTTGGAAACAAGGGTCAGATAGATATGATGGAGAGGTGGTATGAGAAATTCCGTGATTTTGGGATTGAGCCAGAAACTCGCACTTTTAACATTCTGATTGGTGCTTATGGGAAGAAGAGGTTGTATGATAAGATGTCAACTGTGATGGAGTACATGCGCAAGCTTCAATTCCCATGGACAACCGCAACTTACAACAATGTGATTGAGGCTTTTGCGGACGTAGGAGATGCAAAAAACATGGAATACACATTTGAACAGATGCGTGCTGAGGGCATGAAAGCAGACACCAAAACATTCTGCTGCCTTATTAATGGGTATGCCAAAGCAGGCCTCTTTCATAAGGTGGTTAGCAGCATTCAGTTGGCTGGAAAGTTTGAGATACCTGAGAATACCACATTTTATAATGCGGTGATAGCTGCATGTGCAAAGGCAGAGGATTTGATGGAGATGGAGAGAGTTTTCAACCGGATGAAAGATAAGCAATGTCAACCGGATTCCACAACATACTCTCTCATGGTTGAGGCGTATAGTAAGGAAGGTATGAACGACAAGATCTACTACTTGGAGCAGGAGATTGGTGCTGATGGTAATCAGATTGATCAGATTAGTGCTGAAGGCAATCAAAATGATCAGATTAGTGTTGAAGATAATCAAAGTGATCAGGCTTCTGGAGCTGAGTCTGGCGTTGTTGTCTGATTGAGATCTTTGAAGGCAACAGTACGCTCCAAGAATCCCCTAGTCTCGCACTGGGCATCTCCATTCTCCGCAGTTCTTCTAATGCAGCAGCATGCTCTTATTGTGAAATTGCCGATCGATCAGGTAATCAAACTTTTTCCATTGTGGGATGGGTGTTAGCAATGCTGCTTCCTCCAGTTTTATGTTTCTGGTGAAGGGCTGTAAGGATTGATCTGATAGGCTGATATCCCGGGCTTAACTTTATCGAAAATGGTTGTATATACAGAGTCGATAGGTGCCTCTCTCCAAACTTGATGTGATCTCTAAACAAGCTGCAAACTTGTAAGAAGATTTGTAAGAGTGCTAACTGTCTTCAACAGAGGGCTTCCTTTTTGTTATTGCCTCATATATATTGTTTGCAGCAGCTGCAGCCGGAGAATTAGTCCGTGAACACGTAGTTTTATAAAATTAATCGCTCTTTCGTTACATATTGTGTTGCTGTTTTAATTCATTTGAAGCTAATCTGCACTGGTAGAATGCTCTTGTGGTTTCATGCTAAGACTGCTGTTGCCCCTTGAGGCAGACAATTGATTTGAATTTTCCCAAAATTTAGGGGTCCAACACAACAATACCTTGGGGTAATTTGATCCAAGATGTTAATTTTTATTCAATGTAATGTCCAACCAAAAAGGAAAATGTATTATGTTTGTGGAAGGATCCACTGTTTTGTGGTGTGTCCTGCACAATTTTTATCAT
Source organism: Pyrus communis (assembly GCF_041283825.1). Lineage (NCBI taxonomy): Eukaryota > Viridiplantae > Streptophyta > Magnoliopsida > Rosales > Rosaceae > Pyrus > Pyrus communis. Next base: position 8,617,652 of record NC_142580.1, read on the forward strand.
GTGATAAGAGAGAGAGAGAGAGAAATGGATATACATTTGACGAGATGCTGGTATGTCAATGAGATGACTTTATCACCGGTGAGAGAGATAAAAGAGAATTGGATATACATCTGGCAACATTGAAGTTACTTTACATGTAAGCTTATAAAGATGCATGACTGGTTTTGGTGGAATGCTTCGAGCATGGCTGGTTTTGGTGGTATTTTGCTGGGCATGGCTGGTTTGGTGGTATTTTCTATGATCATTTTGGTCATTGTCTTGGATGCTTTGCAAGATCTTTTGGCATTGCTATGTTTATAAGATCTTCTCAGGTGCCTTGGCTTTTTTCAGTTGAATTGGGCGAATTGTTGTACCATTCTTTCTTCCATGCATGTCCGGTTTTCTCACACTTATGGTAACTTTATTTTTTCTTCTTCAATATTCACAATTAAAAAAAAAAAAAAGGCATGCAAAGAAGGGAAAGGGATCTTCTCCGGATCCCTTCCTCCTAATCCACCAAATCAGGAGATCCGTGCCGTTGAAATTTGATCCAACAACTGAAGTTATTATAACTTTTAAAGTGGGCCCCTGTTTGTAGCCGTTGGATCAAAGTTCAACAGCACGGATCTCTTGGTTTGGTAGATTAGGAGGAAGGGATCCGAAGAGGATCCCTTTCGGCAAACAAGGTGCTTTGTGGTTTAAATAAAATAATGATTTGTTTACTTTTTCTTGTGTAAGAAGAAAAGACTTGTAATCATTTAGTAATGGTTGTCTTTTGATCCCATCATACCTCACGTTAGATAACAACAGCATCTAAATTACGTTATTCATAGAGAACCTTTCACAAAAGCATAAAACTCTTAAATTTTGGTTGCAGTCGCCTCAAACTAGTTTCACTCGTTGAAATAGCTAACATAGATAGGAACCATAAATAAGTTTCTCTCGTATCAAATAAAGTCAAAGGAATTTTTAAACTCACAAAAACACGTAACCCCTACATTTTCATATCATCCGACCCCACTATAATTCAACTCGGTGTGAAAACAGCCCCTATCATGCTGTCCAACGCGAGTTTTTCGCGTATTAAAGGAAGTCAAGGGAATCTTTTATGATTCGTATATGTAAATTAGTGAGTTTTATATTGAACAGTGAGAACCATGCGCCTTTGTTTAGGTTGGTGTTCAAAATTATGCTACTGTTTTAGTTATTGTTAATTGGTTTAAGTCTTTGTTAACGATTAAATTAAGTTGGTTGAACTGCCTCTTCCTTGCATTATCAAACCATGACGCATGGCGATGCATCATTGACTGCCATGTTTTCTGGCTTCCGATGGTTATTTATATCTGTCTGAGTTCATCCATCTCTTGTTCTATCTGACAATGGCTCAGTTGGCAGGGGCAGACGAAATAGAGTCTTTCCGGCTCGAGTTAGCGGAGATTGGGAGGGGCATAAGATCCTCGTTTCGAAGCCACGCCTCGAGTTTGCGAAGCACCACCACTGTCAATGCCGAAGGAGACAATGATGAAGGTTGTGTTGGTGATGAAGAACATGACTTGCATTGGGCTGCAGTTGAGAGACTGCCCACTTTTGAGAGGATTACGACCGCTCTTTTCGATGATTATGATGGCGAGTCAGCGAAAGGAGATGCCAAGGGGAGACGGGTGGTCGATGTTACCACGCTTGGAGGGCAAGAACGGCGTGTTTTCATAGAGAAGCTCATCAGACACATTGAGAATGATAACCTTCAACTACTGCAGAAGATTAAACAGAGAATCGACAAGTAAGCTTCTTTCTTCTTCTTTTCGGGTTTCTAAATATGTACTTTTGAGCACAAATGCACACGGTTACTTGTATTGCAAGTTTTTACTTATTCTGGAAATTAAACGTCACACAGTAACTCCGGTAAAATATTAATATTCGTCTTGGCCTTGCAGGGTTGGGGTGAAGTTGCCCACGGTGGAAGTGAGATATGAGAATCTCTGTGTGGAAGCAGAGTGTAAGGTAGTTCATGGCAAGCCCCTGCCCACTCTATGGAATGCTCTAAAGGGTATGATTTTGGTAAGTATCCTAATTCATATGACTCCGGATCTTCTAAATTGGAAACTATCTGCCTATGCTGAGAGTAAATCCCATGTCAGAGAAAGGAGGGACCTTGCACGTGCTTATATATAATTGGTATATTCCTCATATTGTCAATTGGTTTTATTGTGGAACCTCCAATTTCTTCACCTTAACTTAAAACCTCGATTGATTTACCGCCTGCTATGATACCTAACATGGGCGGAGCCACTAAGGGACCAGAGTGGTTTCAGGTATTAGGAAAGTATTTTCATTACTTTGAATAATTAGAGTATAGAGATATTTATACAGTGAGCTATATTTTGACAGCTCATCAAAAACTAACCTATAACTGTCCAATAACAAACTAACTGTCCAATGACTAATTACAACAGAAAATCAAGATAAACTATCCTTAACATCAGGCCCATCTTGACCACTGTGTAAGAAGAAATTTCTAGCAACCTCAAGCCTGCAGTTGTAGAACCGTGAGACATGAGGTTAAAAATGAATTGTCCTCGTGAAGAAGATGTTGTGTCTTAGATTTTTCTAACAGTTTTGTTTATTGTCTTTGTGGTTTAGTGAAACTCGGGATGAAATTTTAAAATCAACTTTCAATGCAACCTAATCAACTATTAGTTGCAACCTTCCTTGTTGCCCTCCTTTTTCTGTCAAACGATTCAAACCAAATTTCTTTGTACTTTCTACCCTTAATTCCAAATTTTTACTAGTACTTTGCTCTCTACCTCCCACTTAGTTGTATTCTACACTTCTTTTGATTCTCTGTATTAAATTTAGTGGGTCTTTTAGTTTTGTGAAGCTTACTTCGATTGCTCATGTTATGAGTTCGAAAATTTTTCTCAATACATATACGAAAGGCCCTCACCCACAAAGATTTTTGGCTCCGCTACCTAAAGTTATGAGTTTCATGTTTTATTATTATAATCTCCGAGTGAATCAACTGGTAAATTAGTCATTTGAGCTCTGTTTATGACAGGGCATCGCAGAACTGCCAGGTTCAAAAACACGCAATGCCAAGATAAGCATCCTTGAAGATGTCAGTGGAATTATTAAGCCGGGAAGGTTAGTTTCTTTAATCTTGGTTTCTAGCTTAAAAATTTGTGGCTGTTGCAGAATTTAGTAAATTTCACCTGTTTTTTTAAGATTTTTAGAACAATTTTAGAAGGATATTAGGAAGTGAATAAGCAAAGCAACTTAGAGTTAACCAACTTTGGCTTCTTTTCATTGCAGGATGACCTTATTGCTTGGCCCTCCGGGTTCTGGAAAAACCACGTTTTTGATGGCACTCGCAGGGAAGCTAAGCCATTCTCTCAAGGTACGTACAATCGCTAAAAGGCACTGCATTGTTTTGAATAAGGGATCACAACAAAATTGAAAAAGCTTTAGAATTCTTCACAGAATCGGAGAAAGACGAACCTGTGTTTTAACTAATGTACTTAATGAAGTTGATTCAGTATCAGTTGGTTATGTAACGCCTCAAGAGATTGGTTCCTGAGTTGATCATGATTTGTAATGAATCCTATGAATACGCTACATTTGCACAAGAGTGTACGCTTCGGACTATTTTAGTATTCATTTTGTTTTGATAGGTTTCCGGTGAACTATGTTACAACGGTCATGGACTAGAAGAGTTTGTTCCTCAGAAAACCTCAGCTTATGTAAGCCAACAGGATGTGCATATTCCAGAGATCACCGTGAGGGAAACACTCGATTTCTCTGCCTGTTGTCAAGGTGTAGGAAGCCGACCTGGTAAGCATTCTTGCCTTGCCTGCAATAGAATAGCAAGTTCGAATATTGTAACCTATCACATTGGTTATCATTTTTTGTTATTTTGTGCAAATAGAGATTATGATGGAAGTCAGTAGAAGGGAAAAGCAGGCAGGAATAGTCCCAGATCCGGACATAGATGCTTACATGAAGGTACCTACGATGCCCTGATCATTGTGTTCTTCATAAATTCATCGGTCTAACTGTGATCGAAATTGTCTGTTGCAGGCTACATCTGTTAAGGGACTGAAAAATACACTTCAAACTGATTATATTCTTAAGGTATTTGAATTCCCCACGAAGTGTGTTTCAATCAGATTGTTGTAAGCTGCTGACTTGTTCACTGTCTAATGTCTTGCAGATACTTGGTCTTGATTTTTGCGCTGACACATCGGTAGGAGATCCCATAAGAAGAGGAATATCCGGCGGCCAGAAGAAGCGGTTGACTACAGGTAGTGTTGACATAACACTAAATGTTGCACACGCGCATTTCAGCTCCCGGAGTCAAATCAAATAAGAGTCGACTTATTTTTGTATTATGCAGGGGAGATGATCATTGGACCTGCAAAAGCTCTGTTCATGGATGAAATATCTAACGGCTTAGATAGTTCCACCACTTTCCAACTCGTATCTTGCCTTCAGCATTTCGTGCATATCTCAGATGCTACCGCGTTGATTTCACTTCTTCAGCCTGCACCAGAGACATTTGATCTCTTCGATGATGTTGTCTTAATGGCAGAAGGGAAGATTGTGTTTCACGGGCCAAGAACTTCTATTGTCAAATTTTTCGAGGAGTGTGGGTTTAAGTGCCCAGAAAGGAAAGGTGTTGCAGACTTCCTTCAGGAGGTAGGTTATTGTCGTACTCATATCTTAATCGAATTGTCTTATTTTCTATACCATTGAATAGAGAAAAACGATCTTGTTTTGCTTCAGGTTATGTCTAGAAAAGATCAAGTGCAGTATTGGGACAGCCCTCAACCTTATAGCTACGTTTCGGTCGATCAGTTCATTAAGAAGTTCAAGGATGGACATCTAGGCAGGCAGTTAAACGAGGAGCTCTCGAAGCCATTCGATAAGGCTCAAAGCCACAAGGATGCTCTATCCTTTAGAAAATACTCATTACCTAAATGGGAGCTTTTTAAGTCCTGCACAAGGAGGGAATTTCTTCTGATGAAAAGAAATTCTTTTATTTATGTTTTCAAATCAGTTCAGGTAGCTTCCTTTTTTTTCTTTCTTCCTTTTCCCTCATATTTACGTGTTTTAGTTTGAGAAAAACTTCAGTAGGATAGAATGTGGCTCCTCAGGCACTCTCACGAGGAGTGGGACCCATGCATTGGGTTTTAACGTATGTGGGGCCGGATGTTACCTAAACACGGGGGAGCTAGTTCCCTTGTGAGGGTAGCTGGCCAGCCACATGATCAAGTTGCCCTATTGAAGATTTCTCGGCTTAGTTTATAACATTTTTCTATCTGATCCACTTTGTTATTTAGAAGAATTTTTGTGTTCTTTCTTCCTGCAGCTAGTCATTATTTCTTCAATAACAATGACCGTTTTCCTCCGGACTCAAATGGCTATCGACATGATCCACGCAAATTATTATATGGGCTCTTTATTCTACGGACTCATCATACTTCTTGCTGATGGATTCCCGGAATTGTCAATGACTGTCTCAAGAATTGTGGTTTTCTACAAACAGAAAGAGTTGTGTTTTTATCCTGCTTGGGCTTATGCAATCCCAGCTGCCATCCTAAAGGTTCCGCTATCGTGCTTGGAGGCTTTTGTTTGGACTGCTCTTACATACTATGTTATCGGTTACACCCCTGAGGTTGGAAGGTGAGTCAGCGGTCGAATATTCAGATTTTAGTAAGATGGTTAAGTAATAGACTGTCACATGTTTGAAAGAGTTGTTATGCTTCGGTCGTGTCTATAGCTTTGCCTGAACTTGTGACGAATAAATATAAACGCTCTGGTTAGATGTCCGGAATATGATTGTAGCTCTTGCACGTGTTTTGCAGGTTCTTTCGCCAGTTCCTTCTACTCTTCGCTATGCACCTAACATCAATATCCATGTTTCGATTTATTGCTTCGGTTTTTCAAACTGTGGGTGCTGCTATGACAGCTGGTACTTCAGCAATATTGTCTGTTTTACTATTTGGTGGTTTTGTTATACCAAAATGTAAGATATTTCATTAGCTTTTTCCCAGTTTTATACCTACAAATTCTGCTACTCTAAGTCATACTTAGACGATGTTTTGTTGCAGCATATATGCCGGCTTGGATGAAGTGGGGATTTTGGGTTTCTCCCTTGACCTATGGGGAGATAGGATTAACAGTTAACGAATTCCTAACGCCCCGGTGGGAAAAGGTGAGAAAATTACCATCCAGCGTTGTACTATCACTAAACACAGCACATAAAAGCAATGGTAGAGCTATTCCTCCATCGATTAGTGACTTTGCTCTTTACTTGTACTCAATAGGTTTATGGAAACACAACTCTCGGTCAACAAGTACTCGAAAGCCGTGGATTAAACTTTGAAGGCTATTTCTATTGGATATCACTTGGCGCGTTAGTAGGGTTCACGGTATTATTCAATGTTGGTTTCACCTTAGCTTTGACTTTCTTGAAGTGTAAGTTTCTTCTCCATCCATCACTTCGCCACTTTAAGCAGCAATATTTTCTATTCTGGTTTTGTTAAGTAGCCCTCGTTTTCTGTTCAGCTCCCGGAAGGCCTCCTGCTATTATTTCTTACGAAAGGTATCATGAACTGCAAGGAAAAGGAGACAGAAAAACCGATATAGATACAGAGCGGAAACCCACTAGTGCACCTAGCACTACTGCAGAAGCCAAGAAGGGTGAGGAGAATTTTCGTTTTTCATCTTTGCTTATTTAATGATATAGTAAATTGGGTGGGCTTCTTTTATATTTAGATGCATACCAAGTGTAGCCACTTCGCTATGTTCTTCTCCATATGCACCTGAGTTCTAATCCCCTTCCCCACAGTTTGTATTAGTTTGAAGTAGAATACCGCTTGTATCAAAAAAGGAAAAAGATACATAAGGGATCTTATTCTGCTTCTCTTTTCTCTCTTTTCCAGGGAGGATGGTTTTACCATTTGAGCCCCTAGCAGTAGCATTTCAGGATGTACAATACTATGTTGACACTCCTTTGGTAATCATTCAGAACCTCTCTCTCTCTCTCTCTCTCTCTCTCTCTCTCTCTCTCTCTCTCTCTCTCTCTCTCCCTCTCTCAATTCTGAGGAGATCAGAAATGCAAGGAATGAATAATGTCAGCTCATATGGCTAGTTCTGCTATCTTTATTTACGTTGCAGGAAATGAGAAAGCGGGGCTTTACACAGAGAAGGCTTCAGCTCCTATCTGATATTACAGGTTCTTTCGGGCCAGGTATTCTAACGGCATTAATGGGAGTCAGCGGGGCTGGGAAAACAACTCTCATGGATGTTCTTTGTGGAAGGAAAACTGGTGGTACCATTGAAGGGGAGATAAGAATTGGAGGGTACCCTAAGGTTCAAGATACATTTGCTAGGGTATCAGGCTACTGTGAGCAAAATGACATACATTCTCCACAAATAACTGTCGAAGAATCAGTCGTATATTCTGCTTGGCTGCGCCTCCCTTCTCATATCGATTCTAATACTAAAGCCGTATGCTATCTTTTCAAGAACATGAGTATTTCAATGGTGCTTGAGTTGAACATTCAAATTAAATTGCATGATAATTTTTTTTCCTTCCTTCACCAGGAATTTGTAAAGGAGGTCCTCGAAACTATTGAGCTAGACGGGATTAAAGATTGCTTAGTGGGGATGGCAGGAGTAAGTGGTTTATCAACTGAGCAGCGCAAACGGCTTACCATAGCTGTGGAATTCGTTGCCAATCCATCGATCATGTTCATGGATGAACCAACTTCAGGTTTAGATGCGCGGGCAGCTGCTATTGTCATGAGAGCAGTGAAAAATGTTGCTGCAACAGGAAGAACGGTTGTTTGCACCATCCATCAACCAAGTATTGATATTTTCGAGGCATTTGATGAGGTAAAAGTGATTTTCTGAAGTTTAAAGTAATTGATCTCAAAAGTTTCATCATGACTTTGTGCTTTTTTCGCACTTGAACTCGGAAATATTGTGTTTGATCAGTTTTTTCTTTCATTGACATGATACATCACTTATATGTCCTTTGAATAACAATGGTTCACACCTTCACTGCAGTTGATTCTGATGAAAACCGGGGGACGCATAATCTATTGCGGTCCACTGGGGCAGAACTCAAGCAAGGTCATTGAGTACTTCGAGGTAGTTGAACAACTGCTATTTTACATAGCATTAACTTGTCTCTGGAAAACATATAATCGTTTAGTCCTGATCCACTTTTCTTGATTTCGCTAGAGTGTTCCCGGGGTGCCCTCAATTAAAGACAATTATAATCCAGCGACATGGATGTTAGAAGTTACTTCAAAATCTGTGGAATCTGAGCTTGGTATAGATTTTGCGCAAATATATAGGGAATCCGCCTTGTATGGGTAAGCATAATGTGATCCCGCACCTCTCTTCCCCTTCATTTGTGCAAACGCTAGTAAACACGAAGACTACATCCAAATTGTATACATTCATATTGTTATTATTTATCATTTGCATCCACATGTCAACTTGGTTACTCACGACTCTCGCTCTTCTGACTTTAGGACGAACAAGGATTTAGCCAAGCAATTGTGTTCACCATCTCCTGGTTCAAACGAAATGCATTTTGCTACTCGTTTTCCACAGAACGGTTGGGGGCAGTTCAAAGCTTGCCTGTGGAAACAGAACTTGTCGTATTGGAGAAGTCCTTCATATAATCTGACACGCATAATATTTATGTTTTGCGCATCTCTGCTGTTCGGAATACTGTTCTGGGATCAAGGAAATAAAATGTTAGTCTGCAAAGTTTTGTTTATGCTCGTATAAACCACAAAACTTCATGATTTTCGTTTAAAGATGATTTACTGACCATAACTTTCGTGTTTCACAGAAATAGCCAGCAAGACCTCTTCAATATGTATGGTTCAATGTTCTGTGCAGTAATATTCTTTGGCATAAACAATTGCTCAACAGTTCTACCATACGTTGCCACAGAGCGGAATGTTCTATACCGAGAAAGATTTGCAGGAATGTTCTCTTCATGGGCCTATTCGTTCGCACAGGTTTTAGTTCTTTTTAACGCAACTTTAATAAATTCATCAACAATTTGTGAGTCATCTAAGTCTAATTTAAGAAACTCATCAACATTTTGTAGGTACTGGTTGAGGTTCCTTACTCGTTCACTCAAGCAGTTATTTATGTTGCGATCACATACCCAATGATCGGTTACCAGTGGTCTGCCTACAAGATATTTTGGTCGTTCTATAGCATGTTCTGCATACTACTAAGCTTCAATTACCTAGGAATGCTGATAGTGTCGTTGACACCAAATGTTCAGGTGGCCGCGATCGTGGCTTCAGCTTCGTACGCAATGCTGAACTTGTTTTCCGGGTTTGTCATTCCAAGGCCGGTAAGTTTGCGAATCATTTAGCTTAAAATTTACACTTCGGAGAAATAATTACACGCAGAAAACTAACTGGAGCCTATTGTTTGCTTGATGCAGCACATACCGAAGTGGTGGCTCTGGTTGTATTATTTATCCCCTACATCATGGGCCCTAAACGGAATGCTTACCTCGCAGTATGGAGATATGCAGAAGGAAATCCAGGCGTTCGGAGAGACTAAAACTGTCGCTGCCTTCCTAGAAGATTACTTCGGGTTTGACTACAACCTTTTAGGCCTTGTTGCTGCTGTTTCTATTCTCCTCCCCATTGCGTTTGCTTCTCTTTTCGCATACTTCATTGGAAAGTTAAACTTCCAGAGGAGGTAGAGAAGTTGAGGATTTTTTTCTGGATCTTGCAGATATATGTATGAATTATGTATACTTGTCAATAAATTCTTTCAATCATATTTCATTTGAATCACCATTTACAAAATTTGTACCAACTTTCCAGTCAAAAATTGGACGGGTTTCGACAAGTATCGAACGGCTAAGATATATTTATCAAAATTTGTACGGTTTAGTACTATTTATCTTTACTAATATAGGGAATATCTTGCATTTGAATTTCGTGAATAACAAGTTGGTTACGAAATTAAAATTATCAAGCTTTTTTCATAAATGGTTTAACCATGAAATACGAAATTATATTTATCAGCGTACATATATCGTTGAACTACCACTGAAGTAATTCCAACATTCGTATTCCATCTTAACCACCAATTTACCATTACAAATTTCTATTAAGTTTTTTATTCACTGATACATTTCCACAGCTCAACATTAAAGATAGGACATGTATATATTTTTTTTCCCTATCTTCTTTGGAAATTTAATTTCCCAATGCAATAGGCAAATAGGGAAGCAAAAACAATTGGGAAAGCAATGAGAGCAAGAGCCACAAGGCCTAAACGATCATGGTGGAAACCAAAGTAATCTTGTAGGAAGAAACCAACGGTTTTATGCTCCTCAAAGATCACTATTTCTTTGCTCATGTCTCCATATTGTGAAGTCAGTAGGCCATTTAGGGACCATGATGTAGGACATATCCAATAGCACCAAACCCACCACTTTGGAATTTTCTGCACATATAACATAATGGTCAGCTAGGTCATTTCCCCGACACAATGTAATGCTTTCCTAATCTACTCATATTATAATCTGTATATTTACTAAGTGATTAGATATCAAACTTTGCTTATGAAATCGATCAAAATCAAATATCAACGACATATTGAAAAAGGGATTATTTTAGCAGTTGAGATTTGAAATTTGATTATTTAGGCCAATTGTCCTTTATTAACACATGAATTAGCAATACTGCGTCAGCTAGGCTCATTTTACATGTATGTACATGGTTACAGTATTTCCAAGTGCTCAAATGCTAATACAGTTAACACAAAACCATCGAAATTTAGAAAGGGTTGGATTCAGTTACCGGTCCGGGCATGAGGAAGCCGGCAAAAAGATTCAGTAAGGTGTAGACTGCAGTCGCCAGAATGGAAGCTACGTCGAGGTTTGTGCTCAAAGAAGCTATCAGCATCCCAAGATATACAAAGTATAGAAATGTGCAAAATGTTGCATATAAGTACCAGAAAACCTTAGTAGGTGACCAAAAGAACCCTATGGTAGGATATGTAATAGCCACATACAAAATTGCTTGCAACATTGTGTAAGGTATTTCAACGGCAACCTGCAACATTTAACTATTTAGCTTAAAGTGTGAAGATTTTTAATTTTTCCTCTGCAACGAAATAAGTACTTGAAATGTATGAACCTGTGCAAATGAATAAGCCTTTGATGAGTACATCCCGGCAAACCTTTCACGGTACAAAACAGTGCGCTCAGTTGCGATATAAGGCAGAACTCCTGAGCAATTGATTATTCCTAGGAATATTACGGCAATGTACATGGACCCAAGTACGTTCAACAAATCCTGCTCATTATTTCTGCAGGAAAATGAAAAACAGAGGATTTAGAGGCTAGTAGGTTTGTCGTTTTGATTTATTTATGATGATAGGGCAGGTTTCTCGAAAACAGGACCTACATTTCCTTCCCTTTCTGCCAGAAGATTACCCCAAACATGACTGATACAGCGATCATGAACATGAAACGCGCTAGATTGTATTCGGTACTTCTCCAATAGGACAAGTGTTGTTTCCAAAGGCAGGCCTTGAACTGCACCCAACTATTTTGGGGAAAATGAGTGGGAAAGTGCAAGTCTTTTGAACCTGGCTTTGCTTCACTCAACTGTTTTACCAACTCAATTGTGTCTCTACAAATGAAAAAAACCCCCAATTTATGTGTTAAGATTGACTTATTAGTTAAAACTGAAATAAAAACGAAGCTCATGTATGACATGTTTAGCAGATCAAGTTTACCTATACTTAGTAGAATTTTTATAGATGCTGGCAAAATCCAAACCGAGTTCTGCCTCTACCGAAGCAGAAGTAACTTCTAACATCCATGTTGCCGGGTTGTAATTGTCTTTGATCTTTGGTACATTAGGAATCCGCTGTTGGATGGTGGAATATAAGAGTTAGTTAATATATATGCTTAAGAAATTTTAAGAATAGTAGAAGAATATGGAGCTAGAATTATGTGCATACCTCAAAATATTCGATGAGTTCACTCGAGTTATGACCAAGAGCTCCCGAATAGATGATTTGTCCACCCGTTTTCATCAAAATTAACTGCAAAAATCAATGTCTTCCTTCAGTGATTGGCTTTTATCATTTGATTTCTTTTTTTTTTTTTTGGAAAGAAAGCGCTTCTTTTACTACCTCATTGAAAGACTCGAAGATATCAATGCTTGGTTGGTGAATTGTGCACACAGTTGTTCTTCCTGTGGCAACGACGTTCTTCACTGCACGCATGACAATCGCAGCTGCTCTAGCATCTAAACCTGATGTAGGTTCATCCATGAATATTATTGATGGATTGGAAACAAGCTCCACTGCAATTGTCAGCCTTTTACGCTGCTCGGTTGATAGGCCACTTTGTCCAGGAATGCCAACTAAAGAATCTCTTATATCCTCCAGTTCAATTGTTTCGATTACTTCTTCCACAAATCTCTGCATGGATAAAAATCTCCTATAAGATATTGTGAACTCTAGTTCTAACTCAATTCCGTTTCCTTTAAATTGTCGGAAATTGTAATATAGTTGATAAATTGAGAGAATCTTCTTACAGCTTTTGAGTCTTGATTAGTTTCGGGTGGCAACCGCAACCAAGCCGAGTACCTAACCGATTCTTCTACTGTGATAAGTGGAGAATGTATGTCAGTCTGCTCGCAGTAACCCGATATTCTTGCAAATGTCTTCTGGACCTTCGGATACCCTCCTATTCTTATATCTCCCTCAATGGTACCTCCGGTTTTCCTTCCCGAAAGAACATCCATAAGAGTTGTTTTTCCAGCCCCACTCACACCCATCAGTGCTGTGAGAATTCCCGGTCTGAATGCTCCATTAATGTCTTTAAGCAGCTGAAGCTTTTTCTGCTTGAATCCATGCTCTCTCATTTCCTTTAGGGAAAAAAATGAGATTAGCATACATCAAATAACAATAACTGTCTCTCAACCATATCCAAAAATTTAGTATGATTTACCGGCGTGGTTGCAACGTAATACTGCACATCCTTGAATGAGATTGTCAGTGGCTCAAATGGCAGGACCATCCTCCCTGTATAACCGACCAACACGCTTCAATAATTCAGTTATAAACATTCTTTGGTCAATGTTTTGAATAAAAGATATGAAATCGAGCATGAACTTCTCACCGCAGTTGAATTTTCCTCGCACAGTTTGGGAAGAATAAGCTGGAGTTGCTTCATTTTCCGACTGTTCACTGGTGTTGCAAGCATCCTTTCCTTGTAATTTGGATAACCTTTTTCCCGAAATAATTGCGCGAGACATCTTTGTAGCTGCATATAGGAAAAGCTTAGAATTAAAGTGACAGAGTGTATTGTAATACCAAACAATATGATCTGTCAATTAAAATGAACTTACGATTTTGGTAAGTCAAGGCTAAAACAAATCCAAGATCGAAAAGTGCTGTGAACGCAAACAGTGCTCCAACCGATATCCAAAAGAAATAGCCATCAAAATTCAATCCATGTCTGGTTAGAACTTCATTTCCTAAGGTTGTGTTTCCATTTGTAACCTAAAGGAAGAATGAAGTAAAGCTGTTGGTAACGTTATGTAACTTGGTTTGGGACTGAAAGAATTCATATCATCTCGAGTTTTACCTTTTGCCATCGAGGAGCAAGGAATTCGTTTAGAGTTGTACCTATTTCTGCATAAGTCATAGGAGAACACCAGAATCCCCACCTCAACCAAGAAGGTAAAGAGGCTGCAATTTCACACCTTATTAGTCTAGTCGTTATTGCGTGTAATGAAAGGGGGAAAAAACTGGTAAATGGACTTACGTTGTGGCAAAACGAAGCCTCCACATAAAAACATTACCACTAACATGAAAGTACCACAAGTTGATGCAAGAACCATAGTTCGGAAGATTACAGCGACTAAACGACACATTGATGTTGATGATTGATGCAGAGCAAATAGCACAAGAAACTGACGGAAGAACCTAAAAACCATATATGAGGGATTGTTATTTATTGGTCTGGAATTTCTTGTTCTGTTGTCAGTATGAACTGCTTTTACCTTGTTATTTCCGGGCTAAACCCAATAACGTAGTAAGTTATGGCTGTCCATAGTGCTGAATCAAGTAGCGAAAATGGAACCTTCACGAGAGAAGCTGGAATACAATACGCCCATGCCGGGTACAGATAGAATCCCCTTTGCTTGTAAACAACTGGAAGTCTAGTAACAGTCAAGGACAGCTCTGCAACTCCATTGGTCATATGTCGAACGAGGGTATAAAACAATGAGCCCATCAAAAAATTTGCACTTGTCAGATCCACAGCCATTTGAGTTCGTATAAATACCGTCATTGTAATAAATGCAATGATGGTAAGCTGTGTAAAAAGGAGATTGAAAATATGTTAGTGATTCGAGTCAAGCTACAGAAGTACAACTACGAATAGTGGAACAGTAGACACTTAACCTGCACTGTTTTGAATACGTATACAAAGGAATTTCGTTTCATAAGAAGCAGCTCTCGGCCCATACAAGCTTTGAACAATTCCCTTTTTCTCACTGAGTAAGTGGTAAATGATAGGGCCTTTTCATGGCACTGTGATTTATCATATGGTTCCGAAAGCTCATCATTTAACTTCTTCCCCAGGTAACTTTCTCTGAAAAGTTGAGAAAATTGATCCACTGAAACAAAATCGTAGGGAATGTTGGTATGCTTCCAGTATTGTGCTTGATCCTTCTTTGAGATTACCTGTAAAGGGTTCGAAATACATAATTTTTTTCCCTTTTTTATTCGGTATGAAGTATTGGACGAAAAGAGAAATGACAAGTAAAACATGTTTTGGCACCTCTTGAAGGAAATCTGCAGCACCCTTTCTTGCTGGGCATTTGAAACCACAATCTTCGAAAAACTGAAGTGCCTGGCTACGAGGACCGTGGTAAACTATCTTCCCCTCTGTCATTAATATTACATCATCAAATAGATCAAAGGTCTCAGGGGCTGGTTGAAGGAGTGAAACCAATGCAGTTGCATCTGTGATGTGCACCAACTGCTGAAGATAGGTAACTATCTGAAAGGTCGTCGAGCTGTCTAATCCAGTTGATATTTCATCCATAAACAGAGTTTTTGTAGGACCTACAATCATTTCTCCTGAATATTGAACAGAAAGGGAATGTCATGTTTGAAATATTCCAACATGGGAAGTAATGAAATTCCAGCTTCGCTCGACTGCAAGATTTACTACCTGTTGTCAGCCTTTTCTTCTGGCCACCTGAAATCCCTCTTTGTAATGCATCACCAACCATTGTGTCACTACAGGTATCCAGTCCGAGGATCTAAGAGGCGAAAACATTATAATTCAATTTTCACTTCAAATTGAGTAGAGACATCTAGTTTTTAATTAAGTACTTAATGCCAACACTGGTTGGAGAAAATTTACCTTCAAAACATAATCGGTTTGCAGATTTCGCTTTTGTCTTTCAACTGAAATTGCCTGAAAGTATTGTGTTAATCTCTAAACATTATGTAACATGGTTTAAAATACATTAGAGGGGATGTCATAAGATTTCACATCTACCTTCATGTAGGTGTCAATGTCTGGATCAGGTACTATTCCAGCTTCTTTTTCCCTTCTGATCACTTCCATCATTGTATCTGTGCATACTCGATATTGAACTTCATATATCAATAGATGTAAACAACTATTTCCGATAGTAAATGCAAAAGTAAAGGAGATAAGGAATTCACCAGCTCTACTGCCAACGCCCTGACAGCGGGCTGAAAAGTCGATTGTTTCCCTCACAGTCATCTCAGGTATGTGAAGGTCGTATTCGCTTATGTAAGCTGACGTTTTTTGAGGAACAAACTCATCAAGCTTGTAACCATTATAAGAAACCTCCCCTGCAACCTGAAGAAAATAAAAACATGAGGTTTTTTATGACGATTGTAACACGGTTTACACTCTATTATATATTTATTTTAAGATTAACATCTGAATACTAATGAAGTTGTGTAAATTTCGTGGTTTGCAATACTCGCCTTGAGAGATTTATCGAGTTTTCCAGCAAGGGCCAATAACAAGGTGGTTTTCCCGCAGCCAGGGGGACCAAGAAGGAGAGTAAGCCTGCATTTAAAACCATCTTTATGAGTAAAAAATTTCGAGTTACCGAAACTAGTAAGGCTTGAAATGCTGATTAATTATAACTTGGATTTCAATACATCCTAGTAAACAGAACTCGATTGACTACTATTGAATCAAAACCAACTTCCGGTTCACTTTCCTGTCTCGGTCCGCAATATACAAATACGCAATTCCTAGTTCAAGCTAGCTGACTCTTGCTTCAGCCATTTGTCCTCAGCTTTATGTATGTACATAATTCTCCAAAAAGTAAAAATTGGAAATATAAATTCTAGGTACTCAGCATGCATAGAAGCAGGTACCTCGATGGTTTGATGATGCCACTGACATCTGATAGAATGCTCATCTTCACTCCGGAAGATTTGCACCAAATTGCCTTTGTAAAAACCTGTTCAAAATCCATCTAACTTATCAGATAATGTCATATACTTCTAGGGAGGGACGAGAGGGGGACGTTGCGCCCGCTCAACAAATTCATTCATCATTGATGTGCCCAATTGGTTAAAATGAGGGGCAAAACGTTTTCTTAAAATGCCTCAGAGGGTTGGAAAACAATATCCGAGAGGTTCTTCATCTCGACCGCAAGAAAGAAAAACTTCTGAATCCGTCACAGAGGTCTAAATCATACTTACTGATAAGAAGCTCTGAAGAGAGTTCCATAGGGTTGGGAGTGGCTTTCCTTGGACTACATCACACTCCGCTTCCACAAACAACTTCTTGTACCGCACCTCCACCGTCGGCAACTTCACATTCACTCTAGAAGAAAACTTCTAGTTAGTTAAAACTAGATATAAACCTTGATTCTCTAAGTAGCCCTAAGTCAAATTTGTAATGCACACGTACCTGTCTATCCTTTCTCTAAGTTTCTGCAGAAGTCGGAGATTGTCATGCTCTATGTGCTTTATGAGTTTCTCGATGAACAGGTGCCTCTCATCAGCTTTCAACTTCGTAACATCAACCACCCTCTTCCCTGCATGCTCTTTCCCCCCGCCGCCTACGCCACCATCGAAGTCAAAAAGCGCGGTTCTGCACCGTTTATATGTAGGCAGCCTCTCAATTGCAGCCCACTGCAACCGAACTTCCTCATCCTCCTCCTCTATAACTAAATGCTCCTTTCTTTCAACTGGTGTTAGCTCCATTTAAAAAATTGATATGCTTGCCTGTGCTCCAAGCGTCCCTCTTGACGTGTATATATAGTCTTTACTGAGAGGAAGTACGGACAAGACGATATTCTAAACAATTCTAATTTGTAGCAAAAAGAACCGAATTTTGGTGTAAGATAGCGAGTATACTAAATTATCCAATTAGCTTAACACACCTCTGCGAGTGAAAATCACTCTTCAAGTACTGCACAGATATTTCCAAATGTGAACAAGAAATAGTATCAAGAAATAACTTTTAGCTTGTGTGAACGATCTCTAGGAAAGATCAAACCTTTAACAAAACATTAAAAGTGCACCCCAATAGCTTTCATTTCGTTTTCTGAATCTCTTGATCTTCCGAGATGGATCATGTGCCCTACTGTTGTTCCTGTTGTCTGACTAGTTGTTTATCTATACAACTATTAAGAAAACTCTTGTCAACTTTTTTTCCTTTTTCTTTATATTTTACCTTCAGTTTTGATACACATACTATTGACAAATGGCGGGTAAAATAATAATTTTGTACCTTTTGATAAAATAACAATCATATCCCTATTTTACCCTTTTTAATACTTATTGTTTCAATTTTATCCTTATTTTTGATACATAATATTTACATAAGAAGGACAAAACAGTAATTATGTAATATTAAAAAAATATTCACTTGTTAAGAGAAATTATTCACACACACAAATTATGTGCTCTCAGAAATAATAAATCATGAATCTTCCAGTCAACTTAAAAACTGCCCCTCCGATCCAGCAAAGATTTTTCTTGCTTAAGTAGTTGAGATAATTATGTACTTGTTTATTGTTGAGGGACCTACTGGTCAAGTTTCAAGTTTGTGTCCCTGTTGTCCCCCTTGATTCATTGCAGAAATATATCAGTGCATAATTAGGATATAGTTGGAGTATGATATTCCACATGAGGGCCTCAACTTTTTATTTTATGCTAGGGCCTTAAAACTATAATAATTTTTCTCAAAAATTTTATTTAATAAGGAATGAAAACGAAGTGTGAACATCGCAAGAGAAAGATATAAAGGCGTGAAGGACCCAACTCCCACCAACCTTTTCCCATTCAGATTAAAATTATTTAACTAGTTTTTGAGTTTATCCATCATCAATTATTTTGATCATTTCGTAAAAAATCTTCGTTAAATAAGAAATAAAATGATACAAATACCCACAAATTTTGTCAAAATTATTTTGGCTCACTGTTTATTTAATTAAGGGTATTTTTGTCATTATGATTCTGATTTAACAGAGATTTTTATGAAATGACCAAAATGATTGACGGTGGACAAACTGAAAAATTACTTTTATTTTTCAAATTTCAGAAACTAATGTGAAGAGTTATGTCAATCTCAAAAACGATTTTTGCTAAAAAGTTGAAGTTATTTGCACAAATACCTCACAAGGTTTTTTGTGCTTTTAGAAAACTTTCTAGAGTTTCAAAAATTATACGAAACACTTGGAGTTAATTGCAAGAGGGTTTCTTTATTATTGAAGCATAGTATTCAATTGACATTTTTGTATTCGTTTGGAATGATCAATGAAATATCAGTCTATCATTTCCTGTCAAAAACAATTTGCATGAACACCACTTAGAGATTCATTATGCTTATATAACCCCTTAGAGTTACATTTTTTTTTTTCACATAACATCCCTGACGTTTTAAACCATCTATTGCGAGATCCCAAAATTTTAACATGGAGTTAAAACCATGTATTTTATTCTAGCATGTCCTGTTAACGATGTCGCTTTTGGATTTTTCTAATTGTCTAATGTTTCTTTTTAATTGTTCTTTTCACGTATAGTTTATGTGTGAAAAAACTTTATAAAATTTGAGGGGTTATGTGAAAATACATATATACCTTAGGGTTGTTTTTCTAATAATCTTATCATTTGGAGAAAGTTTGAAATGGCAGTGGCAATTGTTGGATGGGAAATTAATCAATTGAAACTTCATGAAAACAGAGACAACCTCAAGAAAGATTATCTTAATTAAATAACTACGTTTCTACTTAGTTAGGAATCAAGTCTTGCGTACAAGTCTACTTAGATAAAAGAAATTTACACATTAGGATGGGACAAAGATCAGATCGATACGCCGAATTTGATCCCTTAATCTTGGGAATCCGAGGATCCCGTGATCGTAACTATTCATCGTATATCGTACGGTTAGAAATCATTTCAAAATTTAAATTTTAAAATTAACTATAAATAGTATCTAATAAAAATTGATCACACTATATACACTGAACGATCACGATCACGAAACCTCTAAGACTACTAGAAAAAGATCCCGACGTGGATTCTTTTCCTAATAAGGAGGGGACATGTGAGATACTATTGGACTGCTCTGATTTTAATGTATATTCTATATACTATTTGGGCGGCTCACTACAGTCAAGTCTTGAGTCAAGTCATGATTCTGAAAATTTTGGATGGGAGTTGAAATGCATATATTCGATTCGAAATTCTGATTGAAATTTCTCGAACTTAAAACTTTAACAAAAAAATCATGCATATTCTTATTTTTAGCCAATTTAAGTGTTAGGTGTGGAAAGAGGAAGCCAAAATGCATAGATATTATTGTTTTTGGTTATTGCGATAAAACGTTATTTGATGCTTATTGTTGTATTTAGATATGCTTTATTTTGTACTTTGTATATTTAATAATACTATTATATGTGGAAAATGAAGAGTATAATTATACGTACTATATTATTTTGTCTAATATGATTTTCTATCATACACACACGTAAGATCATTTCTAATGGTTGGGCTAAAAGTTAAATATTTTAGCTCGGAAAATTTAGCTTTTTGCCCAGAAATAGTTTTTCTGCTCTAACCGTTCTAGGCTAAAATTTTAGCCCGGAATTATTAAAGAATGAACTTAGGCTATTTTTTTTGTTAAATTAATTTAAAAAATATATATATGTAGACTATAGTAAATTAATTTTATGAACATTTTAATTTAAAAAAAAAAATTAATTCCTATAAATATTGGGTGGAGTCCACTCCGATTTTTGGGCTAAATTTTGGGGGGGAATTTGGCATTGGTTTAGCATTTAGCCCAAAATTTTCCCTTGGGTTGGAGTGGGTTTGGGGGGAAATTTTGGAGAGTAATTTGGCTTTTAGCCCACCATTGGAGTTGGTCTAAGAGCTTACAAATATCACAAATTCAGAAGAAAAGAAAATGTTGAATGGTAGATACATATAAGTTTGAAAATTTTCAATAGTCTTGCAAAAATATAGGAGATTCTAATTACGTTCCGAAAACTCCGAAATAAAATCGATTCTAAAATTTCTGATAATCCAAAATTTTAAAATTACAACTAATATTTGATTCCGAAACCTTTTTGAATTAGCATTGGAATGCTTGTTTCTAATCTGATCCAACCAAAAATCACTCCCCTTCTTCATGGATACATGGCCCCAACATCATACAACCATCACGTTGCTCTTTCTTTGTATTCATGAGAAGTGATTCTTTGCACTCCCTTCCCCTTTCTGCATCTTCTAGTTTATAGTCTTGGGACATAATAATTGAAAGAGATTAATATGCAAAAACATGAGAAGTACAAAATGAGAAACTGAAAAATGTGAAAATCACTATCCTCATCTCTAGGTTCATTAAAAATTAGAATTGAAATTACGAAGATTGAAACTTGTTATCATTTATCTTTTGGTGACATTATGGCATGAATACAAATACAAATACATCATCTTAAGCTGGTACGTGTTAAGTTTTTCCACTGGAATTTGTATACTAATTTTGTGAACATATATTGGATTTCTTGCTAAGGATAGACGTCAATGACGACTTCTCTCGTTGTAGGATTGCTCAATACTACTCTATAGATGTAATGATGGGCGTCTTGATGATAATGTCAAAATGATGCAAGCGGATGTGACATCACAAAGCTTATTTATAATAAGACCTATTTCAAATTTTCCCTTTATATATATATATATATATATATATATATATATATATATATATATATATATAATATTTGTATATAAAGATATGTCCAATTTTTAGTGACTTTTGACTTTTGAAATAGGTCTAATTTTTAGTTACTTTGGACCCATATCAAAAAACCCCTATATATATATATATAATATTTGTATATAAAGATAAGACAAGGATTGTCTACCCTTCCATTTTCAATGCTCTTTCGTACCTTTTTGTTTGTGTAGTCACGGTTAAATCATATTAACATTTTATATTACTATTCATTTTTGTCTTATTATCTCTATAAAAAAAATAATATAAAATGTTGACGTGACTTAATCGTGATCACACAAAACAGAAAAGCACGGAAGGACATTGGAAGTGAAAGGGGCAGACAATCCTGTCCATAAAGATAGTGATGAGCCACACTACTTTTCCTTCCCAAGCTGACTGAGAGCGTGTTTCACAAATGAGCTGTATCTTTCGAAGAAAGCCAGTTTCGACATGCTTTTGCAGTGGAAGGCTAACTTTATTGCAGATGTTTTGGTGTAGATTAGGCGGTGAAATGGACGATGATAAAAAAAAAAAGACGCAAATCAGACAGCAACAATAAAATTTTGGAAATGTGAACTTCAATGTCCAATTTAGAGAGCACACTTAAAAGAGAAAAGTTAAGGCTTAAACTACAAATTATACAGTCAAATTGACTAATGATGGCTTTTTAACATACCAAATCCCCCACAAACTAACAAACTGTGTATAGTTAATTAGCGCATGAAAGCCTTTCATCAATTAACCTATAATTAACAATCTTCAATTACAATTGAAATAGGTATGTAACAATCTTCAAGCCTTCAACGAACTTTACTTAACTTACATACTCAAAACCTTAAGTCCACCACTGCTAGACTAAGGGTTTATTTGAAGGTGATTCTAAAATGGCAAAAAACGCAATCGATAAAAATGTTTTTGAAACCAATCCTTAGTTAAAATGCCGAAGTGTTTTCTGTAAAAAGCACATAACTAGTGATTCTTGTAAAAAGCACTAAGTGTTTTTTAAACTCAAAAAACATTTTCTTTAAAAGCGGTTTCAGGAAATTTAAAAGTACTTCCAAATGAGAGCCCTAAATAGTAAGTCTGAGGATGGAGCCCTTGTGTGTAAATTTGTTCGCTTAATCTTCTTTTCTTATTCCACTTAACCTCTTGTTTTATTCACACATAACAAAGCTTATTGCATTATTACGTTATAATCTAGCGAGCTTTAATGAAAATGACTTCTCAAAACTTTTAATTAACCAAAAACCATCTACAAACTTTATTTAATAAAATGGGTTTAAACTTTAATAAAAATGATTCAAATTTTAATGAAAAAGACAAAAATTTTACATAATAATAATAAATAAATAAAAACAACCAACACATTATGACGTGCATGACCACATATTCCCATTAATTTTTCTCTCTCATTTCACCTCGCCCATCCACATCAACTTTTCTTCTTTTTTATTTTTTTCACCTCTCCGCACTTTTCTCTCTCATTTCACCTAACTCTATAAACAATTTATTTATTATTTGTTTATTTGACTATTCTTTCAATTTTTTTAGAACAAACTAAGTATAATATTACAATGTCAAAAATAAAGAAAATTTTCATTATTCAGTTTTATGAACACTAATACTGTCACTATTTATTAAACAGAACACTGACTACTTCTTAAATTTGAACTCTATTTCTTAAACTGAACATTGACTACTTCTTAAACCAAACACTATTTCTTAACACTGAACATTGACTATTTCTTAAACTAAACACTAACTATTTCTTAAACGGAACACTAATACTATCACTACTTCTTAAATTGAACATTAACTATTTCATAAATTGAACACTAACTATTTCTTAAACTAAACGCTAGTACTATTACTATTTCGTAAACTAAATACTGACCATTTCTTAAACCAAAAACTAACTATTTCGTAAACTAAACACTGACTATTTCTTAAAATCGAACACTAGCGCTCTCACTGTTTTTTTAAATGAACACTAAAAGGTTCAAAATCTGAAGCTCTCTTCTCATTATCATATGAATCACTGACAATAAAATTTATATTCTTACAGAGTTAGAATAATGATTTTCACATTCCTATTTGTTCTTTAACATTATTCGAACAATTTATTTGACTTCCCTTTAATTTATTCAATACAAAATTAACAACAAAAGCATAAATGAAAGATCAGAAAAGCTAATTCGCTTTCATTGAGGAAGGTAATCTAATAATTTTTTTATTTTTTAGTTTTAGCTGGTTAGGGTTAAAATTAATAAAGAATTCCATAATTTGAACATGGAGTGATGATGAGATGCTACCCACGTGTAGGGCTAAGTGGTAGTCATGTATTGATGTCAGCAATATATTTTTTTTGTCTCAAATTTCTCTCTCTCTCTCTCTCTCTGAACATTTTCCTTCCCGATGAAATATTTAAAAAGTAATTTGTGTTCTGCTTTTACACTGTTGGTTTTCTGTTGAATTGGTAGATGCTTGCTTTCGCACTGCTAATGTCACATCCCGGCCCGGGGGGGACTACTTCCCGGGCCCACTCCACCACCGCAGCACGATATTGTCCGCTTTGGGCTTACCATTCCCTCACGGTTTTGTTTTTGGGAACTCACGAGCAACTTCCCAGTGGGTCACCCATCATGGGATTGATCTAGCCCCCTTCTCGCTTAACTTCGGAGTTCCTACGGAACCCGAAGCCAGTGAGCTCCCAAAAGGCCTCGTGCTAGGTAGGGATGAGAATATACATTTAAGGATCACTCCCCTGGGCGATGTGGGATGTCACAATCCACCCCCCTTAGGGGCCCAACGTCCTCGTCGGCACACATGTGACCAGGGTTAGGCTCTGATACCAATTTGTCACATCCCGGCCCGGGGGGGACCACTTCCCGGGCCCACTCCACCACCGTAGCACGATATTGTCCGCTTTAGGCTTACCATTCCCTCACGGTTTTGTTTTTGGGAACTCACGAGCAACTTCCTAGTGGGTCACCCATCATGGGATTGCTCTAGCCCCCTTCTCGCTTAACTTCGGAGTTCCTACGGAACCCGAAGCCAGTGAGCTCCCAAAAGGCCTCATGCTAGGTAGGGATGGGAATATACATTTAAGGATCACTCCCCTGGGCGATGTGGGATGTCACAGCTAACGTGCACACGCGCTTTGGGTTGAATAAGTTTTTGTTTTTTTTTTTGTTTTTGTTTTTTATTTCTTGTCCTTATCATTAAATAAAAGTTATTAGGTGACTTTTGGTTAAAACCCAAAGTTTTGAAGTCATTTTCATTAGTTTTCCTTATAATCTTTGTAGATAAAGATAGTGATGAGCCAACGTTTTCTTCAAACACGCAAATCAAATGTGTTATAAGCATCATCTTTCCTAATTAATTAGTTCTAAGGTGCTAATCTTTGATATTACTTAGCATGAAATTATTAAGAACCATAAGTTAATTGCATCAGTATGTTTCATCAATCAAACCCATGCATGTTACATGACACACCCTGACCTGGAATGTCCACTAGAACCCCGAATCGAGCTGTGCTGGCCGACACCTAAAAGGTGACGAAGCCATAAAATGTGATAGTGTATAAAATGTGAATAAATTAAAACCTAAAAGTGCTTATGTACACGAGTGCGCGATCAGCTGGTCTGGACCTATTTCATGCATGATACAGAGCATAGGTATTACACAGTAAGGTAAGATAATGATTATACCATCATAAGAAGACATATGTACTGAAAAGTGCCACAAATCTTCATTGATACAAAACTCTGCTGCTAGAATCTTGAGGGGTGCAAAAATAGAAAATGTGAGTGAGCGAAACAAAACTTTTCAAATCATAATTAATAACTGTTATGATATTCAAAATCCTTCTCGAACCCCGTTGGTGTTTAGAGATGATTTTGGACTACATGGATATTTGAGATTATGAAGAAGATTATGAATAACTAAACATGGGTCAAAATTTTATTTGTTAGAGGACAGCAATTGTTCATAATTGGTTTGATCTTGGACATAATAACAATTACGAATATTTGTTTTCTTCACATTATCTTCTCGAATTGGGGTTCAACATTAGAAGTTCTTTTCTCAAGTATCAACATTAAGCAAAATGAAGAAAACAAAAGGCCAAAAGCAAAAAGCCACCTCTTCCGCTGTTATCACCTTCCCTTTTCTTCAATGCTCACTCCCAACAGAAAATCTACGGCAAGAATACACTTTCCCCCCTTCCTTTTTCTTCGAGCCTCAACAAATGGGTCTGCAACCAATGCCAACTGAAATAATTGAGGTTAAGCAAGAGGAGTTGATAAAGAATCAGCCAAGAGAAGACCAAGCTAAGCCAACAATTGAGGTTATTCCTGACAACGCTATAAATATTACATCATAAAATAGTTTAGCTTAATTCAATACATATTTTTTTGTTAAATAAGAAATGACTATGTTTTCTGTTAAATAAGAAATGGCTATGTCACAAATGTCCATATAATTTAATTGAAATGATAAACATGTTCTGTAAAACCAAGACTTTTGAAAGTCTAACTAATTGGTCAAATAGTGTCAAACATAGTAGTATTTCTCCAAGTCATAGCACGTCCTAATATTAAGCTGAAGAGTAAGAATAGTTATATGACATTAAATTGAAAGTCTAACTAATTAAGATGATTGTAATAAACATGAGGCACTGTTCTGCAAATATAAGAGGGCTGCAAACCAATTGGTAAAAGCACACTTTTATATGAAAATAAAAACAAAAAATTCAATTAAATAAGCATCAGCATGCACTCCATAATCGTCTCTCCTTATTTTTTTAATTTATGTTAGTTTGTATGCAAATGATATGGGAAATTATATGAGTGCAAAATGGATAGAACCCAGAACTGAAATGAAGAGAAAACACACGTCCAATTTGGTGATGGTAAAAATGGAAAAGGGATATGATCAATACCCTGATCGAATCACTGGCAAGAGAGCTCCGATTCCAAAAATTAATCCACAAATACTTAATGTTAGCCTCTTCAATCAAATTCTACTTAACCTAAGACTAATCCAATCCTAATCAGCGAACATGACTTGAATATTTGTATGGCAAATAGACAGCAAGCGAATGCTCAAAACTGGAATGTGTAGCCACTGGTATTCTCCATGTGTATCACTCCCGAAACACGTTAAAAGCTTTGGCAAGTAAGCAAACTGCAACATCGATACAATGACAAACAGAACTTCAATTACACACTGCCAAACCATCCAAAACTTTACTCAATAAGAGAACAATTAAAACATACTATATTGTAATGAAAAAAATTGTAAGGCCACATCCAAATTGAATCGTGCATCTTTAGAAAAAACGGCAAAAAAAAGAAAAAAAAAAGAAAAAAAATCAGATTGCAAAACTATCTATGTAAATACTTAAAGTCATTGTAAAAGAATATACTATAATCGAACAAACAGCATAAAACTCACCAAGTTGCTTCAAGTCATGAAGCCTAAAATGCAATGAAATCAATTCATTTGCAGCAAACAACATACACATATTTCTTTTGACACAGAGGTATACAAAAACCAAGCTACCTGTAAAACTCCTACGTATCAATAAACTGTACCCAACACCAATGGGCCACCAGTCTTAACGACAATGAAGCTGAAGCCGCCAATCTCTGGTGGGATGAAACTGACAATATCGGTGTAGCATATTCTCATAGAATTTGAAACAGTATGTCAACTTGTGTAATAAAATAAAAAATATAAAAAGCTATGAAAGAAACAAAAATCTGAACGTTAACAGTTTTTTATATACTTGCTCGGGAAACGAAAGCATGAAAGAGAGATCAAACCTGAAAGAAATCAGAAATGACAGTTCAGTGATCTTTGGGCGTGTGTGGGATTAGTAGAATTATAATGAGGCATTGAATCTATTTATCTCTGAAGAATAGTCTGCATAAAGAAAACATAAACATAAGGAGGGTCCTTTTGTGGCCTAGAAAGTGAGTGAAAATAAGCCCAGGAAACGCACCAAATATGATAAAAAAAAAAGCACTCAAAAGCTAAATTGTTATACGAAAATAACACGCGGAAAATAACCCAGGAGAACCTCTGTTGGAGGATACAACGAACCGAAAGAAAAAACGGAGTTTGTGGTAGAGGCATGGGCTTAGGGTGCCGATGGGTGAATACTGAGTGTCGATGGAGAAGCAAATCTGAAAAATGGTTGAAAATGAACACCCCAATCTCCTTTTCAGAACATGGGTTGTACATGAAGATGACAGTTGCCGTTTGTTTGGATAGTTGGATAGTTGGATAGTGCTTATATCAAAAATCGGAGTGATGTTTTCATCGTCCATTTTTTTAATCTAAGGGGCCACATTCATTGATGAAATTTAGGATGAAGCTTTGAGGGAGGGTTTGATTCATCCAACGAATAAAAACAATCTTGGCTAAGAGTGTAGAAAAAGTATATCTCACGTAAGCATCTCCCATGTGTGTTGTGTTTCATTTCACTATGTTACCCCTATTATAAGCAGTTACTTTTGTGTTGTCTTTTTTATTGAATGAGGACATTATGGGAATATTGAAAGCTTCACCAAACTGGTCTTCTCACTTTATATATATAGAAGATTAAAAAAAATAAAAAATAACAAAACAAAAACCTCTTTTCTCACTCCCACTCCCACGTCCTCTCTCTCTCTTTCTTTCTCTCTCTCTCTCTCTCTCTCTCTCTCTCTCTCTCTCTCTCTCTCTCTCTCTCTCTCTCTCTCTCTCTCTCAATTAAAAAACAAAAATAAAAAAATATTCACACACCCAAAATGTGTAGGCATATTTATAGAATTCATTTAAAGTATTTTTCAAGCTTAATTTGGATCACCATGCGTGTGTCATGGATGCTTACGGTTTAGCAGATATTAATATAATGGAGCTATACTAAGTAAGCTTTTCACATGAAGGTGAGGTTATTTTTGGACCCCTATCTAAGCTTATTTCTACTTTAGAGCAGTTCCACCTTGGGCAATAGCCTGGTGGACTGGCTCTCAAACAGTGCCAGAAGCTCGAGCAACTTGGTCCAGCGTGTGCTGGCGATGGAGCCCGAGCGAGCCTGAGGGAAAGGCCCCGCAGGAGTTGCCAGCCCGAGAGCCTGAAGGGCATGTGACGTAAGGCTGACGTCTGGGCGACATCAGCCATCATCTCCTCTGCATTTCTCGAACTCTTCCAGGTACTATTTGATTCGAGGAGGGAGAGAAAGAGAGTCAAACCTCGTCCTTCAGCATGTGGAGGAGGGTCGTCTTGCCAGAACTGTCGAGGCCCAAAAACAGAATCTTAGCCTCCTGCCACAACCCGAGGAAGGCGAGGACGCCATAGAACCAGTCGAACAGAAACATGGCAACGACTGATTTTTCTCCGGGAGCAGATCTATCGGCGGGGTTGTGAGGGAAGTAGGAAAAAACCCACAAGGAATCGGAGTGGGAGAGGTCGAATCGGAGGGGGGTTTTGATTTGTTGTCATCTCTTTCTCTCCCTCTGCATTTTTGGGGAATCGTAGGGGTTTGGTTGCTTTTGGATGTAAAAAGAAGAAGAAAAATAATGGGGCGTTGGCACCATGTGAAATGAAGAAAACAAATAATAAAAAAAAAAAAAAAAAAGAGGTTTTGGAATGGTGTGCTGCATCTTGTGAAAAGAAAAAGTAAAAATAATTTTTTAATAGAAAATAGTATAATGAGACCGATTAAAAATTCTATTCGACATTACAAATAAAATTATTTTGTATTATTTAAAAAAAAACTAATATTTTATTTCCTATTGCTAGGACTATTAAAGTGCAACGGTGGAGATGTAAAAGACAGTTACTGTTCATTAGGTGGATTAAATAGTAAATAGTCTGAAGGAGGGTTTCCACGGTGAAAGTGCTCTTAGAGAAGGAAAAAAAAAACAAAGAGAAATTATAACGAAGCCTGCAGCATGCATGTGTCCAAATTTAATTTCCAGTTGTTTAACTTTAATTTGTGAAGTTTAACTTCAAATGGATATTAATCAATTATATGTTTCCTTGTTCATTGGTTTTCGTAAGTAACGGGATAGATCATTTATGTCTACATCTCTTTTTACGCACTCATTATGAGAATTATAAAACGAGAATTTTTTTATGTTTTTTATGAACCCGTTACGAGATGAGAGCCGTAGAACAAGGGAATATATCCGTTTATATAATAATCTTTCATGTTGATAGATTTGAGCTAAATATATGTATAATTACAAGCGGTTTGTGACTTGATTGGTTAACAGTATTCACTCATCTATTTGAATTCTAGAGTTCTATTCCCTTCTCCTAATACCCCTAAAGAAAAATTTCTATACTTTTATATTTTACTTTCACGTGTTTAGTTTTCTGTTCAACATCAGCAAGTGAATGTGACATAGAAATTAGCCCATAAATACTTGATGTTCACATGGAAGAAAGAGAGGGAGAGAAAATGGAAGACGGAGATGAACCAATCTTGCTTATTGCAGTATGCCCTTATATGGATCTAAATGATTACCAAAACCAAAACTGCCAATGCACTTTTCAGCTAAAGTTAAAATTAAACTAAACTAAACAAAACACCAAAGAACGTATGTAAATTACTAAATTTAGGGTTCTTATAAAAGAGCGTTGAAGTTATATAGATAACTCCCTCACTTTTTAATATAGATAATCTTATTTGTTCAAAAAATTAATGTAGGTGGTGAACTGTCAAAGAATATTAAACAACTATTTGATATTGAATTTTGCAATTTGTGTTTACTTTTTTGTCCATCCAGTAGAACTCGAAACCCCATTCTTCGTTGCATTGCATAGTGGGGATAGATAGTCAAATACAGCAAGGAGATCTACTTCACCTTCCTCTTGTGCTTTACTATTGGGTTTGATTGGTCCCATAGTTGTTAAATCAATAGGAAGAAATTGTAGGCAACCAAGGCCCCATTGCTCTCTTGAGATGCAAATCAAGGGGCCTAGCAGAGGGAAGTAGAGTAACTGGTATGACAAAACAAGCCCAACGCAAGCTCTTCTCGAAAACGACTTACCCACAATTGGGATTTTGCGATGGCGGTATAATAAACGAATCTCGTCCGGCCATGTGTTTATATCTGACACGTGACACTACATGTTTTACGTGATCATTTTGAATTATTATCATCAGACTAAAAAAAGGAAGGAAGAGAATCCTACTCCATTATCACCGCAGTATGTACATAACTAATTTGGAATATCATCATTGTATTTAATTTTGATTATTAATTTTTAATTTTTATTAATAAATAAATTATTAATTATTTTTTATTTCAATTGACAGAATAGTGGGCCCACTCCCACCATATCATCATTGAACAACCAAATTAAAAAAAAAAACTTAACGAAAATATGACATTGCAACGAATTCATAAGATTATGATTCGACTCATAATTAAGGTCGTTTTTTGTAATTTACTCAAAAATTTAACTTGTATTGTTGGAGATGCTTTAAGATTGAATCGTAACGGCTAAGTTCTCTGTGGAAATACTAGAAAACATTTGAATAAATTGGGATGGAAAGACACTTCGGTGGGGATGAGATAAGTTACAAGACAACGAGGAAAAATAATATCAATTGTATTAGAAATGCTACCTGCCACGCGCACCAACAAATTAACATTGTTGCTACACCACCGCAAAACCACCCCTCCGTCTTTCAAATCTCATTAATCTCCCTGTTCAGCGGTACCAAAACAACCTTGAAAAAAAAAAAACAAATTTCCATATGCTTTTTTTAACACCTCCAATTTTTTTAACACCTCCATTAACCCCTCATAATAACAAACTACTAATGACACATTCTTCAAAGAACACGAAAACATAAAAATCATAAAAAAAATACTTTAAAAAAAAACCCAAATGGCAAAATGCCGGTATATATGATAGAGCAACAGCAGCACATGCTGCTCAATTCAATTCAATGTTGACTGAAGAGCCACCATTAAAGCCTTCAAGCTTGGGGCTTCTCCCACTTGAGTGGCTTCACAACCTCCCAGGTGAAGTCGGGGTCATCCCTGCCGAAATGTCCGTAGGCGGCGGTCTTCAAAAACCTATCATTGCCACCCCTCTTGAGATCCAGGTTGATGGAGATCATGCCTGGCCTGAAATCGAAGCTCTCCTTCACAATCTTCAGGATCTCCTTGTCGGGGATCTTCCCGGTGCCATAAGAGTCGACGAACACCGACAGAGGCTCGGGCACACCGATGGCATAGGACACCTGGACAATGCACCTCCTTGCAAGTCCATTGGCCACAATGCTCTTTGCGGCCTGCCTCACGATGTAGGCACCACTCCTGTCCACCTTGGTTGGGTCCTTGCCTGAAAAGGCACCACCTCCGTGAGCACCCCATCCTCCATAGGTGTCGATGATGATCTTGCGGCCGGTGAGACCAGCGTCACCATGAGGGCCTCCAATCACAAATCTGCCAGATGGGTTAAGATGGAAGATGGTCTTCTCATCAAGGTACTTCTCGGGGATCACAGGCTTGATCACATGCTCCTTGAGATCAGCGGCAATCTCATCGTTTGTCACGGTCTCATCGTGCTGGGTTGAAATCAGGACCGTGTGGACACGAATTGGGACCATGGCACCCTTGTCATTGACATACTCAATAGTAACTTGGGTCTTGCCATCAGGCCTCAACCAAGCACAAGTCCCGTTCTTGCGAACCTCAGTGAGCTTGGCACCGAGCTTGGTTGCAAGGACGTGGGTGAGTGGCATGAGCTCGGGGGTCTCATCAGTGGCATAACCAAACATGTGGCCTTGGTCACCAGCTCCAATTTCCTCAGGCCTCTTGGAGAAATGACCATGGACACCTTGAGCAATGTCAGGGCTCTGCTGCTCAATGTTCACAAGAACCTTGCAGTTGTCTGCATCAAGACCCACATCGTCTGATACGAAACCGATTGTGCGGCATGTGTGACGAACGATCTTCTCGTAGTCCACATTGGCCTTGGTGGTGATTTCTCCGAAAACCATGACCATGTTGGTCTTGGTACAGGTCTCGCAGGCAACCTTGCTGTCAGGGTCTTGTGCAAGGCAGGCATCGAGCACCGCGTCGGAGATCTGGTCACAGAGCTTGTCTGGGTGACCCTCATTGACTGACTCGGATGTGTACAAGAAGGTCTCCATTTCTTACAATCTGAAAAAAGAAAAATTAGCATAGCACACAATAAGAACATGCAAACTATAAGGCCTTAACTGCCAATCCTTCTGCAATCAAAATCTAAACTTCAACACACGCATACAGATTCAAAATCCCATACACGGCAAGAATTACCAAAACAAATGCATGCATAAAATCGCTACCAGATCTGCAATGTCAGTGTCCATTTCTACAATCTTAATGGCCAACGGTAACAATTCGAAAAAAAAACCACTACTTTCCAATAGATCTACTAAAATTATAAAAACCCAGAGTCAAATTTTACCAGATTTCACCAAAAATTCAATCAGCAATGTCAGAGTCCACATTCTAAAACCTTAATGTCCAACTATCACAATTCCACAAAAGCAACTACTTTTCAATAGATCTACTAAAAATAACAAATACCCAGATCCAAAATTTGCCAGATTTCACCAAAAATCTCAATCAGCAATGTCAGAGTCCCCCTCCTAAAACCTCAAAGTCCGACGGTCACAATTCCACAAAACTAACTACTTTCCAATAGATCTACTAAAATTAACAAAAACCCAGATTCAAAATTTTCCATATTTCCCCAAAAATTCAATCTGCAAAGTCAGAGTTCACATCTAATAATATCCAACGGCGACAGTTCGAAAAAAGCAGCAAATTTCCAATAGATCCGCTCAAGTTAACAAAATGACTCCAAGTCCACAACCACCAACTCAAAAACAACAGATCTAAAGGCAGAATTCAAACAAAACGAGACGAACCCAGATATCGAAAATCCAGAATGGAGCAGAAACGCACCTATGAATCGAGAGAGAGATAGAAAGGGGGGAGAGAGAGTTGCTTGAGTAGAGGAAATAATGGGTTGTAGTGTGTTTTCCTCCTCAAGCGGTTCGAGGAATTTTGGGGCTTTGATGTCCCAATTTATAGGGAAACGGGGGTGGCCCGCCCCACCCTCCCAAAGCTGCATAATATGGGTTAGATTCATCTCGGTCACGTGGCATGGGAATCAGGGGGATCAAATTTAATCTCGGCCGTCGGTGGGGGTGAATCGGTGGGTGAATGATTAAAAAATGTGGGAGGTTTTTGATGGACGGAGGACGCGTTTACCGCGGGAATTACCAGTAATCCCACCAACCCCCAGCCTGTATTGATTAGTCTACGGTTTTGACTAATCACTCCCTTCTTTTTTAAGTCAATTGACTAATCAACCCAAGCAAAATCAGAGTTGTACCAACCGCACGAGCACAATTTAGCTGGAGATAATCGTAACCGACCGATGTCTTTGGTTTGAAATTTTGTGTTAATTATATTTTCTGTTCTGCCGTGTTGGGTATGGCATTGTTAATAACTCTCCTTGTATTATGTCGTGTTACTATTATGTCGTATTTAACCTATTGAGTTCAAATCTAGTAAGAGATAAACACAAATATGATATAGCATATGTCACTATTAAGTTCCGTTCAGCACGATATAGCATATGTCACTAACTTGTCGTCTGAGTTAATTAGTCTTATTGAAGTGTGAGGTTTTATTTCAAAAAGCCAAAATTTAATAGTCTAAGGATTGGTTTGGGGTTGCTCAATTTTTTTAAAAAACAGCTTCTTAAAAAAAGTTGGGGCTTGATTGTATTTGGTAAATGAAAGTTATAGGTCTAAAATAGCAAAAAACATAAGCAGCTTTACACATGTTTCTCAAAAAAACATGGCGAGAGGATACCAATTAATGAAATTTTTATTTGACAATCTTATCCCATCTTTTTTTGATAAAAACACTTTTTGGCATTATAGTTTACCATACACTTACTTGCTTTTTTCATAGCACAGCAAAAATAAATTTGAAAAAAAAAAAAAAACACCATCTCAACCCCAAACTAGCCCTAGTTTAAATTTGAAGTTTGACCTTTAACTGTGAGGCTTACTTGAACTCTAAGTTATCCCATTAAAAGAATAATTGAGATATACTATATGTATGTATACTTCGCATCACGTAATGTGTGGTATAAGAACATTGAAATATAAACGCCGGACATACATGAAAAGCTTTATTTACCCTTTCGTGTGAAGTTTGGTGTTTTTTGGGTCATATTTTTTGAATAGTTTGGTAAGAACCATGAACTTATGTGGTAAGGTTTAAAGTTGAGTTGGGTCCTTCCCACCACAAGGCGAATGCTTTGGCTTATTTGGATTTGTATCACTCTCTATGGGTTGGGTGGGGTTGGTGAGTTTGTGATTTGGTTTTCCATCCTTTTCTACGATCTTATCTTGAATTTTTTATGGTACCACCACCAATCCCGCAACTTAAGAAAATATTAAATATATAGAACATGCTCTTTTTATTTTTTGTTTTTTTGTTTTTATTTATTTTTTTATGAGTCGAGCAATACCGTTAATAAGTTAAATGTTAATTAACCATCGACAGGGTTTGAATTCATACCGTCATGCAAAAACATAACATATTTCCACCACTGTGGTAAAATACCACTTGCATAACATGCTTTATTAAATCTACAACAAAATCTATAGTTCGAGAAAAAAAAAATCTACAAATTGCACAACAAAAAATAAATAAATTAAAATTGTTGATGCACAAAATCAGTGAAAACTTTGGAACAACGTAAAGTGTCAAGTTTGTGACCTTTGCTCAATTGCTTCAGTCACTAGTGAGGATAAATATGTAAAGAGATAAAGATAGGGAAGCAAACACAAGATTTATGTGATTCATCCTAAGTTAGCTACATGCACGGAGTAGAGGAGTTCTCATTAATAGTGAAGGATTTACACAAATACATAGGTTCAGGCATAATCATCATTAGTGAGTTCTAATGACTAGTTTACGTACAATAATGACATTAGGGATTCATTGTAAGATAATGATCTTCTTTTATAGTTGAGGAGAGTCTCTAGTTTTTGTCCGTGGTTGATATGGGACTCTGAGCTTTATTCTGAAGTTAACATATGTCGTGCTGTGATTGACCTCTTAGTTGGACGGAAACTCTTGTGCTTCGGCAGGGGTGCCTCAACATGAACCCCTCATTAAATCCTTGAAGGTATGAAGTTGACCGGTATTTGATAGTTTCGGAATTGATTTAGTATGGTACAAACAAAAAAAATTAAAGAAAAAAGGTATGCACATGAAAGTCCCGTGGACGTGTTTAGTGGTGACATAAGTCACATATTTTTACTCAACAAGGACGTGGTGCCGTGCTGGTGCTGCACCTTATACTCTTTTTCTTTTTTTGTTAGTTAATTGTGTTTTGGATAGAGACGTCACTTTTGTTTGAATTAAATTTGAAACAATAGCTTATGTTGAACAACAAACAATGATTATTTGACACACTTAGCAGTTCGTTAGATTGTCGTTGAGCGGAGGTCTTCGACCCGTTGTCTTAACAGGTGCTTATTAGGTTACTCGATAACGACTTGATTCGTTATCGCGTCGATCCGAAAACTTGTTAATTTCGTATCGTGTTGTATCGTATCCGGTTAACTGGTCGTGTCAGAAATTGTTAAGCCTGCAATAGGCTACCAATAATATGGTTCAAATTCGCCGTTGTTGAGAATCGAACCTAAGACTTCTTGCTTACAAATAAAAAGAAATACCACTAGATCATACTACTAAGTGCCTTTAATACGCCTATTTTAATACACCCTTTATACGCGGGGGACCTATGGGCTTGCTTCAGTTGCTTGTTGACGGGTTCCGCTTTCTATGCCCCTTGCCTTCTCATGTATTAAGCCCATTAAAATGTTGACCTAGTTAAGAACATATAAGTTTTGTTCAAGGAGATTCTGAGTTTAAATGTCGTGAACAATATTGCTTGATCAAAGAACGTGGCAACAAATACTTGAAAGCGGACTAGGGTTTCAACTTCTGCAGGATCCTTCTCCTATCTTCTACTAACCGAACCAAAAGAATAACCGGATATACCTTCAACTTCTTCCACAATTTCTCGTTTTTGTTAAAGGTGTATAGGAAATATCCTGTTGAAAGATACCATATCCTTTCTGATTGGGCTGAATCCGACCCAATAAAGCCCACAGATAGCAGAAAAAGCCCAAAAATCTCGGCCTAAAAGCGACCCAGCAACGTGTCGGTGGTTGAGAAAAGGAACGTCGATGCTTAAAGCAACAGAAAACGACTTGTGAGGTGCGTATGTGAGCGGTCTACGTAACACCCGTAGCTTTCTCCTCCTCGACACGTCTCTCCCTCTTCCCCTCCCCCCCCAACTTTTTCTATAAATTTGGAAGAAAAAAAGCTCCTCATTTTTCCTTTGATTGGTTTCGTTTCAGACTTTTTTTAGACTCTCTCTCTCTTCCTTCTCTCTAAATCGAAAAGGAAAAAGGTTCAAGCTTTATGGGGAAGATCCAATCTTTCAAGCAGGAGTTCTCATTCGGTTTGATTTTCCCTCCTTTTTATAATTTCATAATTTACGGAAAGGGTGAATATTGTGATGTTTTTGGGTGCTAATTTTTATTTTATTTTATTTTTGTATAGATGAACGACTTGAAGAATCAAAAAGTATAATTGCAAAATACCCAGATCGAGTTCCGGTGAGTTTTTATATTTTATTTTCGTAAAATTGTGTGTGAAATTGTGAATTGGAAATGCCAAGATCCTGGGAAATAACGCACTTGGAATTTGGAAATACTGAAATTTGTTCTTGTTGATGATCTTTTGGTTGGTTAGGTTTTCTTACTTTGCTTCCGCGTTTTTGGTGATTAATATTTGTTAAAGATTTAATTATTATTTTATTACAATTTGACATTGACCCGATTGAGAGATCATAACGTTTTAATGGCTGAAAGATTGTGAGAGATGCATGCTTTGAAATGGCAAATTTTTGGTTTGTGTGTTGAAGAAAGTACAAATTTTAATTCATGTCGATTACGTATGTGAAGAATCTCCGGCCTGAAGTTGTTTTCATTATGTTATGTGGTTTAGGATTCGCTTTCAGGTTATTTTTTTTGTTCAAAACTTTCGAAACACAGCAGTAAATTTAAGTTTTAACATGATGGTTCCCATTGTCACCTCCGAGAGTTGAGTATCGTTGATCGGTGTTTTTTTCATCGCATTTCGTGAATAGATCTAACAATGTTTGGAGGAAGTGATTTTTTTAGGAAGATTTTATATTATAACCGCACATTACAATCATAAAGCTGCTGAGAAGCGACACGGTTAGACTTTATTGGAAGCATCTTTGCGAGGTCGGATAAGTTGTCAAAACTGATTAGGGTGTTCTTTTTATGTTTTTCTGCAGGTGATCATTGAAAGATATTCCAGGACAGACCTGCCTGAAATGGAAAAGAAAAAGTATGTTTAAGTTGTCGAAGTTATCTTCATTTTCTACAAGGTCAATGTTTCTTTCGTCAAGAACAAACTTAAATGCCATATGACATCCGAGTTTTATAATTCCAGATCGAAACTTGTAAATAACACTTTCAAGGATCTAGGAATTTCGATATTCTTATTTCCATCTCTAGGTCCTTCTTCCCGGTTTCTTTGGCAGACATGTAGGAATCCTGACTATATAACTCTTCGTTCTTGAAAACAGAGAGCTTGGCATCTGTTACATGCTCTGTGTTCTGAGAATCTTTGTTGCTTCCTTTTCTGCCCTGTAGTAACAGATGTGTACTTGGATGAATTTCCTTTATCTGCAGTTTTGTATAATCCGAGTATGGATAATTAGTTCAAAAAGTTAGTAGAAATGGTTGGTTTACTTCCGGGACAATTTTCGCTAATTGTTTATCCGTTCTCACTTTAAGGGGAATAACCTCTATTCCGTGTTTCCTTGTTTCTTCTAGATTCCTGGTTCCTAGAGATATGTCTGTCGGGCAGTTTATCCATATCTTAAGCAGCAGGCTTCACTTGACCCCGGGGAAAGCTCTTTTTGTTTTTGTGAAGAACACTTTACCTCAAACAGGTAAAGAGCGTGTTGTCATCCATTCGACCAGTACAATTTAGCGCTTGCATCATGTTTTCGGAGCCACTTTAACACTTTATTATGTGTATTTCATTTACAGCCAGTCGCTTGGATTCCATCTATGAAACTTACAAGGAGGATGACGGTTTCCTGTATATGTGTTACAGCAGCGAGAAAACCTTTGGCTAATCTTGCCATCTCCTCCCCTAATTATCTAATCGCCTCGTCCATATCAGTGACTTGTAAGTATTCATTGTTAACTTGTTCTCAATCAGAACGGACCTGTGAGGCTTGCTTCACTCTCCATTATCATGTTCTTTGTATATTTGATTCTTTGTGAATTCTGTAAAGTTCGCAACTTTTAATAAATGCAACATTTACCTATTCAGTATTGTCTCATTTTTCTTTCCTAGCCCAATGTATTTCCTAACTTTGCCTCCGTAAACTACCAAATTGAAGTTCCAACGAAAAAAAAAGGGGATTTTCTACGGTGCCCCAGAGTGTAGGATACTACGGATGTTTTAACTGTTTAGATCTTTGTTTAAAAATAAAGAAATCAAAATTTAACGATTAAAAAGTTCGGAGTATTCTATGCTCTTGAGCACCGTAGAAGGAAAAATGAAAACTGAAAACAAAGAAAGGTGTATGAAGAGCAGACTGATGTATTTATTCACCATGTAGTCACAAACGATACGATGGTATTCACAAGTGAAATGAATGTGTTTTTAACACCTTATTCAATTATCTTTACTATTTTACACCTCTAAAATTTCACACAGCAGGAATTTTGTACTATTTTACTCTTTGGCTACACTGCTACAGTAATTCCATGGACAGTGACGTCTGCCTCCACAATGCAAGTATCCTTCAACACTAACCCCCTGTTTTCCCGGTTGAAATATTCTAGAGCAATAAAAAAATTCCATCCGCCCACCGAATTTGTGGCACTGAACCAGCAATTTGCTGCAATCACCAAAAACAATTCTCAATTCAATAGTATAATGGAAAAAAACGGTAAAAGGGTAACTCCAAACTAACAGAACTCTCTAGGAAGGAATCTATCATAAATAGCTTTATCCTTACGGAACTTTTAATAAAATATAGAACTGAATGACACTAAACAAATTAAATTGTTGTCTATATACGGTTTATTGTCCTGTTGCTGAAAGCATTCAGTTGCTTTCTGCTAAATACTAGAAGTTCAACATGTGTTTCAACATTTCAAGAGTGCACCAAATGGGCATGCCCCGGACACTGCAATCCTCAAGTTCTGCACATTCTTGAAGAAACACTAGAATGTTTTCAAAAAATGGACCGTGAGGACGACTGATTGGGCTACCCAAATCCCAAAACAAATTAAACCCTAAAATCTTTCGCTACGACCAACCGAAAATTTTGAACATTTTCAGTAGGTTGCAATCAGAAATTCTCGATATTGGCTTTCCACTGAACGCAGGTTCAATAGTATCACCAACATGGTACGCCATCACTACTCAAACACCTCCAAGAACTAGAGTCTCATCGTCGTTCATGGTGGGAATTTTAGCATGATGGCGGCAATTAAACCACCCTTAATTGAATGTTTGTTAGATGTCCTAATCCTTGTTTGCTGGTATGATTATGTAGCAGTAGGATCAGTCAAAATCTTTACCTTCACCATAGCAATGCCAGGCATTCAGCTGGTCTAGGATCCGTAGGGTAAACTTTGCATAAATTTGACAGCCAGGAGGAAGAGATTTCGGTTCGGCTAACGCCAGATAAAAAGCAAGATAGGTTCCAACTCCCAAGCCTTTTCCCTTGGGATAGAGCTGCATCTTCCTGCAACAACCACCAACACATTTACAACACTTTCAGATAAACCGCGCTTAAGTTTTCGATATCTTTGAGAGAAATTTCTGATACAAAGAGCGAAGTCTAACAAGTATAGTGTTATATACCATTTCTGGTCTCCAGCAATGAATGTTTCTGAGTCGTAGGATTCCGCATCTAGCTTTGATACGTTGTCAATCCTCCAAGTATTCTTGTACATAACAGGATCCTTTACCATTGATAGACGCTCTCCTTTGCCTTTGCTTGTCTCTTTAGAAACGAAGACCTCTGCTCCCAACACACAAGTGTCATCTATGAGAAATCCATTTGAAGCTTCAGTGAAGGCTTTGTGGGAAAGAAATTGATCGAATCCCCAATCGAGTTTCATCCTATGAAACCGCCTTTCCTTTGGTTCTGAGCAATGCATATTTTAAAAAGATTGGAAAATGAGACGACACTTCACAAATATGAGAACTATAAGACTTTTTTATTTGTTGAGTTAAAAGAAAGAAATGGCACCTTGAAGAACGAAGTAATTGCCGTTATTCTGATCGAGTATAAACAACCTGAAAACAGCATACACTTCCGAAGAAATCTGGGGAGCAGTTGCTCCAGACATTACCAAGTAGAGAGAGACGTGCTCTTTCACATTCCTGTTCTTGTTTCCATTCGGATAGAAAACCAGTTTCCTGCAGCAAAACAGCAATTTATAGTACTCTAACGCAGCTCCAAAAACAGAAGAAAACACTAGCAATTAGTGCAAGGCTTATGAGAAAAGGAACGGTAAGAACTTGTTCTCAGAAATAGAAAGGATTTTACCATTTGTATCCTCCGGCTTCAAAGTCCCCAGATTCATATTTCTCCAAGTTATGTTTGGTGAGCAACGAAATCAATTGTACTTTTACTGTGTAATGGGTTGGTGGTGCATCCGAAATTGTTCTCAGTATCCCTGAAAATAAACGTGTACATTAGCTACTAATTTTCAACTTCAACACACTCAAGCAAACAGATAAAGTATCTTACCATCTTGGTCATCGAAGTTGAGACTCGTCATATCAACAAACTTGATTTTCCGATAAGTCAATACAAGTTACAAAGGATTCAACCGGGTTTTCTGTTCTAGAACCAAATATGTTTTCCTGCTTATAAGGAAAAATTAAAGGTGTATTATTCCTAACTTGAAAGCTTTTAAGGATAGAAATGTTATACTTTGCTTCAAAAGGGTTGCCATTGTTTCATTTGAAAGGTATCCATCACCTGCTTGTAAGGAAAAATATAGGTGTTATTCCTAACTAGAAAGCTTTAAAGGATATAAATGTTGCAAATGACACTTTACAGCAGTGGCGGAAAGCAATCATGCCTATGCATCTTGGCGCAAGTTCGATCTCTACCGAAAAACAAAGAAAGGTATATGAAGAGCAGACAATGGTGTGTTTATTCACCATGTAGCCACAAACGATATAATGATATACAAAAGTGAAATGAATGTATTTTTAACACCTTATACGATTATCTTTACAATTTTACATTCCAATGTTTCACACAACAAGAATTTTGTACTATTTTACTATTGGCTATAGTGCATCAGTAATTTCATGGACAGTGACGTCTGCCTCCACAATGCAAGTATCCTTCAACACAAACCCCATGTTTGCCTGGTTGAATAATCCCAGAGTAATAAATCTCATCCATCCCCTAACTGAATTTGAGCCACTGAACCAGTGATTCGCTGCAATCACCAAAAAGGATTCTCAGCTCAATAGTATATTGGAAAAAAGGGTAAAAGGGTGACTCCAAACTAACAAGACTCTCCGAGTAGGAATATCTATCGTAAACAGTTTTACTCTTATGCTGCAAAGAGTTTGTTTCCACAAGAGTAAAACATGCAAATAGAGTTGGTTACGAACTTTTAATAAAAGATAGAACTGAATGACACTAAACAAATTAAATTGTTGTCTATATACGGTTTATTGTCCTGTTGCTGAAAATATTCAGTTGCTTTCTGCTAAATACTAGAAGTTCAACATGAGTTCAACATTTCAAGAGTGCACCAAATGGGCATGCCCCGGACACTGCAGTCTTCAAGTTCAGCACATTCTTGAAGAAACACTCGAATGTTTTCAGAAAATGGACCGTGAGGACGACTGATTGGGCCACCCGAATCACAAAACGAATTAAACCCTAAAATCTTTCTCTACGACCAACCAAAAATTTTGAACATCTTCAGTAGGTTGCAATCAGAAATTCTCGATATTGGCTTTCCACTGAACGCAGGTTCAATAGTAAGTAACACCAACATGGTACGCCATCATGGCTCAAACACCTCCAAGAACTAGAGTCTCATCGCCATTCATGGTGGGAATTTTAGCATGATGGCGGCAATAAAACCACCCTTAATTGAACGTTAATTGAACGTTTTTTAGATGTCCTAATCCCAAAAGCTTTACCCTTACCATAGTCATGCCTGTCATTCAGCCGGTCTAGGATTCATAGGGTAAACTCTGCATATATTTGACAGCCAGGAGGAAGAGATTTCGGTTCGGCTAACGTCAGATAAAAAGCCAGATGGGTTCGAACTCCATTGTCTTTTCCCTTGGGATAGAGCTGCATCTTCCTGCAACAACCACCACCACATTTACAACACCTTCAGATAAACCGTGCTTAAGTTTTTCATTATCTTCGAGAGAAATTTCTTATACTAAGAGCGAAGTCTAACAAGTTTAGTGTTTATACCATTTCTGGTCTCCAGCAATGAATGTTTTTGAGTCGTAGGATTCCGCGTCTAGCTTTGATAATTTGTCAATCCTCCGAGTATTCTTGTACATAGTAGGATCCTTTACCAATGATAGACACTCTCCTTTGCCTGTGCTTCTCTCTTTAGAAACGAAGACCTCTGCTCCCAACACTTGGGTCATCTATGAGAAATCCATTCGAAGCTTCAGTGAAATCTTTGTAGGAGAGAAATTGATCGAATCCCCAATCGAGTTTCATCCCATGAAACCGCCTTTCCTTTGGATCTGAGCAATGCATATTTAAAAAGATCTGAAAATGAGACAAAGCTTCCCAAATACGAGAACTATAAACTTTTTAATCGTTGAGTTAAAAGAAAGAAATGGTACCTTGAAGAACGAAGTAATTGCCATTGTTCTGATCGAGTATAGACAACCTTAAAACAGCATAAACTTCTGAAGAAA
Source organism: Pyrus communis (assembly GCF_041283825.1). Classification (NCBI taxonomy): domain Eukaryota; kingdom Viridiplantae; phylum Streptophyta; class Magnoliopsida; order Rosales; family Rosaceae; genus Pyrus; species Pyrus communis. The sequence continues at coordinate 8,661,041 of NC_142580.1, forward strand.
TCTGGGGAGCAGTTGCTCCAGGCATTACCAAGTAGAGAGAGATGTGGTCTTTCACATTCCTGTTCTTGTTTCCATTTGGATAGAAAACCAGTTTCCTGCAGCAAAACAGCAATTTATAGTACTCTAACGCAGCTCCAAAAAAAGAAGAAGACATTAGCAATTAACGCAAAGCTTATGAGAAAAGGAACGGTAAGAACTTGTTCTCAGAAATAGAGAGAAAGGATTGTACCATTTGTATCCTCCGGCTTCAAAGTCGCCAGATTCATATTTCTCCAAGTTATGTTTGGTGAGCAACGGAATCGATTGTAATGTATTTTTACTGTGTAATGAGTTGGTGGTGCATCCGAAATCGTTCTCAGTATCCCTGAAAAGAAACGTGTACATTAGCTACTAATTTCCAACTTCAACACACTCAAGCAAACAGATAAAGTATCTTACCATCTTGGTCATCGAAGTTGAGATTCGTCTTATCAACAAACTTGATTTTCCGATAATTTAATACAAGTTACAATGAATTCAACCGGGTTTTCTGTTCTAGAACCAAATATGTTTTCCTGCTTATAAGGAAAAATTAAAGGTGTATTATTCCTAACTTGAAAGCTTTTAAGGATATATAGAAATGTTGTGCTTTGCTTCAAAAGAGTTGCCATTGTTTCATTTGAAAGGTATCCATCACCTGCTTGTAAGGAAAAATATAGGTATTATTCCTAACTAGAAAGCTTTAAAGGATATAAATGTTGCAGATGACTCTTTAAAGCAGTGACGGAAAGTAATCATGCCTATGCACCTAAGAGCGGCTTCGATCTCTACCGATCCTCTCCCCCCAAACACTAACAATTGATCCTAGCAATGCTATTGTTTGTCAAGAAAAAGAAAAGGATAGAACGGTCATGCTTTGCTTCAAAAGGTTGGCTTTTTTTCATTGAAATGGTATCCATCACCTGGTTTTAGGTGCTTCGAAACACATATTCTGCAATTTTCTTTCTTATTAAACTGAACAGTTTTTACGGTTTAGCATTGTCAAGGAAGTTAAGATTGCACAAGCAAAACAAAGTTTCAGCTATACACAAGAGATGTTAGTCGTATGACATTACTGGTCAAGACTCGATATATTTGGCGCTCAACCATATTTTTGAACAAAAAATGCATTTCAATCATTTTTGAAACAAAAGCACAAACTTGAGCCCAACATAAATTCAAAGATAAAAATGCCTTTCAACCACAAGTCATTTGGTGGGAAAGGATTGCTGCTCTAGAGTTCTATTGAAGCGCCACATTTAGTACAAACCATATCGTAGACGCAGAACTTTCATTCATATTCGCAAGTCAGTTAATATCATTTTAGCAACATTGAAACTGAAGACTAGCAGACTGCAGTGCTTTTGCAGCTCCGAGGAAAGTGACATTGGCCTCCACTATGCATGTTTGAAAGTGTCCAGTGGAATGAAACAAGGCCAACCAAAACTTTAATCCGAGGGACTGAACCAGCGATTAGCTACACGGAATAAATCCTCATGTTATATGGGACTATATACGTAATTTAACATTGAAGGAGGCCAAATTTACCTTCAGAACACTTGTTCAAGGAAGGGATTTATCTACAATGCGCAGGGAAAGCTCAGCAAACACTTTAGAATCATGAAGGTCTTCTGAACCATCCAATTCCAAGTAAAGTGAAATATGAGTACCCTTCCCATCATAATTTCCTTTCGGACAAAGCTGAATCTTCCTCCAGCGACCATCACAAGAGGTATATGAGAACATTTCAAGATTCCATTAACCTTTCAAGTTTAAATAAAAGGCGCAGTTTTTTACATTAGAAGAAAAACTACAACTTGACACCTTAAGGGATAATGTAAACATTATGTACGTACAAATTGCATGTGTAGTTCAAACCTCTGAAAGTGTATCCATCTCTTTTATGTTAGATGAAAATTGACTTCAGCAAAGAAAAGGTCACTAGTACAAAAACATATTTGCGCGACAGCAACTTGCGCAACGGAGCAAATTGTGTTGCGCAATGGTGACAACAAAGTGTCACACAGGGACATTTTGCGGAAATCTACTTTGCGCGATGAAGATTTGTGTTGCACAAAACATCTTCGCGCAACAAAGGTGTACCTTTGTCGCGCAATGTTGGGAAAAAAAAAGCCGTCAAAGTCTTGGTTTGGTGGCAAAAACTTGCGTGACACACAGACAGTGTCGCGCAAACGTCCTTTGCGCAACGTTTTGTTTCACCATTGCGCAAAGACTATTTGCGCGGCACGGTATATGCGTCGTCGCACAAGTTTTTGCTCCAAACCAATACTTCAACCGCTTTTTTTTCCCAACATTGCGTGACGAAGGTGTACATTCGTTGCTCAAAGCTGTTTTGTGCAATAGAGGTACACCTTCGTCGCGCAAAACTGTTTTGCGCAATGAAGACTGCCGTTGTGCAAAACTGTTTTGCGCGAAGGGAGTGTACCTCCGCCGCGCAAAGTCAACGACTTTTTCATCTTCACTAAAGCAGTTTGGGAGGCAAAAACTGCAAACCTAGTTGCAGCAGCTACCCTCCTCCCCCATCTCTCTTCAAAACCTTCTCCAATCCCTCCCTTGCTCTTAAAGTTATCATACAAATATTTCATCTCTCTTCATCATGCAATCCCTCCCTTGCAAGCCAGGACTGGAGAAATCGGCGATGGCAAGATTTTTGGTAAGTCTCTAAGCTTGTTCATTTTGAAACTACAAAGATACAGTCTACAGTAAGCACGTAAGCATGTTAAAATAAAATTTAAATGAATAATTATTACTTTAACATGTTAATATCGATTACTTTAACATATATAATTATTAAATTGTGTTGAACATGATGTAAACTGAATTAAACTATAACACCTATATAAGTTAGCTTATTTTTAGACAATTTTTTAGGTATACATAATTGTTTGATGGCTTTGCACCTTTCTATTTTGTCACCTACAGATGTTCTAAGAGAAACACATACCCCTCCAGAATCTGGGAGGATCAGAATTGTTTGATGGCTTTGAACCTTTCCATTTTGTCACCTACAGATGTAGATACGTGTTGTCGTCGCGCAAAGACATTTTGTGCGATGCAGGTTGTCTCTTCGTCGCACAAACCCTGCTTTCGACGAAGATTTCATTGGGCTAATTTTCAGGCTACGTTTTTTGATTTTGCGCGACGAAAGTACTTACATCGCGCAACTGTTTTTTTTTTTGTACTAGTGGGTATTGATAAGATAGTAAATTGAAAGCCTATTGGAGATACGATTTCAGGTCTTCAGCAATTAAGAGTTGTGAGTAGTAACTCTCAGCATCTAACATTGAAAAGTTCTCAACCTTCCAAACATGCTTGCACTTAACAGCATCCTTGATCATTGATAGACGCTCTCCCTTTCCTATTCTTCTTCCTTTACAAACAAAAACGTCCGCTCCAAATACACTTCCATGAGCTATCCATTGGAAGCATTAGTAAACGCTTTAAGAGGGATGAATTGATCAAAACCCGAATAAGGCATACTCCCATGAAAACACTTTCCCTTTTCATTGACATCTAGTTAAGAAATGCAACATAAAAATGGATCACCAAATTAAAAGTAAGACTAAGAAAATATGAAAAAGAATGACTCGTCACATCTACTTGATGATGCAATACCTTGAAAAACCAAGTACATCCCTTTATTCTGATCAAGCAAAAAGAACCGAAATCAACATAAACTTCCCAACCAGTCTGTAGGGAACCAGCATCCGCCATTTCCAAGTAGGGAGAGATTTGGCCTGCCACATTCCTAGTTTTGTTTCCATTTGGGTAGAGCACTAGTTTCCTGTGACCAAACAAAAATATAATTGCAAAATATTGTTTTTTTTTTTTGGTATTGATGAACGACTTGAAGAATCGAAAAATATAATTGCAAAATAACCAGATCGAGTTCCGGTGAGTTTTTTAATTTTTTTTTCTAGTAATTTTTTGCTTTTGGAAATGCCAAGATACCGGGAAATAATGCACTTGGAATTTGGAAATATGGAAATTTATCCTTGTTTACGATCTTTTGGGGCACGTTTGTTTGGCTTCACTAACCTGAATTGGACTAGATTGGACTAACTTTTAGTGTAATCCTCTATTTGTTGGCTACCAGGACTAAGTTTAATGGTATTAAGTGGGACTCGTTTTTACTAACTCCTTCGTTAGGTGGTCCTAGCGAGACCCCCCAAATACTAGCGGACTAGCTAAGACCGTCATCGTCCTCCTGCTCGCTCACCTTTTCGTGTTCGTCCTGCTCACCCTACTTGTCATGCTCGTCTTGATCGTCTTGATCGATCTCATCCTGATCGCTGGAGTAACTTCATCGGCCACACTCGCTCGCTCGAGCAGGCCAAGAAATCGTCAGTCTCTCTCTCACTTATCATTTACAAATTCATTTGTTGTTTTGATTATGTGAAATCCGGATTGCTTTGATTCTATGAAATCTGGGTTGGTCTTATGCTGTGAAATTGCTTGTTCTTCAATGATTTCTGCTTCTGGGTATTTTATGATGTAGTTGTACGGATTTGATTTCTGCTTCTGTGAAATTGCAAGTTCCATTTGTTGCCACTGTAAGTTAATTCATCTGTTTCTCTTGATTCAGTCTTTGACTACATTGTTTAGGTGACTTTTAACCTCCTGCATGAAGCTACTTGATATTGTATCTGTCAATCTATGCGAGGTACAAGGTTTATCTTTCTATTTACTAATTTATCTTTAGGGGAATTTTGTCATAATGAGTTAGATAAGGGCTTTCTTGGGCTTATTTAGCATTATAATCAATTAATAAATGGGTCATATGGATCATAATTGTTGCATAAAGTAGTTAATTGGTTATCAATATCATCTGTAAGGAGTGATGTCTGGATTAAGTTTGCAGCTCTATTCCTTTGTTTGGCAGTTTTGTATGGGTTGGATTTGAGCATGAATCCTAGATTGTAAGATTATGGTGCCCTTTAACTAAAGCTTGTCATGTATTTGATGGAAATAATATGAAATAAGCACAACTGGTTGCTGATGGTGATCCAATGTAGTTTTTGGGACCTAATGAGACAATGCTCTGGATACCTGAAACGTCGGTACTGAAAATGAAACATGATTGAGAAAGTCTTAGAAAAACATCCTACCTTTATTTATCGGTACGTCAGATAGGCACACTCTTTCTTTTGCTTTATTTTTACAGCCAATTCTCTGTTTCTCTCTGATAGAATTGATGATATCGGAGCATTGATCTCCTTAACCTCATTTCCTTCAATGATTGGCTATACTTTCTTATGATATCAGAATAGGTTTTGCAGAAGGGGTATGGATGGTGGGCATGATTGATGAGATTAAAATGCCTGTTACGGAAACCAACCGAAACCCAATATTAGTTGACACAAAGACTTGTGTGAAAGATACACTTCCTGCTGAACTACAACGAAGAAATGGAAGGTATTCACCTTTATTAGCTTTTGTTTTGGGCTGATGTTTTGTTGCCATTGATGAGGAAATGCACCAAAATGAAGTGCGGAGTCTGCGGACTATACTAATACACCAAGTTAGAGAAAAGCAGTAGCGTTGGTGATGTTTCAATCAGCATCCTCAGTAAGTGTACAAAGAAGCACAATTCTTGGAGTTGCTTCTTTGGGGTAATTGATGTGTTGGTTGTGCCGTGAATGTCTTGTTCATATTATATCGTAGCCGTTGTTTGATTCAATTGTTGTAAGTTATTCTTTGGACGAAATCGTTAAACAAGAGTTGTAAAATTCAATTGTTTTGTATGGAAAGCTACGCTCAAGGTGCAAAGGATGTCTCTTTATCAAATATAGAAAAGTCATACAGTGATGTTACAATTGTATGTTAAAATTAGGATGAATGAATATGGTATTATTCATGGATTTTGGGAGGCTGTGAAGAAGAAATCGAAATTTTCTTCCTCCAAATTTGTGGTCTGATAAGTTAGAGTTTTTAACAATTTTGGGACATTTGGGTTGCTGAATGTTTATAGATTTCTGAATTTTAGAGGATTAGAAGGATTTTAGACCAAAAAGTGAGTAAGTTTGATGTACTGATTCTGAATTCCTATGTTGTAGGAAAGCGCTGTTTGTTTTTGCAAATTGCAATGCTGCAATGCACAAAAACTCAATATTTTCTTTCGTTTCCAAGCAATTGCGTTGAGTTTAATGTAATTATCATTTGATTTGACTGTGGGTATTTTGCAGTTGAGTTGGATGTAATTCTATCGTTAAAATTTGTAATTTCACTATTTTTCATTATCCTAGTTTTTAGTCCGACACTGCACCAAACGCTTCACTAAATCAGTCCAGCTTAGTATATTCAAAGCCAGTCCAGCTTAGTCCCTGAAGCTAGTCCAGTCCGAAATAATCCGGTGCAACAAACGCACCCTTGGTTGATTAGAATTTCTAATTCGTTCAATTTATTTACGCGTTTTTGTTGCTTAATATTTGTTAAAGATTTAATTATTATTTTATTAGAATTAGATATTGACCCGATTGAGAGATGATGACGTTTTAGTAGCTGACAGATCTTGATGGATGCATGCTCTAAAATGGCAAATTTTTGGTTTGTGTGACAAATTTTAATTCATGTGGATTACATATTTGAAGAATGCATTTTTGTTCAAAAGTTGATATTATATTATGTGTTTTGAGATTCACTTTCAGGCAATTTTTATGGGATACTATAGATGCTTTAACCGTTTAGATATTTATTTAAAAATAAAAAAAATCAAAATTTAATGATTAAAAAGTTCGGAGTATTCTATGCTCTCAAGCACCATAGAATGAAAAATGAAACCGAAAACAAGGAAAGGTATATGAAGAGCGAATACATCCATTGAGGCACTAAACCAGTAATTAGCTGCAATCATAAAAAATGATTCTCAGTTCAATAGTATATTGGAAAAAAGGGTTAAAGGGTGAATCCAAACTAACAGGACTCCTTGGCAAGGAACATCTATCGTAAGCAGCTTTACTCTTACGTTGCAAAAAATTTATTTCCACAAGGGTAAAACATGCAAATAGAGTTGGTTACGAACTTTTAGTAAAAGATAGAATTGGATGACACTAAACAAATTAAATTGTTGACTATATACGGTTTATTGTCCTGTTGCTGAAAACATTCAGTTGCTTTCTGCTAAATACTAGAAGTTCAACATGAGTTTCAACATTTCAAGAGTGCACCAAATGGGCATGCCCCGGACACTGTAGTCTTCAAATTGCAGCACATTCTTGAAGAAACACTAGAATGTTTTCAGAAAATGGACCGTGAGGACAACTGATTGGGCTACCCGAATCCCAAAATGAATTAAACCCTTAAATCTTTCGCTACGAGCAACCAAAAATTGTGAACAATTTTAGTAGGTTGCCGTCGGAAATTCTCGATATTGGCTTTCCACTGAACGCAGGTTCAATACTATATAAGTATGACCAACATGGTAAGCCATCTCGACTGCAACACCTCCAAGAACTAGAGTCTCATCGTCGTTCATGGTGGGAATTTTAGCATGATGGCGGCAATAAAACCACCCTTAATGGAATGTTTTTAGATGTTCTAATCCTTGTTTGCTCGTATGATTATGTAGCAGTAGGATTAGGCAAAATCTTTACCTTTACCATAGTCATGCCTTCCATTCAGCTGGTTTAGGATCCGTAGGGTAAACTCTGCATATATTTGACAGCCAGGAGGAAGAGATTCAGGTTCGGCTAACGCCAGATAAAAAGCCAGATGGGTTCCAACTCCATTGCCTTTTCCATTGGGATAGAGCTGCATCTTCCTGCAACAACCACCAACACGTTTACAACACTTTCAGATAAACAGTGCTTAAGTTTTTGATATCTTCGAGAGAAATTTCTTTATACTAAGAGCGAAATCTAACAAGTTTAGTGTTATATATACCATTTCTGGTCTCCAGCAATGAATGTTTTTGAGTCGTAGGATTCCGCATCTAGCTTTGATACGTTGTCAATCCTCCAAGTATTCTTGTACATAACAGGATCCTTTAACATTGATAGACGCTCCCCTCTGCCTTTGCTTCTCTCTTTAGAAAGAAAAACCTCTGCTCCCAACACACACGTGTCATCTATGAGAAATCCATTTGAAGCTTCAGTGAAATCTTTGTGGGAGAGAAATTGATCGAATCCCCAATCGAGTTTCATCCCATAAAACCTCCTTTCCTTTGGTTCTGAGCAATGCATATTTTAAAAAGATATGAGACGACGCTTCACAAATATGAGAACTATAAGCCTTTTTTATTCGGTGAGTTAAAAGAAAGAAATGGTACCTTGAAGAACGAAGTAATTGCCGTTGTTCTGATCGAGTATAAACAACCTGAAAACAGCATACACTTTCGAAGAAATCTGGGGAGCAGTTGCTCCAGACATTACCAAGTAGAGAGAGATGTGATCTTTCACATTCCTGTTCTTGTTTCCATTTGGATAGAAAATCAGTTTCCTGCAGCAAAACAGCAATTTGTAGTACTCTAACGCAGCTCCGAAAAAAGAAGAAACAATAGCAATTAACGCAAAGCTTATGAGAAAAGGAACAGTAAGAACTTGTTCTCAGAAATAGAGAGAAAAGATTGTACCATTTGTATCCTCCGGCTTCAAAATCCCCAGATTCATATTTCTCCAAGTTATGTTTGGTGAGCAACGAAATCGATTGTACTTTTAGTGTGTAATGGGTTGGTGGTGCATCCGAAATTGTCCTCAGTATCCCTGAAAATAAACGTGTACATTAGCTACTAATTTCCAACTTCAACACACTCAAGCAAACAGATACAGTATCTTACCATCTTGGTCATCGAAGTTGAGACTCGTCATATCAACAAACTTGATTTTCCGATAATTCAATACAAGTTACAAGGGATTCAACCCGGTTTTCTGTTCTAGAACCAAATATGTTTTCCTGCTTATAAGGAAAAGTTAAAGGTGTATTATTCCTAACTTGAAAGCTTTTAAGGATAGAAATGTTATGCTTTGCTTCAAAAGTGTTGCCATTGTTTCATTTGAAAGGTATCCACCACCTGCTTGTAAGGAAAAATAAAGGATATAAATGTTGCATATAACGCTTTACTGCAGTGGCAAAAAGCAATCATACATATGCACCTTAGTGCAGGTTCGATCTCTACCTGCCGATCCCTCCCCCTGAACACTAACAATTGAACCTAGCAACGCTATTGTTTGTCAAGAAAAAAAAAACGATAGAACCGTCAAGCTTTGCTTCAAAAGGTATGCTTTGCTTCAAAAGGTTGCCTTTTTTTCATTGAAAAGGTATCCATCACCTGATTTTAGGTGCTTCAAAACACATATTCTGCAATTTTATTTCTTTTTAAACTGTAGAATGGTTACGGTTTAGCATTGTCAGGGACGTTAAGATTACACAAGCAAAACAAAGTTTCAGCTATACACAAGTGATGTTAGTCGTATGACATTACTGGTCAGGACTCGATGTATTTGGCGCTCAACCATATTTTTGAACGAAAAATGCATTTCAATCATTTTTGAAACAAAAGCACAAACTTGAGCCCAAATTCAAAGATAAAAATGCCTTTCAACCACAAGTCATTTGGTGGGAAAGGATTGCTGCTCTAGAGTTCTATTGAAGCGCCACATTCAGTACAAACCATATCGTGGACGCAGAACTTTCATTCATATTCGAAAGTCAGTTAACATCATTTTAGCAACATTGAAACTGAAGACAAGCAGACTGCAGTGCTTTTGCAGCTCCGATGACAGTGACATTGGCCTTCTGTACCAAATAAAAATATAATTGAAAAATACCCAGATCGAGTTGCGGTGAGTTTTTTAATTTTTTTTTTTTAGTGATTTTTGTTTTTGGAAATGCCAAGATACTGGGTAATAATGCACTTGGAATTTGGAAATATGAAAACCTATCCTTGTTTATGATCTTTTGGTTGATTAGAATTTCTTAATTTGTTTAATGGCTAAATCTCAATTTACTACCCGCATGTTTCGTAATTTTCAACATATGGTACATTAAATTTTTTTCGTTCCAGAGTCATACCTAAAGTGTAAATTTTGGGACAGTTTCATACATCCGTAAGTCAAACTCTTAAGTCTCCTGTTAACTGATAACGTGGCGCCCATGTGGACATTGACAGGGCGTAGAAGAAAATGCTTTGAATTGGTGTATATTCTTCTCAATAAGAGGTACTTATAGGTGTACAACCCTAACATAAATGGAAAGAGAACTAATTACAAGCAATTACAAGAGAATACATGGGATTCCATATCAATTAGGGATCCTACCTAAAATACAAAGTCAACACTCCCCCTCAAGTTGGTGCATATATATCGCTTATGCCCAACTTGTGTAAGAAACTTGAAAACTTGTGACTTGAAACAGTTTTTGTGAGGATATCTGCCAACTGATATTTTGTTCTTATCATCGTTACTTCAATTATTTTTCCTTCTAATTTTTCTTTGATGAAGAACCGGTCAACTTCAACATGCTTTGTTCTATCATGTTGTATCAGATTATGTGCAATGTCACGAGCAGCTTTATTACCACAAAAAAATTTCATGGGCTGATCATGTTGTATACCCAAATCGCTTAACAGAAGCTTAAGCCACAAAATTTCACAAATCCCCAAAGTCATACCTCTGTATTCGGCTTCTGCGCGGGAACAAGCAACCACATTATGTTTCTTACTTCTTCATGTAACCAAGTTACCCCCAACAAACGTAAAGTAACCTGATGTTGAGCGCTTATCATCAATGGAACCTGCCCAGTCTGCATCAGTATAACCTTTAACACTAAAGTGATTATTCCTTTTAAACAAAATTCCTTTGCCCGAACTTCCCTTCAAATATCGCAATATTCTCATCACGGAATTCATATGTTGTTCTCCAAGATCATGCATGTATTGACTCACTACACTCAAGGCATAAGCAAGGTCCAGTCTTGTGTGTGCCAAATACATCAAACGGCCTACTAACCTTTGGTATCTTCCTTTGTCAACTGGTACTTGATTAGGATCAACACTAAGCGTCAATCTTTCTTCTAATGGTGTAGCTACTGGCTGACAAGCTGACATGCCAGTTTCGTGCAACAAATCAATAATATACTTCTTCTGAGACAAGAAAATTCTAGAACTGCTTCTCGACACCTTAATCCCTAAAAAATATTTCAGGGATCCAAGGTCCTTCATTTCAAATTCTGTAGATAGGTATCTTTGCAAGGCCGCACGTTCTTCTGGATCATTACTTGTTACCACCATATCATCTACATACACAATAAGTGCAGTAAGCTTCCCATTTTGTCTTTTTAGGAACAAAGTATGATCAAAGTTACTTTGTCTGTAACCAAATGCTCTCATAGATTTTGTGAATCTTCCAAACCATGCTCGAGGGGTCTGCTTCAAGCCAAGGATTTCTTCAATTTGCACACCTTTCTTTTGTATTTATCTGGAGCATTACATCTCGGTGGAAGATTCATATAAATCTCTTATGTCAAATCTCTATGCAAGAAGGCATTCTTCACATCAAACTGTTGTAACGGCCAATCAAGATTTGCAGCCAAGGACAACAAAACACGAACTGTGTTGATCTTGGCCACAAGAGCAAATGTATATGTATAGTCAATTCCATATTTTTGAGTGTATCCTTTTGCTACCGGTTTTGCCTTGAAGCGATCCACCGTCCCATCAACTTTATACTTCACGGTATAAACCCATTTACATCCCCTAGGTTTCTTGCCTGTTGGTAAGTCTATGATCTCCCAGGTAGCATTCTTCTTCAAAGACTTCAACTTTTCATTCATTGCTGCTTGCCAACGTGGATCAACTAAAGCCTCTTGCACACAGTTAGGAATAGATACAGTAGATAATAGATGCACAAATGACCTATTAGATTCTGACAAGTGGCTGGTAGACACATAATTACTTAACGGGTATAACACATTAGACTCAGGGTTGGGCTTACTCATCGGATACCTAGTTTTGCATTTAGGGTCAGCTTCATAAGTTTAGGAATACCTCGATTGACGTGATCAAGGAGACGACTTGGTGGTGGTGCATCCGGGATCAAGGATGATTGATTATGGTTATTGGGACTTGAGATCGACTGCGAGACAGCTGGCGACATATGATTGTCCAGTGGTGAGGAACCTGGCAGTGAGCTATCAGGCAATGAGTTATCTAGCGATGTCGACTCGTCCCTTTCAAGGTTTTCAACATTGTTTCCATGTGAATGATCACCACTTGTCTCCAAGACATTACCACTTAGTTCCAATTCATTCACTTCATTGTTTTTGTGTGAATGATCACCACTTATTTCCAAGACATCACCACTTAAATCCAAATCATTCACACTATGTATATCTGGAATAATATAATCAAGAGTTTGAACTTCGGTCTGATTCTCCCCCTGAAGTGAGGACTCGGGATTGGCAATGTACATATCATTCTCATGAAATGCAACATCCACAGTGACAAACAATTTTTTCGTCGAAGGGTGATAACAACGATACCCTTTTTGATTTGAGGCATACCCTACAAACACACACTATAAGGCCCGAGGTTCATGCTTACTTCGCTGCTGTTTATAAAGATGAAAGAATGCCACACAGCCAAACACCTGAGGTGGAAGATTAGGAACTGTCGGAGCATCAATATATGAAGAAAGAGTCTAGAGCGGTGTTTGAAAGTCGACTGATCAGGATGGAACACGATTCATGAGATACGCAGCTGAGGTGAGAGGTTATCCCCAAAAAGATAACGAGAGACGTGCCTTGAGCAAAGAGGCACGAACAACCTTTAGAAGCTGACAATTCTAGCGTTCTGCAACACCATTTTGTTGTGGAGTATATGGACATGTAGTCTGATGAACAATACCATGATGATCAAGAAAGGCACGAAGTTCAGAGTTTACATATTCGCCGCCATTGTCACTCCTAAGAACCTGTATTTGTGACTTATATTATACTTGTACCATTTTGTAAAACCGTTGAAACAAAGACGTAACTTCACTTTTGGACTTCATCAAACAAACCCAAGTCATACGTGTGCAGTCATTAATAAAAGTAACAAACCAATGAGCACCACCAAGTGTAACAATTTTAGATGGTCTCCAAACATCAGAATGAATTATCATAAACGGGATTGAACTTTTATACAAACTAGGTGGAAACAAAGTACAATGACTTTTAGCCATTTCACAAACACCACATTTAAAGCTAGAAATGTCATGCTTAACAAATAGGCTAGGAAACAACCTTCGTAAATAACCGAAAGAAGCATGTCCAAGTCGACGATGCCACAACCAAACCTCCGAAGCTTTATCCCTCTCCCTACGAGATCCTTCCACGGCAAGAGCTTGAGTCAAATTTTGAGAATTGTCCAATGTCAGCTCCAAGTAGTAGAGCTTTCCCCTCCGAATACCATAACCAATCGTCTTACAAGTCCGAATGTCCTTAAAAACACAAAAAAAAGGCCAAAAAAATAACAAGGTAATGTAGGGTTACAGTTATTTGAGCAACAAATAATAAATTATAGTCAAAGGAAGGAACAACAAGTACGGAGTCAAGATTCAGGGTATCAGAGAGAGAGATATCGCCTTCCCCAATAATGGGGACAACATTACGATTGGCAACACTAACTATAGTATTGGTGGATGGTTTTAGGGTTTGTACCTATCTAGAACTCATATGTTCAGTAGAACTAGAATTAATTATCCATGAACTATTCATAACAGATGCACAAACTTTGAAAGCCGTACAATTATTACCTGTATGGTCAGAATCTACCTGAGCTTCAGCAACCAATGCACGTGACTTGAACCGATCACGATTGGTCCTACTTTCCTGTTCGGTTTGATCAGATCGATGCATAGTGGTATGAGCCCAAAGTGCCACGGCTCCAAGTAATTTGAGTGAGAAAAGATATGGCCCAAATTCCCAGGCCAACAAAAAATATGTAACTTGGGCTAAAAAAGAATAGTAGCCAAAAACCAACAAACAACGTTTTTATTTTTCTTTTCTTCTTTTTTTTTTTTTTTTTTCTCGTTTTCTTCTCTCTTTTTTTTTTCTTTTTTTTTTCTTTTTTTCTTTTATAATAAAAACAAGGTGCAGGGTTGCACTGCAGAAAAGATATCAATTATGCAGCCGCAATAGTAGCGACGAGGAATATGCAAAGAGTCCTCGGAGATACGCTTCAACCAAGTTCAACGAAATCGGGTTTTCTAGTAGACGGGGACTACGGGATTTCGACCGACAGGAATCGGCGATGATCGCAAACCTAGTGTTGCTGAGAACATTTCAACAGGAGCGGCTCAACAACAATGGGTCAAAAAACTGGGTTGGTTCGCAGACGGATTCGAGAGTTTCGTCTCTCGCAGCAGCAAAATTTCTAAGTTGGGTTTCAATTCGTGGGTACGTGATGCAGCAGTGGATCGTGGCGAGTGGATGCAAGGATCGGTTCGATGAACTTCGGTCAGCAACGACGGCATCGCTCGCTGGTCGGACGGACACTCTACACAACTGGCTGTGTGGTTGGTGGTTGTCAATTGACTCGAATCAGTAACAACGGCGTCGCTCGCCGATTTCACGGTGTGCAGCACAACTGGCTGCACGGCGTCAGAATTGTGAATAATTTTGCGAAAATAATTTTTTTTCTTTCGATTTTCCTTAACCTGGTTCTGGTGCTAAGAAGAAAATGCTTTGAATTGGTGTATATTCTTCTCAATAAGAGGTACGTATAGGTGTACAACCCTAACATAAATGGAAAGAAAATTAATTACAAGTAATTACATGAGAATACATGGGATTACTGATTACATATCAATTAGAGATCCTACCTAAAATACAAAGTCAACAGGCGCCACGTGTTAATAGAGGGCCCACTTGAATATTAAAAAAAATAAAAATTTTAAATTTTAAAAATACAAAAAATAAAAAAATAAAAAAAATCCCCCTCCTCGGTCTCCTACCTCCCCCATCCCCCTCCCATCCTTCCTTCCTCTGCAACCCGCACCTTCCTCCCTTCCATCTCTCCTCTGCAACCCACAAAACCTCCACCATTCCTCTTCACACCACCACGTCCTCCACCATTCCTCTCCCAAGCCCCGCGAGAACAGAATCGCCCCCGAAAAAAAAAAAAAAAAAAAAATCTCATATCTTCCTTCTTCCTTTCACCGCTAACCCACCTGCAAGTCCAAGCCACCGACCAAGCCTTCGCATCCGTCATCATCTTCAAAAAAAAAAAAAAAAAAAAAAAAAAGGGTTTAGATTTACTAAAGGACTTGCTTGTAACTCTGGCCGTTTCCTCCATAATTCCACACCAGCTCCCCAAAATTTCAAAATCCAAGCGAATCCCATTTCTGGGAAATGTTAATATGGTGCTCTCCAACGTTACAATCTATGAAATCGATGTGGGTTCGTTGCGTTTCGAGCTGGGAGACAACAGAATCGCAGTTATTGATTCTGGGGTCACCTGCAATCTGAATATGAATTGGCACTATTCTTACACTACTTGGAGTGCTCCTATTGTTGTTTTAGATGAAAGTCGTGCTTCGATTCAGAAGCAATCAAAAACCAAAACAATAAAATTCAAAACTTTCCCACAAAAGGAAATTTCCCGAAAATCCCATCTTACGGAATCGGTACTTCCAAAACACGAGAATGCTGCTGGAGAAAAGTCTGCTGCATCAAAGCTTGTTACTGCTGCTGCTTCAGAGAGAGAAGAAATTTGAAGGTTTTGCTGAGAAATTTGAGGGTTCGGGTTCGAGCAGAGGGCCTCAGAGAGAGAAGAAAAATTATGGGTCTCGGGTTTGTGAAATTGTTGGACAAAAACGGAAAATGGCATTGTCTCCAGGGTCGGGGGAGATTCTGGTCTCGCGGGACTTGGGGACGGGTCGGCGGTGGACCGCCAACGACGAGGGTTGGGGTGCAGGAGAAGGAGGAAGAAGAAGAGGGTGGGGGTTAGGAGAAAAATGGTGGAGGAGGTGGTGGTGTGGAGAGGAATGGTGGAGGTGTTGCGGGTTGCAGAGGAGAGATGGAAGGGAGGGAGGAGAATGGGAAGGTAGGAGACGCCGGGGGCGATTTTTTTTTTTTGTTTTTTTTGTTTTTTTGTATTTTTAAAATTTAAATTTTTTTTAATATTCAAGTGCTCCCAAAACAATTGACGTGGGCGCCACATCATTAGTTAACGAGAGACTTAACAATTTGACTAACTATGTATGAGACTGTCCCAAAATTTACACTTTAGGTATGACTCTGGGACAAAAAAAACTTGATGTACTAAATATTGAAAACCACGAAACATGAGGGTGATAAATTGAGATTTACCTTTGTTTAATTTATTTACGCGTTTTTGTTGCTTAATATTTGTGAAGGATTTAATTATTATTTTATTACAATTTGACATTGACCCGATTTAGAGATCATAACGTTTTAGTGGATGAAAGATTTTGATGGATGCATGCCTTGAAATGGAAAATTTTTGGTTTGTGTGTTGAAAAAAAGGACAACTTTTAATTCATGTCGATTACGTATGTGAAGAATCTCTGGCATTTTCTTTATGAAGTTGATATTATGTCATGTGATTTTAGATTCACTTTCAGGCAATTTTTGTTTTTTGTTCAAAACTTTCGAAACACAGAAGTAAATTTGAGTTTTAACATGATGGTTCCCATTGTCATCTCCAAGAGTTGTGTATCATTGATCGATGTTTTTTTCATTGCATTGCTTGTATAGATCTGACACAATCGGGAAGAAGTGATTATTTTAGGAAGATTTATCGTAAAACCTCACAAGCATGTGCAATCTTAAAGTGGCTTAATTTAAGTACAAGCGACACAATTAGACTTTATTGGAAGCATTGTTGCGAGGGCGGATAAGATGTCAAAACTGATTAGGGTGTTCATTTTATGTTTTTGTGCAGGTGATCATTGAAAGATATTCCAGGATAGACCACCTGCCTGAAATGGAAAAGAAAAAGTATGTTTTACTTGTCACAGTTCTCTTCATTTTCTACAAGGTCAATGTTTCTTTCGTCAAGAACAAACTTAAATGCCATATGACATCAGAGTTTTATAATTTTAGATCGAAACTTGTAAATAACACTTTCTAGGATCAAGGAATTTCGATATTCTTATTGGTCAGTAAAGTTTCCGTCTCTAGGTCCTTCTTCTTGGTTTCTGTGACATATTTATGTTGGAACCTAAATTGCTTCTGGTTCCAAGCATCGAAGGCAGTAGGTGAAGCTCTAATGGATGAGTTGCTGCTGAATCGAAGAAGAAAGAAGAAAACAAGGGTTTTAGACTCTAATGGCTAGTTTTATTTAATTTGTTTGTGTAAGTGAGTGACAAATGCACACTCTAGATTAGATCACTTAAAACCCCAATGAATGGCTAGGATTAAATCTGGAGAAGAATAGGTGTAACTCATACTACATGTTTGTTCCCCAACACAATTTAGAGATAAGTTTGTGAGTTGGCAATGTACCAAAACCCTACAACCATTCTCTATATAAATCAAAATATGGCTGATGCATTTGCATAGCCTTGTTGCCATCAAAACCTGCAACATTCCTTATTCCATTTTTCATTTCAAATCCCTAGAAAACTAACCAAAACAGTGAATCACAACACACCAAGATACAAACTTTATCATGGCCTCATAGCCTAGTTGTTGATCTTTCTATTTTCTAGGCGTTTTCTGTGGATTTTGATATCTTTGGGAACACTCCGATGGTGTTTCAAACCATAAGAATCAAACATTAAGCTTAAAGGGATCCAGTAGCAATGAGCTAAAAGCTCATGTCTTTGATCAGGAAAACTATGATTTTTGGAGAATAAGGATGACTACCATCTTCAAGTCTTATGACCTCTGGGATATGGTCTAGTATATGTATGAGCTACCTAAGGTGGAGGTTGATGCTTTAGAGGAGGACCTCACAGAAAAAAAAATTGCAATCTTGAAGCAGAATCCAATGGATGATGCTAGAGCACTTGGAATCATCCAAGGAGTTGTCTCAAATGTCATCTTTCCAAGGATGGCAGATGAAGAAACTGCAAAGGGTGCTTGGGAGGTTTTACAACAAGAATACAGAGGAGACACCTAAGTAAGAAAGGTAAAACTTTAATCCCTTAGAAGAGATTTCGAATATACAAGAATGAGAGAAAATGAACTGTTGAAAAACTACTTCTCTAGGCTATTTGATGTTATGAACCAAATGAAAACCTATGGTGAAGAACTGCCAAATGAACGAGTTGTCCAAAAGCTGATGATTAGTTTGACTAAACCCTATGATTCAATAGTGAGTGTTATTGAAGAAACAAAAGACACAGAAACTCTTAGTGTGCAAGATGTGATGGCATCCTTGAGTCTTTGACGAAAGACTTGAGAAGCATGCTGACTCTGCCTTTGAGAGAACCTTTCAATCTCTCAATATTGGTTATATTAGTCAAGCTAGTGCAAGCAAACAAAAACCACGGTGGAAGGGAAAGTTCAAAAGATGGGAAGGAAAAGGGTATCAAAACCATAGACTTAACTATGACAGCAACACCAATGAGGGTCCCAAAACCAAATAGTTGCGTAAGCACTATGATAAATCCTATTTTGGGGAATGTTGGTTCAAGGGCAAGTTTAGGCATCTCATGAAAGATTGCATGTCAAACAATGTGCAACATGTGAACTGTGCAAATCAAGTGGAAGAAGAAGCAAATGTGTTATGTGCATTCAGTGCTAAAGTTGAGAAAAACACTGAAGTATGGTCCATTAATAGTGGCTGCAGCAACCATATAACTGCACATGAGTCACTACATATTGACATTGACACTGGCTTCATAGGAAAAGCAAAAATAGGAGATAGGAACATTGTGAAAGCCACTAGGAGAGGAATTATTGAAACCAAGAAGGGGAGAAAATACATAAGGGAAGTTATGCTAGTGCCTGGATTAGATGAAAACCTACTCGGTGTTAGTCAAATGATGAAGCATGGTTATTTTCTACTTTTTGGAGGAACTATGGTTGAAATATTTGATGACAGATCTCTCTCAAATCTGGTAGCTGGAGTGGAAGTGAAAAACATAAGCTTTCCACTTGTTCTGAGATATTTTGAAGAAATGGCAAGGAAAGCAAGTGTGACATGTTTAATGAAGCTATGCCACAAAAAACTTGGTCATTTAAACATGACAAGTCTTCAAAATCTGCAGAAATATGAAATGGTGCAGGGTATACCATAATTGGATTGCTACAATGAAACCTATGAAGGGTGTGTGTTTGGAAAACATCACAGAGATCCATTTGAAGCTGGCAAGGCTTAGAGAGCAACTTTGCCACTTGAATTGATTTACACTGTTGTGTGGGCTCCTAAGCAAACTACAACAATCAGTGCAAACATATACTTTCTAACCTTCATTGATGACTAGATGTGTTGGGTGTATTTCATAAGGTTTAAATCAGAAGTGTTCACAATCTTCAAGAAGTTCAAAGCAATGGTGGAGTTGTAAAGTGGAGACCAGATGAAAAAGATAAGGAGTGATAGAGGAAGAGATTATACCTTTCTAGAGTTCAATTCATTATGTGAAGATGTGGGATTGGAGAAGCAACTCACTATGGCATACTCACCACAACAGAATGACATTGCATAAATGAAGAACATGATTATAGTTGAAATGGCTAGGTCAATGATGCATGAGAAGAACATGCCTTATTCTTTCTAGGGTGAAGCAGTGAATATTGCAGTGTATTTGTTAAATAGGTGCCCTACCAAAGCACTAGACAAGAAGACACCATTTGAAGGTTTCAGTGGAAAAAAACCATATATGAAGCATTTAAAGGTATTTGGCTCAGTGTGCTATACTCACATACCTTTACAGCTAAGGAAAAAACCGGAGAAATTAAGCAACAAATGTGTTTTTGTGGACTTCTATACCAGTGAAAAAGGTTACAGGGTCTTCAACCTATCAACTCAAAAGATCAACCTATCCAAGGACATTATCTTTGATGAAAACTCCATATGGAATTGGGAAACAAGGGTAGAAGAGAAAGATAGTGTCTCTCTACAACTTGATCTCAACAATAGGGAAACAAGGCAGCCTATTGAGACCTTAATTTAAGAAGAAGTTACAGAGAATAATGATACATACATGACTCCACAACAAGCAAGCATGAGTCCACAATCAAATCATTCACAGATTATAACACCAAGCTTAACTCCAGTGAGATTAAGGAGCTTGGAATAAATATATACCACTTGCAACTACTGTGCAGTGGAACCAAAGACTTATGAGGAAGCTAAAAAGGATAAGTCCCGGAAGAAAACAATGAAAGAAAAGCTGCAAATGATAGAGAAGAATGACACTTGGGAACTGGTGAATAGACCAAGTGACAAGTTTGTGATTGAAGTGAAATGGGTGTATAAAATCAAGTTAAACCTAGATGGTTCTGTGCAAAAGAACAAGTTCAGATTAGTAGCTAAAGGCTACTCACAAAAACCAAGTGTAGACTTCAATGAAACCTTTGCTTCAGTAGTAAGGTTAGACACTATAAGAACTATGATTACCCTAGCAGCTAAAAGGGGTTGGAAGTTACATCAACTGGATGTGAAATCTGTTTTTCTAAATGGAGTGCTAGATGAGGAAGTGTTTGTAGAACAACCTCAAGGGTTCACAAGTAAAGAATTTCCAGATAAGGTGTACAAGCTAAGGAATGCACTCTATGGCCTAAAGCAAGCTCCAAGGGCTTGGTACAGTGAGCTTGACTCTTATTTCACTGAGAAATGATTTCAAAAGAGTCCTAATTAAGCTACCATCTACACCAAAATAGAAAACAACAAGAAGACACTTAATTCATGTACATGATGTTGTCTACACTGGAGATGATGAAGCTATGATTGTAGAATTCAAGGAATAAATGATGAAGAAGTATGAGATGACGAACCTAAGCCTCTTACATCACTTCCTTGGCATTGGGGTAATTCAAGAAGCAAACAACATCTTCATTCATCAAAAGAAGTATGCTCAAATATTGCTTGAGAAATTTGGTTTGGAAGGTTGCAAACCTGTCTCTACACATCTAATTGCAAATGAGAAACTCAAGAAGGATGATGGAAATGAAGCTGTAGATTCAAACCTCTACAGAAGTTTTGTTGGCAGTTTATTGTATCTAACTGTAACAAGGCCTGATTTAATGTTCTCAGGAAGTCTACTTTCAAGGTTTATGCAAAAGCCCTCTAAGATACACATGGGGACTGTTAAGAGAATGCTGAGATATGTGTAAGGGACACTTGACTATGGAACCAAGTATGAAATAGGGAAGTCAACTATCCTAATTAGATTTTGTGAT
This sequence comes from Pyrus communis, assembly GCF_041283825.1. Lineage (NCBI taxonomy): Eukaryota > Viridiplantae > Streptophyta > Magnoliopsida > Rosales > Rosaceae > Pyrus > Pyrus communis. The sequence continues at coordinate 8,682,371 of NC_142580.1, forward strand.
AGTGACTGGGGTGTGAAACAACAAAGTGTTGCATTGTCCACAACTGAGGTAGAGTATGTGAGTACCTCAGGCAACAACTCAAGCCATCTGGCTGAGATTTATACTTAAAGACTTTGGGGAATTGCACGTTGATGCCACACCATTTCTGTGTGACAACACCTCTGCAATCGCCATCACTAAAAACTCAGTTTTTCATCAGAGAACAAAACATATAAAGAGGAGATACCATTTCATCAGAGAAACATTGCAAGAAAACACAATCAAACTACACTACTACAAGACAGAAGATCAAATCGCAGACATTTTCACAAAAGCTCTTCCAAAGGAAAGATTCAATTACCTAAGGGGATTGCTTGGTGTGACAACCAGAACCAATTTATAGGGGAGTGTTGGAACCTAAATTACTTCTGGTTCCAAGCATCAAAGGCAACAAGTGAAGCTCCAATGGATGAGTTGCTACTGAATTGAAGAAGCAAGAAGAAAACAAAGGTTTTAGACTCTAACAACTAGTTTTATTTAAAAGCTTTTGTTTGTGTAAGTGAGTGACAAGTGTACACTCCAGATTAGAGCACTTAAAACCTTAATAAAGGGCTAGGATTAAATCTGGAGAAGAATAGGCGTAACTCATAGTACATGTTTGTCCCCTAGCACAATTTAGAAAAAAGTTTGTGAGTTGGCAATGTACCAAAACCCTACAAACATTCTCTATATAAATCAAAATATGGCTGATGTATTTGCATAACCTTGTAGCAGTCAAAACCTGCAACATTCCTTATTCCATTTGTCATTTCAAATCCCTAGAAAACTAATCAAAACAGTGAATCAAAACACACCAAGATACAAACTTTATCAACTTATAGGAATCCTGACTATATAACTCTTCGTTCTTGAATAACAGAGAGCTTGGCTTCTGTAACTCGCTCTGTGTTTTGAGAATATTTTTTGCTTGGATGAATTTCCTTTATCTACAGTTTTGTATAATCCGAATGTTTAGTTCAAAAAGTTAGTAGAAATTGGTTGGTTTACTTCCTTGACAATTTTAGCTAATTGTTTATCCGTTCTCACTTTAAGGGGAATAACCTCTATTCCGTGTTTCCTTGTTTCTTCTAGATTCCTAGTTCCTAGAGATATGTATGTCGGGCAGTTTATCCATATCTTAAGCAACAGGCTTCACTTGACCCCGAGGAAAGCTCTTTTTGTTTTTAATGAAGAACACTTTACCTCAAACTGGTAAAGAGCTGCTTGTTATTCATTTCACCATTACATTTCAGCGCTTGCATCATGTTTTCGGAACCATTTTAACACTTTGTTATGTGTATTTATTTACAGCCAGTCGCTTGGATTCCATCTATGAAACTTACAGCAGCGAGAAAACTTTTGGCTAATCTTGCCATCTCTTCCCCTAATTATCTAATCGCCTCGTCAATATCAGTGACTTGTAAGTATTCATTGTTAACTTGTTCTCAATCAGAACGGACCTGTGAGGCTTGCTTTACTCTCCATTATCATGTTCTTTGTATATTTGATTCATTGTGAATTCTGTAAAGTTCGCAACTTTTAATAAATGCAACATTTACCAATTCAGTATTGTCTCATTTTTCTTTCCTGTCCCAATACATTTCCACCGTAAACTACCAAATTGAAGTTCAACGAAAAAAAAGGATTTTCTACGGTGCCCCAGAGTATGGGATGTTGGAAATTTTGAGTAGAAATTTCTATGGGATGTTGGAAATTTTGAGTAGAAATTTATTTGTCCCACATTGACCATTCCCAAAAGGTTTCCTCACTTTAGAAGGTTTTATCCCTTATAAAAAGTGATTGGAGAGATAGGCCTTGGAGACAATTGGGCTCACCCTTAGGGTTAGGCTTTGGGTTGTACTAATTAATATATAATTAATTATCAAAAGATGAGTACCATTCTCTTCGTCTTGTCGAGAAGTATGATTTTCGTTTTCGAATCACTTGATTTCGTTGAGTATTGAAAAAGTTATGAACGTTTAAAGTTTACCCAGTTTCCGGCGAGTTTTCCAGTTTTCCCTCGAACCAGTCAACTTTAAGGCTATTTTCCGACCATCTCCAGCAACCATTGGGCTTCCAAAGTTTACCCAGTTTCTGGCGAGTTTTTCCAGTTTTCCTTTGGACCAATCAACTTTGAGGCTATTTTCCGACCATCTCAGCAACCATTGGGCTTCCAAATAAGTATAATCTTATTCTACACTTTCCTATCTTCATTTTGATAAATTAGGGGTCGAATTTGGTTAAGATACGATTGAGTTACGAAGCTTTGAAAATTGCCCAAACTTCCGGCCAAGAGCTCCGAGACACTTAACGGAGTTTTTAACGGAATGACCAAAATGATGGATGGTGGACAATCTCAGGGACCACTTCTATTGATTTGAAATCTCAAGGACCAAAGTGAGGAGTTATGCAAATCTCAGGGACCATTTTGGCTAAAAAACCTATTTTATATATAAGGTGATTTTGTATAAAATCAATTAAAAGTTATGATATTAACAATAGGTCAATCAAATTTATTGGAATTATACATAGGTCAATGAGACTTTAAGATACATTAAAACACCTCAATCAAATTAAAATTACAAATGATGCCATTACCATTTAAAACACTAAACTTTTCCATCTCCTTCATTGTAAATCACGCCTCCCACCACCTTCAGACTTCAACCTCCTCGACTCCCACCACCTTCAACCTCCATTACTTCAACCTGCCAAGCCTCCCACCATCTTCAATCTCCATTTTTCGGACACTGCAACGCAATGTCTGTTTCCGGTTCTGTGGATTTAGACACTTCGTTACAGTGTCTGTTTCCTGTTCTGTGATTATGCATTGAGATTCAAATAGGTTTGTGGATTCAGACACTGCAACGCAGTGTTTGTTTCTTGTTTTGTGAATTCAGACACTTCGTTGCAGTGTCTATGTCATGTTGTGCTTTTACGTTAATGTGCTTTTACGGCGTCAAAGTCTTCCTGACGTATTTGCTACCACGTGCCCCACTCCCTCCGACGCCCAGAACGCTTGATCCATCAATAACTCTAACGTCCTTGCCGTCTCAAGCATGTCTACGTCACCCGACTCCGTCATCGAGATCCTCAACACCCCTTTTAAATCCCCTTGCCCAACCTCCGATTCCAAACCCTGGCCGCCCAAAATCGAGTCCTTCCTTGACAATTCAATGACCTGTGGGCAAATAAGACATTGCGGCAGAGGAAAACGTGGGGAGGACGACCAGTGAGGTGGTGGATGCGGTCGACAAGCGACTAGTTGATTCTTTAGCAACCGAACTGGTCGATGAGCTTGTCGTAGTCGATTTTCCCGCCACCTTTGGCCGACACTATCCATGGATTCATTACCTGCTCCTCATCTCCTTATGTTCTGGTTTTACCTATCCCTCTCTTTTCTCCATCATCACTCTCTCTCTTTCTCTCCGTCGTTCGCTCATTGTATGTAAAAATCAGCAGCGTCTTCTTCTTCCTTTCTTTTTCTTCGGAGGGTAATTTGGTGTTTTCATGGATTTTATAATGACTTAAAACTTATGTGGCATTCATCATTGACCTTTGCCAAATTAATAAAAATATATCGTTGATTAAGTCCAAAATAAAAATATGTCATTGATATATGGCTTAATAGTAAAGTTTTTATTGACCTTTGGTTAAATTACCTTTATATATATATATATATTTGCTAGGAAAAACTTGTAATGCAACTTCGTCATTTGATTCTTTATTTTTATTTATCCAACACAAGGTGAGAGATGAAAAGTAGAGTGTAAGAGAAAAATAAGGATGTGAAAATTAATTCCATAAAGTCGTAAAGTAATAAATATGAAAAAATTAAAACACATTCATTCAGAACTGGATGATGACATTTCAAATTCTCTAATCTCTATTGAACGATAACAAGTCATAAACTCGAACATCTTATGTTCAAATTAACAAACACATGGATCTTAGATTTTCTTTTAGCCCAATCCACCCCCTCCCCTCATAGTAGACTATCGCCGTCCCCTTACATGTAGAATATTGTTGTTTAAAAATAAAAATTACTCACTTCCTCATTCCTTAAAGATTTGTATAATTTTTGTGACAAATATTTTCTTTTGCTTATTACCTCTTACTTGTTTAAACTTGAAATACTCAAAGGGGCAGAAAACGGAAGGAAAGTAATGCGACCATTTACTTTCAAAACAAGAACACAATGCAACCATTTCCTTTCAAAACAAGAACACACTTAAACATGGTTCATCACAATAAGTCAAAATAGTTGAAAAGATTGGAAAACTGAAGAAATTATGCGGTCTCATCTTGCCAAGATAAACTCACAATTCACACTTTTTGCCTTTTTGGCCAAATCATAATACACACTTCGAGGCTTGAAAACTCATACAAAGAACCACGAATAAGAAACTCTTAAGCTTCATCCACGATGCACTCAATTGCTTGCTTGCATATTCCGGTCATTGTTGCCTCAGGGCCATAAACCTGCATTGAGAAATGATGTCAGGCTTGCAGGCCGTGACTTATAATCTATTTGTGTTTTACCTCACCCTTTTAACGTTCTTCAAGAGTAAGGCTTGTTAACAACTGATATCAAATGTCAAAACCAGAAAGTCATCGCATACCTCAAGAGGAACTCCGAGTTCTTCCCCCAAAGCACGCATCTTTGCCAAACCAGTTTGATAATTTGGACCGCCCCTTCTCACAAATATATGCATTCTTGCTGCTTTTAGCTTGGATTCCTTTGATGTCGCAAAAGAGAAACGGTTTGAGCATACAAAACAAAATAAACCAACTAGGCCAATCTATCTATATGATATGAATGTCAAAATGTGGTGGTACCTTCTCCCTTAGGGCTCTAATAATTCCACTGAATGTAGCAGCTACGTCTGTGAAATTAGCTATACCACCTCCAATTATTAGAGCTCTTTTACGGCCATCTGGATCAGCCGTTGCACACTGCAATATATGAGAATTTTATTGGCAGTTAGTGTATGCTACATGTAATGGTTGCAACTTGAGTAGTCAGACGAAGTAAATACGAGTGGAAGTGTGTGTGAGCACGAGAGAAGAAAGAGGTTTTCGTAAGATAAGAAAAGCTTCTTACATCGACCACAACTCTTGCATATTGCAACACCTCTTCCTCATTTGGAGCCCCACTATACTCTGCATAATTTCCAAGTTCTGAAGCATAACCCAAATCTCCAACCTAATTCCCATAAAGATGCCAGAATATTACAACAGGCCATGGTAGGAATTTAAAGGTTCCCAACGTTCAAAGAAACAGAGGGGAGAAATAGCAATGGGTGCACATTCAATCAGAAACAATGAATTAAAGCCAAAAATGGAGACCCAAGATTTTGACAGGGCTGCCACCGGGACAGTATAGCTATATGGTTGCAATACATCAGGCATTCAGGCTACTCACAGTATCAGCATAAATAACACTTGCACCCCCTCCAGCTACCATGGTCCAGATGCGTCCTTTTGGGTTCAACACAGTGAATTTTAAGGATGCGCTTGTCTGCAATATATATGTTTAACTTTAGTTTGAACAACTCTTAAAAAGTGCTGATCCTTAAAGTAAATTGAAATTTATCATAAATTTCTTTCCGCGCAAGGAACAGTTTGGTTTTTACCTTTTCATCCAGAGAATGAATAAACGTTTCTGTAGGACTTAAGACTCTGCCGAAAGGCAGTGGAAACTCCACATTGCCCCATCTGAATAGTATTACAAATATTGTCAGAAGGAAAAATCAAACCAAAAGTAGTTAACTAGAAACAGGTAGAACTAAAGTTTGGAAAATCATCAAGAGAAATATACGTATTGAAGTTCTTGAAGGCAGCAGTGTCATCCAGCTCCCCCCTCATATCTAATGGATAAGGTTCACCGTCAACCAAGGTAAATGGGTTCATTTCCAGGAAACTAAAATCCAAATCTGCAAAAGAAAATCAGGAATGCAAACTTCTCAGCAACAAGAGCATGTACCCAACTAATCATTACATAGCTAATCACAGTTTTACACTGTACTATACTTTGGTAATCCATATTGGACATTCGTACCCTGGAATACAGAAAATACGCCCTTTATGAAATCCCCAATTTTGTCTCTGACCTGTAACAGCAGAATACATTAAGCATATGTCCCAAAACCAACAAAAAAGTTGAATACACAGAGCATAGTAGTAATAAAATGATGATAATCAAACGGATTCACAAGAAATATAGCCAAAAAAATTGGTTCCCTTTGCGCTAACAGACTTCATTCTACAATTGCATCTTAATGTTATATTGCAAGATGTAAAAAATATAATTCTCCAGTGGTTTGGTTTTGTATTCACACTCGAACAGTCCATGTCCATGTCGCGAGCCTAATGTGTATGCTCATGTTTATTGTTGCAACAACGCATTTGCTTGCGAGATCTGAAGTTCGAGCTTAACATGGAGGTACGTCCAAAAGAACAGTATGATCTATGACACACACCTCCAATGGAAGAGTGGCAATCAATGGAGCACAAGCGTCATTCGTCATAGGCTTCTCTTCAATTTTGATCCCTCCACACTCCGAAAAGCTCACGGTTGATCCGAGCCTTTCGGACACAAACGAGAGGTAAAATTCTTGATCATGAGGCATGAATGGCTCCAGTATAAACGTCGTAATCGGCGCCTTACATCCTCCCATCTCAACCTTTTCCGAAATTTACACAAAATCCATCAAACAAAACATCCAAAAATCCAATTCCAAAAACTCGGGTTTCCAAAAAACGATTCAAATCATACGAAATCGGATTCAATTACCTCCTTACCGAGTCGCTGCTTGACAAACTCGGCGACTTGCGCCATGTCCAAGTTCAGGGCGACGAGGCAGCTCTTCCCACGCTTTCCGAAAAGCATGGCTTCACCACCAGCCGCCTCGACAACAGCCATGGCAGCTTGTTTGCCAACTCGGTGAAGTCCGTCGACTCGGTCACCTGAGCCGAGTTGATCTGGAGGTCGATTCCGGCGAGTCGTTTCATTGCATTTCGTGAATAGATCTAACAAACTTGGGAGGAAGTTATTTTTTTAGGAAGATTTTATATTATAACCGCACATTACAATCATAAAGCCTCTTAGAAGCGACACGGTTAGACTTTATCGGAAGCATCTTTGCGAGGTCGGATAAGATGTCAAAACTGATTAGGGTGTTCGTTTTATGTTTTTCTGCAGATGATCATTGAAGGATATTCCAAGACAGACCTGCCTGAAATGGAAAAGAAGAAATATGTTTAAGTTGTCACGGTCTCTTCATTTTCTACAAGGTCAATGTTTCTATCGTCAAGAACAAACTTAAATGCCATATGACACCTGAGTTTTATAATTTCACGTCGAAACTTGTAAATAACACTTTCTAGGATCTAGGAATTTCGATATTCTTATTTCCATCTCTAGATCCTTCTTCCCGGTTTCTTTGGCATACATATAGGAATCCTGACTATATAACTTTTCGTTCTTGAAAACGGAGAGCTTGGCATCTGTTACGTGCTCCGTGTTTTGAGAATTTTCGTTCCTTCCTATTCTGCCCTTAAGTAACAGATGTGTACTTGGATGAATTTCCTTTATCTGCAGTTTTTTATAATCCGAGTATAGATAGCTAGTTCAAAAAGTTAGTAGAAATTGGTTGGTTTACTTCCGGGACAATTTTAGCTAACTGTTTATCCATTCTCACTGTAAGGAGAATAACCTCTATTCCGTGTTTATTCACCATGTAGCCACAAGCGATACAATGGTATTCACAAGTGAAATGAATGTGTTTTTAACACCTTATTCGACTATCTTTACTATTTTACACCCCAAAGTTTCACACAGCAGGAATTTTGTACTATTTTACTATTTGGCTACCATCAGTAATTCCATGGACAGTGACGTCTGCCTCCACAATGCAAGTATCCTTCAACACAAACCCCATGTTTGCCTGCTTGAAATATCCCAGAGTAATAAATCTCATCCATCCCCAATGGCGAAGTTTCGTGAGGCCTAGGAGCGCTGGTTCAGCCCCTCCGCTCTAGTCGGAACTCATGGCACCCATAAACTAGGAGCGCTGGTTCAGCCCCTCCGCTCTAGTCAGAATTCATGGCACCTGTAAAAATTGGTTTTGGTCGGTGCACTGTCTTGGTCGAATTTGCAGAGGAAAGGCAATAGTTTGGCTGGATTTGCAGAGGAATGACGAAGAAGGAGGAGAGAGGTTGAACGGATGAGGACCCCCTGATTATCAATGCAGGTTCTGCTGGCTGCATTTAGATGCACAATCGACGACGAGTGGCTATAGCTCGCAAAGAAGAAGAAGAGTTTTGCTTTCTCTTTTTCTCAGAAATGGGTTTAATAAAACACTGCGTGTTTTTTTATTTTTTATTTTTTTAGTATCTTTTGGGGAAGGGCTGCATGGTGGTTTGTTTTCCCCTTTCATTTCTAAAACCCCACAAACTTGTCCCACCCACATATCTTTTATATATAAAACTAGTGCCCTAATAATTTTATTTTGTCTTATAACCAAAGAAACTCGTATTAATTATAAGTGTAGTTGTTATTATATTACAAATAAAAATTTGTTTGATAATTATTTTATTTTCAGTTTTTTTTGGGTTACTTTTTTGAAAACTAAATTTGTTGTACTTTCTGCATACATTGACTTTGATATTATTGCTAAATTTGTTGTCCATCCCCTCACCGAATTTGAGGCACTGAACCAGTGATTTGCTGCAATCACCAAAAAGGATTCTCAATTCAATAGTATATTGGCAAAAAGGGTAAAATGGTGACTCCAAACTAACAGGTCTCCTCGGGAAGGAAATCTATTCTAAACAGCCTTACTCTTACGTTGCAAAGTGTTTGTTTTCACAAGGATAAAACATGCAAATAGAGTCGGTTACAAACTTCTAATAAAAGATAGAACTGGATAACACTAAACAAATTAAATTGTTGACTATATGCGGTTTATTGTCCTGTTGCTGTAATCATTCATTTGCTTTCTGCAAAATACTATAAGTTCAACATGAGTTTCAACATTTCAACAGTGCACCTAATGGGCATGCCCCGGACACCGCAGTCTTCATATTCAGCACATTCTTGAAGAAACACTCGAATGTTTTCAGAAAATGGAACGTGAGGACGATTGAATATTGGGCCACCCGAATCCCAAAACAAATTTAACACTAAAATCTTTCGCTACGACCAACCGAGAATTGTGAACATTTTCAGTAGGTTGCAATCAGAAATTCTCGATATTAGCTTTCCACTGAACGCAGGTTCAATAGTAAGTATCACCAACATGGTACGCCATCACGATTGAAACACCTCCAAGAACTAGAGTCTTATCGTCGTTCATGGTGGGAATTTTAGCACGCTGGTGGCAATAAAACCATCCTTAATTGAATGTTGGATAGATTTTCTAATCCTTGTTTGCTCGTATGATTATGTAGTAGTAGGATTTGGCAAAATCTTTACCTTTACCAGAGTCATGCCTGCCATTCAGCTGGTCTAGGATCCGTAGGGTAAACTCTGCATATATTTGACAGCCAGGAGGAAGAGATTCCAGTTCAGCTAACGCCAGATAAAAAGCCAGATGGGTTCCAACTCCATTGCCTTTTCCCTTGGGATAGAGCTGCATCTTCCTGCAACAACCACCAACATATTTACAACACCTTCAGATAGAGCTGGTCTCCAGCAATGAATGTTTTTGAGTCGTAGGATTCCGCATCTAGCATTGATACGTTGTCAATCCTCCAAGTATTCTTGTACATAGCGGGATCCTTTACCATTGATATACGCTCTCCTTTGCCTTTGCTTCTCTCTTTAGAAATGAAGACCTCTGCTCCCAACACACAAGTGCCATCTATGAGAAATCCATTTGAAGCTTCAGTGAAAGCTTTGTGGGAGAGAAATTGATCGAATCCCCAATCGAGTTTCATCCCATGAAACCGCCTTTCCTTTGGCTCTGAGCAATGCATATTTTAAAAAGATTGGAAAATGAGACGACGCTTCACAAATATGAGAACTATAAGCCTTTTTTATTCGTTGAGTTAAAAGAAAGAAATGGTACCTTGAAGAACGAAGTAATTGCCGTTGTTCTGATCGAGTATAAACAACCTGAAAACAGCATACACTTCCGAAGAAATCTGGGGAGCAGTTGCTCCAGACATTACCAAGTAGAGAGAGATGTGCTCTTTCACATTCCTGTTCTTGTTTCCATTTGGATAGAAAACCAGATTCCTGCAGCAAAACAGCAATTTGTAGTACTCTAACGCAGCTCCAAAAAAAGAAGAAAACACTAGCAATTAACGCAAAGCTTATGAGAAAAGGAACAGTAAGAACTTGTTCTCAGAAATAGAGAGAAAGGATTGTACCATTTGTATCCTCCGGCTTCAAAGTCCCCAGATTCATATTTCTCCAAGTTATGTTTGGTGAGCAACGAAATTGATTGTACTTTTACTGTGTAATGGGTTGGGGGTGCATCCGAAATTGTTCTCAGTATCCCTGAAAATAAACGTGTACGTTAGCTACTAATTTCCAACTTCAACACACTCAAGCAAACAGATAAAGTATCTTACCATCTTGGTCATCGAAGTTGAGACTCGTCATATCAACAAACTTGATTTTCCGATAATTCAATACAAGTTACAAAGGTTCAACCCGGTTTTCTGTTCTAGAACCAAATGTGTTTTCCTGCTTATAAGGAGAAATTAAAGGTATTATTCTTAACTTGAAAGCTTTTAAGGATAGAAATGTTATGCTTTGCTTTAAAAGAGTTGCCATTGTTGCAGTTGAAAGGTATCCATCAACTGCTTGTAAGGAAAAATATAGGAGTTATTCCTAACTAGAAAGCTTTAAAGGATATAAATAATGTTGCAAATGATGCTTTACCGTGGTGACGGAAAGTAATCATGTCCATGCATCTTGGTGCGGGTTTGATTCTACCGATCCCCTCCCCCCGAACACTAACAATTGAACCGAGTAGCGCTATTGTTTGCCAATAAAAAGAAAGGATAGAACCTTCATGCTTTCCTTCGAAAGGTTGCCGTTTTTTCATTGAAAAGGTATCCATCACCTGGTTGTAGGTTGTAACATCCCACATCGACTAGGGGAGTGGATCCATGCCCTCACGGTTTTGTAACATCTCACATTGACTAGGGGAGTGGATCCAAGTAAAGTGAAATATGAGTGCCCTTGCCTATCATAATTTCCCTTCGGACAAAGCTGAATCTTCCTGCAGCGACCATCAGAAGAGGTATATGAGAACATTTCAAGATTCCATTAACCTTTCAAGTTTAATTAAAAAGAGCAGTTTCTTTGACTAGATGCAAAACTACAACTTGACACCTTAAGGGATAATGTAAACATTAGGTACAAATTGCTTATGTAGTTCAAACCTCTAAAAGTATATCCATCTGTTTTCTGTTAGATGAAAATTGACTTCAGCAAAGAAAAGGTATTGGTAAGATAGTAAATTGAAAGCCTATTGGAGATACCATTTCAGGTCTTCAGCAACGAAGAGTTGTGAGTAGTAACTCTCAGCATCTAACATTGAAAAGTTCTCAATCCAAACATGCTTGCACTTAACAGCATCCTTGATCATTGATAGATTCTTTATAAACAAAAAAGTCCACTCCAAATACACGTCTTCCATGAGATATCCATTGGAAGTGTTATAGTAAACGCTTTAAGAGGGATGAATTGATCAAAATCCGAATAAGGCATAATCCCATGAAAACACTTTGCCTTTTCATTGACATCCAGTTAAGAAATGCAACATAAAAATGGATCAGCAAATTAAAAGTAAGACTAAGAAAATATGAGAAAGAATGACTCGTCGCATCTACTAGATGAAATAAACTTGACGATGCAATACCTTGAAAAACCAAGTACATCACTTTCTTCTGATCAAGCAAAAAGAACATGAAATCAACATAAACTTCCCAACCAGTTTGAAGGGAACCAGCATCCGCCATTTCCAAATAGGAGAGATTTGGCCTGCCACATTCCTCGTCTTGTTTCCATTTGGGTAGAGCACTAGTTTCCAGTGACCAAACAAAAATATAATTGCAAATTTTTTTTTTCTTTTTTTGGTGGTATTGATGAACGACTTGAAGAATCGAAAAATATAATTGCAAAATACCCAGATCGAGTTCGGTGAGTTTTTTTTTCTGTGATTTTTGTTTTTGGAAATGCCAAGAAACTGGGAAATAATGCATTTGGAATTTGGAAATATGGAAATTTATCCTTGTTTATGATCTTTTGGTTGATTAGAATTTCTAATTTGTTTAATTTATTTACGCGTTTCTGTTGCTTAATATTTTTTACGATTTAATTATTATTTAATTAGAATTTGACATTGACCCGGTTGAGAGATGACGTTTTAGTGGCTGAAAGATTTTGATGGATGCATGCTTTGAAATGGTAAATTTTTGGTTTGTGAGTTGAAAAAAGGACAAATTTTAATTCATGTGGATTACATATTTGAAGAATCTCCAGTATTTTTGTTCAGAAGTTGATATTATGTTATGCGTTTTGAGATTTACTTTCATGCAATTTTTTTTTTGGTTCAAAACTTTCGAAACACGGAAGTAAATTTATGTTTTAACATGATGGTTCCCATTGTAGCGTGGTGCATCGTTGATCGGTGTTTTCTTCATTGCATTTCGTTTTGTGTATACATCTAACAAGCTTGGGAGGAAATGATATTTTTTAGGAAGATTATAACCGCACATTACAATCATAAAGCGGCTTAGAAGCGACACGGTTAGACTTTGTTGGAAGCATTGTTGCGAGGGCGGATAAGATGTCAAAACTGATTAGGGTGTTCTTTTTGTTAAAATATTTGAAGTCTCATTGCATTGTAAGGCTATTTAACAGCCACAAGTTTCATTCAATAAACAAGGACATTCTCTCAGGTTTCTAGTGTTATAAGACTATACATGTACAAAAGTTTTCTGCCATTTTCTCTGAGTTCCAACATCTGGTATCAGAGCCCCACCACGGGGCCTAATCAAAACCTACTGCACAGGAACTAGTGTGGAGGAACAAAGATATGACGTCCGAAGGCAGATTTGTGCAACCTACGATTCCACAGTTTGATGGACACTACAATCACTGGAGTATGCTAATGGAAAACTTTCTACGTTCCAAAGAGTATTGGAACCTAGTGGAAACGGGAGTCACTACAGCAGCAGAGGGAGCTGACTCAAGTGAAGTACAGAAGAAGATGATTGATGATCAGAAGCTGAAAGACTTGAAGTGTAAAAACTATTTGTTTCAAGCCATCGATCGTTCGATCTTATAGACCATATTGAAGAAGGACACTGCGAATGACATCTGGGATTCCTTGAAGCAGAAATATCAAGGAACAACACGTGTCAAACGTGCTCAATTGCAGGCTCTTCGAAAGGAGTTTGAAGTGCTGCACATGAAGGCTGAAGAATCAATCAATGACTATTTTGGACGAACTCTCATCATTGCCAACAAGATGAGGATTCACGGAGAGCACTTGGAGGATGTGGTGATCATAGAGAAGATCTGAAGGTCTATGGTTCCAAAATATGACTATGTTGTATGTTCTATTGAGGAATCAAATGATCTGGATGCTTTGTCCATCGATGAGCTTCAAAGCAGTTTGTTGGTGCATGAACAACGGATTAGTCGCCATGTTGTAGTGGAGGAACAAGCGCTACAAATCACATCTGGGACTCAACAAGGAGGACGAGCTAGAGGTCACAGTAACTATCGTGGAAGAGGAAGAGGAAGGGGCAGATCTGGGTTTGATAAATCAACCCTAGAATGTTATAACTGTCATGAGTTGGGACACTTTCAGTGGGAATGCCCAAAGAAAGCATGGGATCCAAAGGCAAACTATGCAGAAACAAAAGAGGAGATGCTATTGATGGCACATGTCGATTTCAAAAAAGCTGGAACTCAACACATCTGGTTTCTTGACTCTAGGTGTAGCAACCATATGAGCGGCAAGAGAGACATTTTTGTTGATCTTGATAGCAGTTTCAAGGAATCAGTAAAGATGGGAAATGACTCGAGTCTTATTGTTCAAGGTAAAGGCACGGTTCGAGTGGAGGTAAAAGGGATAGTTCATGTGATCACGGGAGTTTTCTTTGTACCCGAACTGAAGAACAATCTGTTAAGTATTGGGCAGTTGCAATAAAAAGGGCTCACTGTGCTCATTCAACGAGACAAATGTAAGATATTTCACCCTGAGAGGGGGCTCATCATTGAAACTAAAATGACTCCTAACAGAATGTTTATCGTGTTTGCTCACTGCCCACCACCAAGTGAGACAAAGTGCTTCTCCTCTCTAACCACAGATCAGGCCACTCTTTGGCATCGTCGATATGGGCACCTGAGTTGGAATGGACTCAAAGTACTTCAACAAAAGAAGATGGTGGAAAGGTTACCCCAGTTCAAAGCCATTCAGCAAGTATGTGAAGGCTGTTTGGTAGGACGACAGCATCGAGATTCATTCCCAAAAGAAAGCATATGGAAGGTTTCCAAAGTTCTTTAGTTGGTGCATGCCGACATCTGTGGTCCGATCAACCCAACCTCGAACAGCAACAAAAGGTATTTAATCACCTTTATTGATGATTATAGTAGAAAAACCTGGGTTTATTTTTTGATAGAGAAATCAGAAGCCTTTGCTACCTTCAAAACCTATAAAGCTAGGGTGGAGAAGGAAACTGGAGCATTCATTCGAAGTTTGAGAACAGATCGAGGGGGTGAATTCACATCATAAGAGTTCACAAACTTTTGCAAAGAGAATGGGATACACAAACAATTAACTGCTGCATACACTCCACAACAAAACGGTGTTGCCGAGAGGAAAAATCGGACCATAATGAATATGGTACGAAGCATGCTGATAGAGAAGAAAATTCCTAAAAAATTTTGGTCTGAAGCTGTGAATTGGACAGTACATGTGCTAAACAAAAGTCCAACCATTGCCGTGAAAAGCAAAACACCTGAAAAGGCGTGGCAGGGTCTCAAACCATCAGTGGAGCACTTCAGAGTCTTCGGTTGTATTTCACATGTTCACATACCTGACAACAAAAGAGTGAAACTTGAAGCCAAAAGTCTCAAATGCATATTTCTGGGGGTAAATGACGAATCTAAAGCTTATAGATTGTTTGATCCTATATCTTCCAAGATAATTGTTAGTAGAGATGTGGTCTTTGAAGAAGACCAAGAATGGAGTTGGGATGAGGCCCACAAGCAAACCATATTGGCTGATTTAGAATGGGAAGTTGATGAAGAAGCAAGTACAGAAGAGGAAAATGATGAAAATGGTTCTAAGACAGCTAAAGAACTAGAAGAACATGGGTCCAACAACAGTGGTTCTTTCGAAGAAGACACTTCAAATGTCACCTCACTCCCAAAAGGACGAACACGAAGAACTCCTACATGGATGAGAGATTATGAGACTGGTCAAGGTCTCTCTGATGAAGAAAATGTGAATATAGCTCATCTAGCCTTATTCACTAATGGTGATCCGATGACTTATGAAGAAGCAGTGAAAAGTGAGAAATGGAGGCAAGCAATGGATTAAGAAATCAAGGCAATAGAGAAAAATGAGACGTGGGAATTAACTAATCTGCCACCAGGAGGAAGATCTGTTAGAGTGAAATGGATTTTCAAAACCAAACTCAATGAGCATGGGGAAGTAGACAAGTACAAGGCAGAGCTAGTGGCGAAAGGGTACAATCAACAGTATGGAGTGGATTATGCAGAAGTATTTGCACCGGTGGCTCGCTTGGACACAATTCGCATAGTGTTTTCACTTGCTGCACAGAAAGGTTGGTTGATATACCAACTTGACGTCAAATCAGCATTCCTGCATGGCGAAATCAGTGAAGAAGTGTTTGTTGATCAACCACCAGGTTACGTACAAAAGGGAGAAGAATCAAAAGTCTATCGACTCAAAAAAGCACTATATGGACTCAAACAAGCTCCCCAAGCTTGGTACAGTCGCATAGAATCATATTTTGTCAAAGAAGGCTTCAACAAATGTCCTCATGAGCACACGTTGTTCACTAAAACAGCAAATGGAGGTAAAATATTGATTATTTGTTTGTATGTTGATGATCTTATATACACTGGGAACGATGGAGTTATGATTGAACAATTTAAGAAGTCCATGATGGTTGAATTTGACATGACTGATCTTGGAAAAATGAGATATTTTCTGGGGATTGAAGTGTTACAGAAGGAAGATGGGGTTTTTATAAGCCAACGAAAATATGCTTACGAGGTCCTTGAAAGATTCAACATGGATCAGTGCAACTCGGTTCAAAATCCAATGATTCCTGGTTTCAAACTCACAAAGGATGAAGAAGGAGTAGGAGTCGATGGTTCTCTTTACAAGCAATTGGTGGGAAGTCTTATGTACCTTATAGCCACACGCCCTGACCTGATGTTTGTTGTAAGCTTAATCAGTAGGTATATGGAACGCCCCACGGAGACTCACTTGAAGGCAGCAAAGAGGATTCTAAGGTATGTGAAGGGAACATCCAGTTTTGGGGTGTTTTATAGGAAGGGAGGAGATGAAAAGCTTTTTGGCTACACGGACAGTGACTATGCAGGAGATCAGGATGACAGAAAAAGTACATCAGGATATGTCTTCATGGTGAATTCAAGTGCAGTATCTTGGTCCTCAAAGAAGCAACCAGTGGTTACTTTACCGAAGCTGAGTTTATCGCTACAGCTTCAAGTGCTTGTCAAGTTGTTTGGCTAAAGAGGATTATGAAAAGTCTAACTTGTGAGCAGTCTGAACCTACTGTCATGTACTGTGATAACATCTCAACCATCAAACTCTCGAAAAATCCAGTAATGCATGGACGTAGCAAGCACATTGACGTTCGGTTTCATTTTCTTCGAAATTTGGTCAATGATGGAGTAGTGGAGCTCAAACAGTGTTCAACCCAGGAGCAGATTGCAGATGTTATGACTAAACCATTGAAGTTAGAAGTGTTTGCAAAGATGCGAGAAGCAATGGGTGTCTGCAAATACCCAGGGATAAACTGATTATCAATGATATTCAGTTTAAGGGAGGATGTTAAAATATTTGAAGTCTCCTAGCCGTTAGGGTTAGGGTTCCTTATTTCTAGGGATCAGTTTCTAACCATGCAAATAATTTCTCCTATTCTTGAGGGACAAGCTTATCTTTCTGTTTCTGACTTAGTCATGCACCATGATCTTAGGCCATGTAAATCGTGGGTTGTTATTTCCTATTTCATTGCATTGTAAGGCTATTTAACAGCCACAAGTTTCATTCAATAAACAAGGACATTCTCTCAGGTTTCTAGTGTTATCAGACTATACACGTACAAAAGCTTTCTACCATTTTCTCTGAGTTCCAACATCATGTTTTTTCTGCAGGTGATCATTGAAAGATATTCTGGGACAGACCTGCCCGAAATGGAAAAGAAAAGGAATGTTTAGTTGTCACGGTTCTTTTCATTTTCAACAAGGTCAATGTTTCTATCGTCAAGAACAAACTTAAATGCCATATGACACCTGAGTTTTATAATTTCACGTCGAAACTTATAAATAACACTTTCTAGGATCTAGGAATTTCGATATTCTTATTTCCATCTCTAAGTCCTTCTTCCCGGTTTCTTTGGCATACATATAGGAATCATGACTATATAACTCTTCGTTCTTGAAAACAGAGAGCTTGGCATCTGTCACGTGCTCTGCGTTCTGAGAATCTTTGTTGCTTCCTTTTCTGCCCTTAATTAACAGATGTGTACTTGGATCTTTATCTGCAGTTTTGTATAATCCGAGTATATATAATTAGTTCAGAAAGTTAGTAGAAATTGTTAGAAAATATTAGTATTTTGGTTCATTTGAATGTTTGGTTTTCTGGTGTTAGCATTAGGGTTTTTATTTCTTACTTATTAGTGTTAGTTTATTATAAACAGTATGCTTGTTATTCATTCAATAACATGTTAGTCACGATGTAGCCTCTTGGAATTATGTAACCATTTCGACATTCTCAGTTTGTTTAATAGTATTCTTATTATTTTGCAGTTTGGACTCTGACATTCAACTTAGTATGAGAGTTTAATCCTTTGGGGTTGAATCTGTTTTTGGTAACTAGTTTGTTTGTCTAGTCGCGTTCTCTTGTCCGTTTGATAATCTGATATTCGACTTAATATGAGAGCAAGTTTGATCCTTTGGGATTTAATGTGCTTTTGTTCAGGGACCAGGATCCTCTCCTAATCTAAGAATAAGGATCTTCATGATCAAGGAATGTGGGCCGTTGGATGAAAATCCAACGGCTACAAACAAGGAGGTTCCTTTAAATTATAATAATTATAACCGTTGAATTTTCATCCAACGGCCCACATTCCTTGAGCATAGGAATCCTCATCCTTAGATTGGGAGAGGATCCTGATCCCTTGCTCAGTATCAGTTTGTCTTGTTGCTGTTAGTTTTAAAAATAAAAAATAAAAAATAAAAGTCGTTGTCAACTCGCATGCCATCTCTGCAATTTTCGTCGAAACCCTCACGCCGTACTTGACCCGACATCATCGCACCCGATCACCATCCACCCATGTCGCCGCTGCAATCAGGAACCCAGAACCTGACCCACTGATCCATATTCATACCATCGCCCAGATCCGACGGACCCAGGATTGCATGCCCGCTGCTCATCACATCCTTGTTGGACTGCTGCACAGACGACCACCGCACAGCCGCTATACCATAGACGTTACTGCACGCACGGTCAGATGGTCGCCTGATCAGAACCTCCTTCGCACCCGACCCACTTGGCGCCTGCATCCACTGCCTCACACCACCGTTGCTGCTCGACCCGAGAACACCAAACTCGGATCGAGTTCGTCCTCGCCTTGTCCTCTGCCGCGGAATGTCATCGCCAAAGAAAAAATTGGAAATTGGTTGAGAGTTTGGCCCACACAAGGGAAAAGATTTTTATTTAAAAAAAAAAAAAAATCAAAGAAAGAGAGGGAAAAAAAAAGAAAAGGAAAAGAAATATTTGGCTGTTTGTTTTGGCCCACACGGGCAAACTGAAAAAATGGTTAAGTTTGTTTTTAGGTCCACACGGGTGTTGGCCTGTTTGGAATTGTTTTGTGACAGTTATTCAAGTGCTTGTATCTATTGAGTAATAGTATTTTGTGGTTGTTTGTTCGTTGCTATAATTGAGATATGGAAATCTCATCCGTTTAGTGACGGGTTTTTTCTATACTCTCAACACTAGTCGGTCTAAATCAAAATCAGTTTGCTAGCCATAATCATCATCAGTTCACCAGTTCGCAAGTTCGCCAGTCAAGTCAAGTTCGCCAATCAAGTCAAGTTCGTCAGTCAAGTCAAGTTTGTATGCCTACCAGTCTGCCTAACGGAGCCAGTCCACATTTGCTTGTTTGCAAACCCATGTCGTATACCGCCATGAGCTTGACGGGGGTGTTGAAAAATATTAGTATTTTGGTTTATTTGAATGTTTGGTTTTCTAGGTTTCGCCCGTTAGCATTAGGGTTTTGATTTCTTACCTTTTAGGAATAGTGTTAGTTTATTATAAATAGCATGCTTATTGTTCAGTCGAGAACATGTTAGTCACAATGTAGCCTCTTGGGATTTTGGAGCCGTTTCAGCGTTCTCAGTTTGTTTAATAATATTCTTACTATTTTGTAGTCTTGTTCGTTGCACACTCTGATATTCAACTGAAATTGGTTGGTTTACTTCCGGCACAATTTTAGCTAATTGTTAATCCATTCTCACATTAAGTAGATTAACCTCTATTCCGTGTTTGCTTGTTTCTTCTACATTTCTGGTTCCTAGAGATATGTCTGTCGGACAGTTTATCCATATCTTCAGCAGCAGGCTTCACTTGACCCCGGGGAAAGCTCTTTCTGTTTTTATGAAGAACACTTTACCTCAAACGGGTAAAGAGCGTGTTGTCATCCATTCGACCAGTACAATTCAGCGCCTGCATCATGTTTTCGGAACCATTTTAACACTTTATTATGAGTATTTCATTTACAGCCAGTCGCTTGGTTTCCATCTATGAAACTTACAAGGAGGATAACGGTTTCCTGTATATGTGTTACAGCAGCGAGAAAACCTTTCGCTAATCTTGCCATCTCCTCCCCAAATTATCTAATCGCCTCGTCCATATCAGTGACTTGTAAGTATTCATTGTTAACTTGTTCTCATTCAGAACGGACCTGTGAAGCGTGCTTCACTCTCCATTATCATGTTCTTTGTATATTTGATTCATTGTGAATTCTGTAAAGTTCGCAACTATTAATAAATGCAACATTTACCAATTCAGTATTGTCTCATTTTTCTTTCCTGTCCCAATATATTTCCAAACTTTTCCTCCGCAAACTACCAAACTGAAGTTCAACGAAAAAAAAAAAGATTTTCTACGGTGCCCTAGAGTATGGGATATTTCGGGTGCTTTTACTGTTTAGATCTTTGTTTAAAAATAAAGAAATCAAAATTTAACGATTAAAAAGTTTGGAGTATTCTATGCTCTCGAGCACCATAGAAGGAAAAATGAAACTGAAAACAAAGAAAGGTATATGAAGAGCAGACAATGATGTATTTATTCACCATATAGTCACAAACGATACAATGGTATTCACAAGTGAAATGAATGTGTCTTTAACACCTTATTCGACTATCTTTACTATTTTACACCCCCAAAGTTACACACAGTAGGAATTTTGTACTATTCAACTGTTTGGCTACAGTGCATCAGTAATTCCATGGACAGTGACCTCTGCCTCCACAATGCAAGTATCCATATACACAAACCACGGCTTATTGATTGATTCCACAGTAACAGA